>NW_012101654.1:2497373-2531371 GCF_000951045.1 Mandrillus leucophaeus | reverse complement strand
CCATTGAGCACCTTGTAACCCCCACTCCTGCCCGCCAGAGAACAACCCCCCTTTGACTGTAATTTTCCTTTACCTACCCAAATCCTATAAAACGGCCCCACCCTTATCTCCCTTTGCTGACTCTCTTTTCGGACTCAGCCGCCTGCACCCAGGTGAAATAAACAGTCATGTTGCTCACACAAAGCCTGTTTGGTGGTCTCTTCACACGGACGCGCGTGACAGTAAGAACTTTGGTCTCTACAACCTCTCATTTTAACCCAGAGACTCCCTTCTATTGATTCCAATTCTTTAGATAATAACTTAACTCTTTCTGAAACCACCTTTGCAAAATTATAACTGAGGAAATTATGACAGTGAAAGAAATCAGACCTAACCGACTCCATCTTGCTTCTAACCTTTAAGCTGTTTTTGTTTATTGCTGAGCATAGACCAAACTAACTTTGGGAAGGAATTCAGTTCATGGTTTGACTCTGAAACAAAATTGATAGCAGCCCTTTCCTGAAAAGACCCCCTTCTTTCCTGGGGACCAGTCTGCCTTTGCAGGACTAACAAATTAGCTACAAGATAGAAATTATAGTTTAGGGGTCATGCAGCCTCTGGCTCCAAGAGTCTGAATCTCCCCAAGTCGCTCTTGGGGATAACATCACTATTGTAAAACCTAAGATCAGTGCTTGAGATATTTTGCAGCCCCTGCACTCACTCAGTGGATCAGCTGACACCACCCAGACCAGTAATGTGGCTCAACCAGTTCTGCCATCCCACCCAGGAACAGAAAATGGCAAGAAAAACTCACTTCAACTCCTTATGATTCCATCTCCAACCTGACCAATCAGCACTCCCCACTTCCCAAGCCTCTACCTGCCAAATTATCTTTAAAAACTCTGATCACCAAATGCTCAGAGAGACTGATTTCAGTAATAATAAAACTCTAGTCTCCTGCAAGCTGGCTCTGCATGAATTACTTTTTCTCTATTGCAATCCCCCTGTCTTAATAAATTGGCTCTGTCTAGGCAGCAGGCAAGACGAACCTATTGGGAGGTTACATTTCAACCAACTGTCAATCAGAAAATCTTGGAATCCACCTGGAAGTCCTCCCCACCCCACACTGTGACTGCTTCAAGTTGTCCCGCCTTCCTGGACCAAACTACCAATCTACACCTTACACATATTGATTGATGCCTGGGTTTAACTTCTGTCCCCCTAAAATGCATGAAACCAAGCTGTAACCCAACCACCTTGGGCACATGTTCTCAGGACCTCTTGAGACTGTGCCTTGGGCCTTGGTCACTCATATTTGGCTCAGAATAACTCTCTTTAAATATTTTACAGAGTTCAACTCTTTTCATTGACACCTGCTTCCAGGGAACTGTGAGTAAACACTTCTTCATCCATGACAGTCATTTTTATATCTGCGTGTCTTCCCATACCTGATTTTTAAAAAATCCTTAGGATCCTTAAACCTCCAGGAGCTCCAAAATTCAGTTCAGTCCTTGGCCAGGCTATGCAGGGTCCACGCAGCCTCTGCTTGCCAATTCCAGATGGCAACAACAGTTCTGAAAGGAGCAGCAACTCCTGGGAGAGTGTGCTGTTCACAGTCCAGGTGAAAGGTGCTCTGGAGCTGTGCTAAGACCCTTTCCTTCATGTCCCCAGGCTTGTAGACAAGCGCACATTCGAGAGGGCTCAACAGAAGCCATAAGTGGGGATGGAGGCAAGTTTTAAGGCCTCCCTGCCTCCATCTAGACTCAGATGAGGGCTTTTAAAAAAACAACAATGTACTTTATATTCCTTCATTTCCTTTCATGTCTTTATTCATCCATTCTTTCAAATATATGTTGAGTATCTATCATGTACCAGGCCCTTCATCAGGAACTGGAGGTCCACAGATTAATAGGAGACCATCTCTGCTCTTGCAGAACCACAGGTTAGTTAGTGGAAGCGGCCATGACAAAAGCAAAGAAAAAGCAAACTCTCTATGAATATAGGCTCTAATAAAGGAATGTTCCAGGGAACCGGTGGAAGAAAGGATTTCCGAGAGTGAGAGGGAGTGACTAGGGAGGATGTCAAAAGGTATGAAGGTTTCAGCTGGGTCTTGAGGGATGAGTAGGAGTTTGTCAGGCACATCAGGAGGAAGTGTTCAAGGGTATGTGGGTGGAGCCAAGTATTTGGAGTGTCAGAGAAGGCATGAGGCTGGAGAAGTAGGATTTATATGTTGTCTCAGTTTCTATTGCTACGTAACAAGTCATCTCAAAAGTTACTGGCATAAAATAACTATGATTTATTATATCTCAAATTTCTGCAAACTGGCTGGGCTTGCAGGGGAGGTTCTTCTGCTCTGTGGGGTGTTGGCTAGAGCCGCCGCTCCACAGGTGTTGACAGCATTCATCTGGGACCTCAGTTGGGAACTGGAATACCTCATGTGGCCTCACTCATGTGTCTGGTGCCTCAGCTGGGGTGGCCGGATTGGCTGGGGACCTGCTGGGGCCTTGTTCCATCAGCCTCTCAGGAGGCGGCTCAGGGCTCCAAGAGAACTAAAGCAGAGTTGCTGAGCCCCTTAAGCTCAAGGTCGGAGATGGCCCAGCATCCCTTCTGCTGTACTGTTGTTCCTGGACAGAATGAGGTCTGGCTGCTTGTTCTCACAGTCTAATAATGAGATGTAGACAGACTGGGAAAGAAAGGAGTTTATATTTGTGCAGCCAGTTACAGGGAGAAGGTTGGAGTAACTCACCAGATCAACTCAAAGTTACAAGTTTTTTTCCTAATGCTTATATTTATTTTAAGTTCCATGCTATGTGTGGAATTGCACCTACAAATAGGAGTGTTTCATTCAATCTATATCTAATCTTTATTTTTATTTTTTTTTTAGACGGAGTCTCGCTCCGTCACCTAGGTTGGAGTGCAGTGGCACGATCTTCGCTCACTGCAGCCTCTGCCTCCCGGGCTCAAGCCATTCTCCTACCTCAGCCTCCTGAGTAGCTGAGATTACAGGCACCTGCCACCACGCCTGGCTAATTTTTGTATTTTTAGTAGAGACGGGGTTTCTCCATGTTTGTCAGGCTGGTCTTGAACTCCTGATCTCAGGTGATCCACCCAACTTGGTCTCCCAAAGTGCTGGGATTACAGATGAAAGCCACTGCACCCAGCCTAGATCTAATCTTTAATTAGGGTCTAGGGTCTGGAAAGCTTTCTCTAGAGTCTTGGAAACTTTCTTAATCTTCAGTGGGTCCTGGTATGAGGTGCATATATAAAAATGCTATTATTATTTGATCAGACTTTAGGATTTGAGAAAACCCAGGTGGGTCTTCACTTTGTTTTCACATTCCAGCCTTCATACTCAGGCACCAGTTTCTCCAGTTCTTTAATGTTTAACCTAAGCATTCAAAGAATTAGTGGAAACTGAGTGTTCTGGTTGCTAATGGAAACCTGGCCTGCCACACCGTGCTGGTCAAAGCAAGTCACAGGCCAGCTCGGATTCAAAGAGAGCTGAAGATTCAAGCTTTGAATCCAGCTTGGATTCAAAGAGGCATGCTTGTGTTGAGTGGCTGAGGTGGTGTTGCTCTGTCACTGCAGCCGAGGAAGCTCATGCCGGTGCTTGTGGGCTGACTGAGGTGGGAGTGGGCACGGGAAGGGGGCATAGGCCGCAGCGCTTTGCGGAGGCAGAAGGAGCCCTGTGGCTGACAGCATGGGGGCCAGGGGGGGTGCACAGGATGGCCATGCCAGACGCAGGGTTTGGCAACTGCTCTGAAAGCCCCTGTTCTTCGCCTCGGCCTTTGCCAGCCCTTGTTAGATGGCCAAGTGGTGGTATTGCCTGACTTGTCTACTCAGAGCTAGCATTACACCAAGGCCTCTTTGCACAGGGGAAGTGCAGTGGACCATTGCTCTGTCCAGTCCACCCTGACTTTCTACTGGCAACTGCCTGTCCCGCTCTTGCTCCATGAGGTTTGACAGGGCTGACTCCTCACTCTGCAGCAGGTTGGGGGTGCTTAGGTCTGGAGCAGCAGATCTCCCGGTATCCTCTGAGCTCCAGGGATTTGTTCTGGGCTGGGCAGGTGACCCAAGCAGGTCTTGTGAGATTGTGTTGCAGGACTTGGCGCACGGAGGGAGGAACCCTCCTGTTCTCTTTCACTGGGGTCACTTGCCTGGGAGGACAAAAACTTGGAACTGTCGGTGCCTATTTTGTCATTCTGAAGGCTGAGACCATCTGAATGGGAAGCCAACCAGGGAGGAGCACAGTGCTGAGAGGTGAAAAGAGAAAGATGGAAAGAGCGAGTCCTTCTGACATAGATGGGGCCCTGGACCACGCCGGATCTGATTATAGATTATCCTTGTGAAGCAGTGAACTCTCTTATTTTGCTTAAGCTACTTTGAGTTGGGTTTCTTTCTGTCACTTGCACCCAAGCAAGTGCTAACTGAAGTCCTGGCGAATATATTTACTTCCTTTCTGTGCCAATGCACTGGAGAGAGGAATTGCAAATTCTGGGGAATATGGGGCTCAGTACTGCACTGTTGGCTCCTTCCTCATTTTTCCATGTCTAAAGTTGTCTTCTGCACACCCTTGGGGTGGGATTAGCCCAGTGGAATATATTGGAATCATGGTAAAACCTTTCCAAGATCCAGTTTCTTCACTCCAACTTTTCAGTTACCCCCTACAACCACTGTATCATCTTTTAAAGTTGGCAGTTGAAGACCACAGAATAAAATGTTCCTCAACACTTGTTCGCTGCTAGTGAATATGAATACAGGGCTCCTGAGAGCAGAAACTACCACAGGACATCATGGGAAGAACACAGCAGCATAGGGTAAGAAGAGCGCTCTACCTGGGACTCAAGGAAAAGCCAGTAGTTTATAAGGGAGATTGCATTTTGGTAACTGCAAAGGTTCTAGAAAAGATGTTCTAAGGAGATGCATAGGGCAGGAAGACCTTTCTTTCCTTGCTCAATCTTGAGGCAGATCACACACGAAGGGCATCAAGACATTAAGCCTTGGGTATATTTACTTCTTCCCAGTTAAGCAGTAGAACGTTTCCTGTATTTTTCAAACACATTTTCTCTTAAGATCCCCTGAAGTCCTTCCGAACCAGTGGGGTGTGTGCAGCCCTAAATAGGGCTTTTACTCGGCAAAGGAAACTAAGCCACTGACACTGGGTCTAAAATAGCCCCAGCCAGGATATCCTGAACTGATTTTCCTGACTGCCAGCTCACACTTGCGATGGACTTTACCATGACATCTTAACAGCCCTATCTGCAGACAGGAACAGGCACTAATAAAGTGGGAAAGAGAGCCTGCCAGTGCTGCCTGAGGCCAGGATGGGTGCCAGCCCATCCCATGGGACAGTCACACTTGTTATGACTTTTCATGGGTGAGGCACATGGGAATGTCCTTAGTTGGTTTCACGATTCATCCTTGGTGTGTATATATGTGCTTTAATCATTAATGTCATATCATTACTTTCTTGACGATGTGGCCAGTGTTTCTTGTTTTTAAATTAAAATATTTTTAGAGCAGTTTTAGGTTCACAACAAAATGGAGTGGAAATCACAGAGAGTTCCCATACATTCCCTGCTGGGACTCACACAGCCTCCCCCACCATCCACGTCCTGCACCAAGTGGCATATTTGTTACACTGATGACCCTACATGGACATATCATTATCGCCCAAAGTCCACAGTTTACATCAGGATTCACTCTTGGTGTTATACAAATGTGTGACATGTGTACACCACTGCAGTGTCATACAGAGTAGTTTCACTGTCCTAGAATTCCTCTGTGCCTGTCTATTCACCCCTCTGTCCCTACAACCCCTGGCAACCACTGATCTTTTTATTGTCACCATAATTTTGCCTTTTCCAGAATGTTATGTAGTTGGACTCATACAGTAGGTAACCTTTTCAGATGGGCTCCTTTCACTCAGTAATATGCATTTAAGTTTCCTCCATGTCTTTTCATGGCTTGAAAGCTCATTTCTTTTTAGCACTGAACAATCTCATCATTTAGTTGTATCACAGTTTATTTATCCACTCACCTACAGAAGGACATCTTGGTTGCTCCTAAGTTTTGCCAATTATGAACAAAGCTGCTATAAACATCCGTGTGCAGGTTTTTGTGCGGACAGAAGTTTTCAGTTCATTTGGGTAAATATCAAGGAGCGCGACTGCTGGATCATATGTTAAGAATATGTTTCATCTTGTAGGAAACTGACAAACTGTCTTCTGAAGTGGCAGTACCATTTTGCATTCCCACCAGCAGTGAATGAGAGTTCCTATTGGTCCATACTCTCACCAGCATTTGTGGTGTTGGTGTTTTGGATTTTAGCCTTTCTATTAGGTGTGTAGTGACCAGTGTGTCTTCATAATTATATTTTGGCCATTATTTCAAGTATTGACTTTGGATGTTGCGGTTCCATCATCTTGAATAAATGAAAAGTGTAACAAAACCAACTCATATATTCATCATTCACTTACTGATTAAAAAAATACTTTGAGTGGCTATTATGTGCCAGGAATGGGAGATTCTCAGATAAAAATTCTCTCTACCCTCGAAAAGCTCAGAGGCTACTGGAGGAGGACAGGAGAACGGGTTGACACTGAGAGTGCACAGGAGGAGAGCGCTGTACTTCCGTGAAGCAGAGCCTCAGGAGGGGGCTCCACCCCGCAGAGAAGGGGAGGCTGGACTGGGAGGCAGTGGGGAGATGGCCCACCAGCCTCTCAGTAGGTTGGAGGCTGGAATCATTGAAGGTCTGGGAGCATGAATGGGGGCAGGGGTAGGGAGGGAACATGCAGTTCCAGGCAGACGGGGTGGATATGTGAAGGCACGGGGGGGAAAAGCTGCATTTCAGGGTCATTGGAGTCTAGGGTTTGAGGATGAGCGATCAGGGATTTAAACAGGGAAGAGACATGACCGGGTTTGCTTTTCAGGAGGGCCCTTGGCTAGTGGGGAGGACAGATGGGATGGAGTGACAAGGAAGGGAGGGAACTGGTAGGGTAGCAGGTATGGGACGGAGTGTAAGGAAGGGAGGGAACTGGTAGGGTGGCAGATACAGGACGGAGTGACAAGGAAGGGAGGGAACTGGGGGTGGCAGGTATGGGATGGAGTGTAAGGAAGGGAGGGAACTGGTAGGGTGGCAGGTATGGGATGGAGTGTAAGGAAGGGAGGGAACTGGTAGAGTGGCAGGTATGGGATGGAGTGATGGAAGGGAGGGAACTGGTGGGGTGGCAGGTGAGGGTCTGCAGCTGGGGAGGCTCATCACTCCTTTGCATTCTGCAGATGTTTATGGAGCACAGATTCCTACCCAGAGAGAGCTTCTGGTCTAGCCATGGATTATCCCAAATATCCTTTTAGGGAAAATGTCAACCTTGTCTGTTTACTCTTCATAGCTGGGACCACAGCTGCTGCCATGCTTATTTTAAAAGGCAGATTTAGGCCAGGTGTGGTGGCTCTTTCCTGTGATCCCAGCACTTTGGGAGGCTGAGGCAGACAGATTGCATGAGCTCAGGAGTTTGAGGCCAGCCTGGGCAACATGTTAAAACCCTGTCTCTACAAAAAATACAAAGATTAGCCAGGTGTGGTGTTGTGTGCCTGTGGTCCCAGTTCCTTGGGAGGCTGAGGCGGGAGGATCACTTGAGCCTAGGAGGTCAAGGCTGCAGTGAGCTGAGATTGCGCCACTGCACTCCAGCCTGGGCGACAGAGCAAGACCCTGTTAGAAATAAAATAAAAGGCTGATTTAAGGTTATTTATTCCCCTCTTCTTGAGTGCCAGTGGACAATGAGTCATGAAAGGGCCTTAACCAGGTGGCAGAAGTGGAGAAGGGTGTGGGGGTGGAAGGGGACCTGAGGGCTAGGCTAGCCCACGGTGTTGTCACCACCCTTGAATCCTGGACAGACGGCAACTGTCTGTCGCCGCTCCGACTCCATGGTAACTGCAGTCTGCTCAGCACCTGGTGAATCATCTGCTAAGTATTTCCCCTTGTTGGGCGGCGGTGATGATGGCGAGCTCCTCCTGCTTTAAAACAGAGATGGAAGACAGCCATTTCTTTCCATTCTCCCCCTGGCTGCTGCTGCATTTTTTTTTTTTTTTTTTTTTGTGGAGCTCCAACTAGCTAGCAGCACTTACACACCATTAGGCCCAAGCAATTATGATGACTGTGCTAAAAAAAAAAAAAATCCATAAACTAGACAAAAGTAAGATCCTTCTCACAAACGCAGGATATTGGTATTTCTTGAACTGGGCTGAGCTCAGTAGGGAAATGACACCCTGATAGGCTCTCTCCAGTTGGAGCCAAGGCTGGCCCGACAACAGCAGCAAACACAGCTTCTGAATGACAGCAGGGAGCGGCTGGCTCACCGCAATGTAGAGTTTCCTCTAAATTAAGATCTTCATCCATTCTGTAAACATTGAGCATCTACCCTGCACCAGGTAGTGCTCGAGGCACTGGGAAACTTATCCCCACTGATTCAAGGCAAAGTCCTTGTTTTCAAATGGAAGTTATATATTCTATTAGGGAAGACAGAATATAAACAACTTCAACACTGTATATAATATCCGCAAGCAAAAACTGCCATGAAGAGTCAAAAACCAAAGCAAGGGACTGGATGGTGCTCAGGAGAGACTAACATGGGCAGAGGGCGTGAGCACGTGGCACTGGGAGCAAGTGGGGGGTGCATGTGAGGCGCAGAGGCTGGAGATGTGGTCAGCAGCCACTTTTGCCCTGGGATGCCCCCACAGACTACTGAGGTAGACACTCCACGTGGCCAGGGACCAAGCGCCTCTTTAAGTATCAATGTCACAGTCACACACGTGGGTGAGAAAAAGCTTGCTTTTGATAACTACTTGATTTCCAGCTCTGAGCCCCCATGCTCCATGCTGTGTGGGAAGCATTGGTGCAGGCATTTCTAAGTAACCTCATCTAAGCCGTTTCCTTCGTCTGGTTAGAGCTTCCCTCGCACCCTGGGCTGTGTGTGTGCTTCCCTTCCTCTGGGAAGACGCCTTGGTCCTTGATCACCTTCAGCTCAGTGGCCTCTGTGGAGAAGGGACCCCCAGGGCCCCCGGGTGCTGCTCACACAGTAGACATCACGGATCTGTGCCTTGGCTCGGGAGATTTTGTGCCTATGGCAGCGAAGTGCTGTCCTCTTACAAAAATCAGTCTACTAGGACATTTCCCCAAGAGAAGGAAGGAGCAGTGGTGAGGATCCTTTCCCTGATTTGTACTCGAGTGCGCCTCTGGGCGTGGCTCAGGGCACAGGACACTTCCGGCTGCTCTTCTCTGCCTGTTTGGAACTTTGGACTGAGCAGCTCGGATCTGGTGACGGGGCTCCCTCTGTTTCTCAGCCGTTACCTGGCCTGCCTTGATTTCCACTAGCTGCTCTCATGCCAGCTGGGAGACGAGCTGTTGTTAGACTCGACCCAAGAGGCACAGTCCCATCCCTCCGCTCTCGGATTCCTCCAGAACCCTTGGAGGGGCAGGCTGCCCTCTCTGGTTGGCGTCTGCCATTGGAAAATCTCCTTCCCTCAGTCCAGACAGAATTCTCAGCTCTTCTCCAGGTGGTGGAAGGAAACTGGCTGCTGATATCCTTCCAGGTCTTTCTTTATACCCAGACTCAAGGGGCTTTTCTCTTCCTGTTACTCTCTCTGCTCTGGCTTCACAAAAGCCTGCTGGCAGCTCCAGGTAAGAATTAGCTTCTATTTTCTGGGCTGTGCCAGGATCCCCAAGAGGGGCCCCAGACTCAGTGGAGGGTGGTGGCACAGTGAAGAATCGAGGGGGTACCTGGTGCGAATCCTGTAAGGATGACCGTCTGTGACTGTGCTGTCAAACCTTCCAGGCAGAAGTGGTGCACAGTGTGTAGGTTGTCAGTGTAAATCCTGCATTTCCAGCACTCGCCGACCGGCCAACTGCTGCCTGAGTACCAACTGGCCACTGTTGGGTTATCTGCTGATTTGGGGCTTTAAAATTTGAACGCTGTTCAGCTCCTTGAGGAGTCAGGAGTCTGGGACTGGGTCAGGTTCACCTGTGGATTCTCAGCACCTGGCCAACACGTGGGCCACTGTGTTACTCAGTACCCATTTAGAGAGAGAGAGGTGGAGTCTTCCTCCTGCTTGGTTTCCCCATGGTGAGGTCTGGCTAGGCCAACAGTTACACAACCTCGGTGCAGAGCCCCAACACAGTGGTGGATGTAAGTGGCCTTGGCATCCATCCCCCTTGTCTTCCTCCACTTCCCAGGGACTCCATTACTCCATCTGCCATCTCTTTCCCTGTCCACGGAGACAGACCAACCTGCCACTCTTTATAGCGGTGGTTCTCAAAGTATGTTCCCAAGCCTGAGACATCGATTTCAGCTGGAGACTTATTAGAAATGCACATTCTCAAGCCTCATCCCAGACCTACGAATCAGAAATTCTGTGGGTGGGCCCAGCAACCTGTGTTCTCTCCAGTCTCCGGGTGATTCTCGTGCCCCAACATTTGAGACCTGCTGCTTTAAAGGATGTCGGAGGCATCGCCTCCACTCTGCTGCCAACAGGCGTGGGCACAGGGGAGGTGGGAGAAGCAGAGAGTGATGGAGATCGGGGCCCACGGAAGCTACTTCCTTGTCATGTGGGGAGTTCTGAAATGCCCCCTGCGGTCCTGCCTCACTGCCCATTCATAACCTACAGGATGTCCCTGGTTTCTTGTTGTCGGCATGTGACCTTCACGACAGTAGTTTTCAGATCCTGAAGAACCTGAGTTGGAAACAATTCCTTATGCAAGGGGAGCCACATAGGTGTCCGCACAGGTCTCCTGGGTGTGCAGAGCCACAGGGCTCCGAGGCTTCCTCCACTGAGTGTGGCTTAGCCCTTAGTTCACAACCAAGCAATCCACCATGTCTTCAAACAATGAGAAGACAAGGGTGGTTCTCAAGAGGTGGCGCTGAGAGAATGGGTGTGTGGCCCCCACACCCAGCAGGCTGCAGGACCACCTCCCTCCCCTGCTCCAAGTTCAGGGTTTTGCCCAAACCCAAGCACCTCTACTTCTTACTCTTAGTTGACATCTGGAATTGCTGAAGCCTGCAACACCTCTTGAAATTTTTCAGCAACAATGTCTTTCTTTTTTTTCCTTCCTTCCCTTCCTTCCTCTCTTTCTTCTCTTTCTTTCTTTCCTTCTTTCCTTCTTTTTCTTTGAGACAGAGTCTCCCTCTGTCGCCCAGGCTGGAGTGCAGTGGCATGATGTCGGCTCACTGCAACCTCTGCCTCCTGGGTTCAAGTGATTCTCCTGCCTCAGCCTCCCAAGTAGCTGGGACTACAGGCACATGCCACCATGCCCAGCTATTTTTTTTTTTTGTATTTTTAGTAGAGACGAGGTTTCACCATGTTGGTTGGGATGGTCTGGATCTCTTGACCTCGTGATCCACCCGCCTCAGTCTCCCAAAGACAACAACGTATTTCTTAGCTAAGGATTTTATCATTTTCTCTAGAAAATTAGGAGGAAAAAATCCCAAACAACTCTCTTTATTACTCCTAATTTTAAATATTTCTGAGTATGTTAAATTTGCCGGTGTTCAGAGCAAACCAAAGTATAAACCATGTTTTCTTCTCTCTCTCTCTCTCTTTTTTTTTTGTAAGCTAACAAACTGGTCTAGGTCTAGAATGGCACTTAAGGGAATTAGCTTGATGTTTACAGTGATTTATCCTGCCAGCTGTTCTTCATTTTCCTACTAAGACCTACTTGCCCTCTGCTTCTTGCTCTTTGCTGGCTAATACCATTTTACAAAAAGGCTGCTAGAGTTGTAATGCCTGGCGACCCCCACGGTCCTCAGATAACACACTGCCCTATGAGCAAGGCCCTCAGGGTCTGCACCACAGCATTTTAGGGGCTCTGGCTTTTGGGTGGGAGAGATCATAGATTTGGGGAATCATTAGGGGACCCTCAGAACACAGTTTGGGAGCAGCTGCCTATACCAGGGTGCAAAATTCAGGAGTCCCCAAGGCCACCCTCAATTCTGACACCCAGTGTAAGATTGGGGCTCCTCACAGCCACCCTCAATTTGAAAATTGGCTAGTAGGACTCACAGAACTCCGGAGAGCCTTTCTATGTGCAGTTCTATTACGGTGAAAGGATCCAGATCAAAGTCAACCAAAGCAAGAGGCACACAGGGTGGAGTCTGAGATGCCAGTGCAGAGCCTCTGGCTGTCCTCTCTCAGAGGGGCTGTGTGGACAGGGCCCACCTCTGCCTGCAATGATGAGGCAACAGGCTTGGAATAGTGCCGACCAGGGAAGCTCACCCAAGCCTCAGGTCTGGAGTTTTCACTGGGGTGGGTCATGGGGACACGTTGGCTATCTCCACCGCTGGCCTGAGCCTGCAGTCCCTCTAGAGACCAAGCTGATCCTTGGGGCCATAACCCACATGGCCAGCACAGACTGCTTGGCTGGTCCAACCTCCCAGATAAGCAGAGGGACTCTTACCACGCAGACTGTTGCAAGGGCTTGAAGATGACCTCCCAGTAGCAGAGAACAGAAGCCAGGCCTCTCTAAGGACATGGTTAATCCTCCACTGCACACGAGGCTACTCAAAGCACGTGCAGCTCAGCACCATGCAACTATTTGATCCTGGTCCCCGATGAGATAATACAGAGATGGCATGTGTGTTTAGATACAGCTACGGCAACTGGACAGAGTATGTCTAATGCATCTAATCATGAAACAGTGGGGCTTTTCGTTATCTATTGAAAATTTTTTTCCAGTAATTTAAAAATTATATTTTATAGAAGTACTCATGTGCAGTGAATAGGAATTTTTTAAAACAGTAAATACTGTTCTTTATCACTCATGGTTCGAGAAGGGCTGACCTCCACTCTGTGCCAGCTCTGTCCCGGCCACCTCTGTAACCTTGGATATGACCTCTCAGCTCTCTGGTTTCCAGGGTTCTCTTTTGTAAGCTGGGGCAGGAATGGGTGAACTGAACAGTTTCTTCAGATTTTCTTTTTGACCATGATGAGAAAATAGATCTATGTCATGACCCAGGACCTGTTTCTCCTTGTTCCAGGCAAACCAGTTTGGCATTTCCTATTCTCATCCTTCTGTTCTCACCCCTTCCATCTAGAAAGAAGACAGTGGCTTGCACCCACTACTCTGGTTTTGTGACCCACGGAGGGCATGGATCTGAAGTGGGAGACCCAGTTAGGTGGTCTTTAAAGTGATTTCCTGCCACTGGAGGGACTTGAACAAGATTCCTGTGTGTGCATCCAGAGCCAGGGCTGGCTGGGCTGAGCTCTACAGATCATGAGTGTGTGCAGAAGTCATTATGCTCTTTCTGTGACTCGTCTAAGCAGGGGGTTTTCTCCTTTTATTTCTTAGAATAAAAAATGTCGAAAACCCGAGATATTCACGTGAGGGCGCCACTGCTTATCCTCTCCATCGTGGTGTCAGGGGTGCCTGGGGCCTGTGTCAGGAGCAACTCTCCGCGTGGGATTCTCAGGGGGTGCCTGCGCCCCATGGAGGAGATTGCTCAGTCTGGGGTGACTTGAGGGCATGGTCCTGGCTTTGCAGCTCCCCTGCCTCTGCTCCAGGGCACCCTCATCCTCACTTGCCCCTGCAAACCACCTCAGCATCCAGTCTAGAGGCAAATCATGTCTGGTGTCTTTTTGTGGGTTATCTGGGCACTCATTGGCTTTTACATAAAACACTGAGCATTGAATGTAGTTCAGCTTGTTACCATGGGTTACAAAAATGGAAGTAGATTCTGTTTAAAGAAAAGAAAAAGCTCTTCTGCTCCCCTCTTAGAAAAAGCACCATCCCCCTAAACACTTCCAAGCGACTTGTCTCCTTCCTGGCAGGTGACGGGTACTGAAGAAGGGGCCTGCGGAAGACCTCTCAGAGCAGATGCTGCTCAGGATGAACTGACAAGGAGGTGTTTGGTGGGAGCGAATGCCAGTCCCTTCTTTCTGATAATGCAGAATTTCTAATAATGCAGAAATTAATAATGCAGAATTCAGCCACATCAGCTGGAAGCTTACCTGTCAGTTCCTGAGAACATACAGAACCCCATTGGTCAGGAGGAAGTTCCCATCGCAGGGGAGCTGACATGTCCAAAGGTGACCGGCTCCCTTTCATGAGGTTCCTAGTTGACACCCTGTATGTTACAGAAGGGAGAGGTGCCTTGAGAAGAGGGGGTGCAGGCAGAGAGATCCACAACAGCATCGCAGGTGAACTGGAGGTGGGTTCTGTGCTTCATAAAAGGGCTCTTCACATTTACACGTTCAGTCACTGCCCATCATGTTCTGGGATTGCGTTTTATTGCAGAAAGTCAATGTTCACTTAGATCTTAGGAGGACAGCTGCAGAAGGCAAGGCACCAGGAGTCCCGTTAGGTAGCAGAGCATCAGCTGACGGGGCCTCACCGTGGCCTCAGCACTGCTGACCTGCAGTTGTTATCCAGGCACATGGCGAACCCTACTTGGCATTTCCATGAGAAGATGGGTTGGAAACAACCATTGGTGGCCTCTGAAGCCATCTGTTCTCATTATCTCCAGAAAGCGTGTTTTCTAGCACAGCTGCCACACTGACCCAACTAATTAAATTTCAATCCCAGCTACTTAGGAGGCTGAGGCAGGAGAATCGCTGGAACCTGGGAGGTGGAGGTTGCAGTGAGCCGAGACTGTGCCTTTGCAGTTTAGCCTGGATGACGAAAGGGAAACTCCATCTCAAAAAAAAAAAAAAAATTTATCAGTCCTCAGAGTAGACCTCAAGTAGAAGATACAGATGCTGCAGGCCAGGTGCAGTGGCTCATGCCTGTAATCCCAGCTCTTTCTGAGGCCAAGGCTGGAGGATCACCTGAGATCAGGAGTTCAAGACCAGCCTGGTTAACATGGTGAAACCCTGTCTCTACTAAAAGTACAAAAATTAGCCAGCGTGGTGGCGTGCGTCTGTAGTCCCAGCTACCTGGGAGGCTGAGGCAGGGGAATCGCTTGAACCCGGGAGGTAGAGGTCGCAGTGAGCTGAGATTGCACCATTGCACTCTAGCCTGGGCAACAGAGCGAGACTTTGCCAGAAAGAAACAAAACAAAACAAAACAAAACAAAAAAACCTTTGCTTGTCATCATCTCCCTGGTACCTTTCCAGTGGGGTGATGAGTTCAAGGAAAGCTTTCTAAAAGGCTTCACAGAATAATAATTTTTTAAAACATGTGTCAGCTAGGCACATTTCAAAGCACACCGCATGTTTTGATCCAGGATATTAACAACAAAAATTTGTCAGTCCCCACTGAGTCATCCATGTTTACTCAAGTTGGATTTAGCTGCTGAGTTATCTAGAATTTCTGGTGGAAAATCATCTGAGCTGAAATTCTGATAGGCTTTCAAGAAAAAGGAAATGCTCATTCTTTAAGAGATCCTTAAATACATTGTAAGGGAGATTTGAAAGATTTTGAAATCTCTGGAATTAGAAAATTTAAGGATTTCTTTCCATTTTCTTGTTTGTTTGTAGAGATTTTAAAGAAATCAGATGAGCTCCTTGTTTCTTAAGATGGATTTAATCTATCTGGTAGTGAGGTAGAAATAGCAGCGGCTGGGGAGTCCATTCTCTAGGGGCTCTGGGGCTGGCGGGTCTTATACCCAGGCTCAGGGCTCAGAACTCAAAGAAGTTTAGGGGTTCAGGAATGCTTAGGATTGCTTAGGTCCTAGGACTATTAATATTATTCAGGTAAACTATTTTGTGAGCTGGTGTAGCGTCTAACAGCCATTGACGATTTTTGTTTCCATGGGAAAGTATATTCCAAGTTCCAAGCCAATTTATGAAATGTAATCTGTTGGTAGAGAGTATGCATCATCTATTTTGCCATAGAAAATGTGGTTTGAACATTTCACATGTGTTATAAAACATATATGTATTAGAGCTTTTAGTACAAAGAGCAATGCCCATTACTCAGAACAAGTACTGTGTCACATGTCCAACAAGTGTTTGTTAATGGAACTGGCTAATAGGTTTTTATTTTAAAATTATTTTTAAAGCATGCAATCCCCAAATAATCCAAGTTATCCTACTATTGATTATACACACACACACACACACACACACACACACATATTTATTTATTTTTATTTTTTAGTTTTGGGATGGAGTTTCGCTTTTGTCTCCCGGGCTGGAGTGCAGTGGCATGATCTCGACTCACTGCAACCTCCGCCTCCCAGGTTCAAGTGATTCTTTGGCCTCCGCCTCCCAAGTAGCTGGGACTACAGATGCATGCCACCACGCCCAACTAATTTTGGAATTTTTAGTAGAGGCAGAGTTTCACCATGTTGGCCAGGCTGGTCTCAAACTCCTGACCTCAGGTGATCTGACCACCTTGGCCTCCCAGAGTGTTGGAATTACAGGTGTGAGCCACTGCACCCTGCCAGATGATATATATTTTTGAAAGTTCCATTATTCTGTTTTTCTATTAGAAATACATGACATCTTAATTGACTTAAGACCCCAATTTTATCCCAAATTATCCACAAGAAAGGACGGGGAGCATCAGGTGGCTTGCAAAGGTGAGTGAGGAGGTCTCATTAGCACCGTGTAGCACTGGCTCCAGGCTCAGCTGAACTCCACACAGGGACTCACGTCACAGCAGGAGCCTTTCCTCACAGTTGGACATAGCGGGGACTAAAAGGGAGGGGGGCTTTTCTCTGAGGCCCTTAGGTGTCAGCACGAGGTCCCTGGGGGAGTTTGGGTCCTCAGTGCCTTACAGGCTGTCTCTGTTACCCTTGTCACCTCTACCTCCCCCTTCCCGAGCAGTGATGGTCCCCGGTGGTGCAGGACCCTGCCTGGCACTGTGCCACAGCAAAAACCCTTGAGCCATCACGGTGCTCTCAGGCGTTACTGGGAGACAGGACATTCACATGAAGACAGAAACTACAGTAGGTGGTCTAGAAAAAGGATGAAATGTGTGAGGGAAATGTTCTGGGTTAGTGGTGATGTTTGCACGATCTTGCGATTATACTAAAAACACGGAACTGTACATTTTTAAAGGGCTAATCTCATGGTATGTAAATTATATCTCAATTTTAAAGAAATATGTGAAGGAGCAAGTATTTGAGGAATTTAGAGGAAAGGGGGCCCTCAGCTCCTATGAAATGTGTTGGTAATGGGAAGGTAGGAAGGCCTTAGACAAGCGGAGAGAGGCAGAGAGGGGCAGAGGGAGACGTGGAGGGTGGGAAGCGCCTGGCAGGTTCTGCCAGGGAAGGAGGAGGCTGAATTGCCAGAGAGGGAGAGACAGGGAGAAGGGAAAAGAAGAAGGGAAACCATTTGGGACCAGATTACGGAGGCTTTAGCTGCTGGTCTGAGGGGCAAATGGGGAAGAAAAAGCTGTGGATGGTCTGACACCTGGGATCTGACACGGGCCTGGCAATGGCTGGGATGACACATGCCTGGGTTGTATGGGATGGGCAGGAACAGGAACATTCAGCAGGAGGAGAGCTCTTCGCAGCCATCATCACATTTTGGGTTAGATGGTGAAGGTGGCGATAAAGTGAAGAAGGAGGACAGATTCTGTGGATCCTGCAGAGGAAGAGTGACAGGGCTTGAGGCCCGCCTGGATCTGCAGAGTAAGGAAGTCAAAGGCCTCTCCAGAGGTGTAAGCTTGGGGCTCTCCTGGGGAAGCTTCAACTAAAATAAAGGCCAGTTTGGGGAGAAAGACGTTGACTCCAATCTCAAGCATTTGGGTTTGGGGCAGTGGTGATGGGATATGTAAGTGGGAACATGGAGCCAAGCATACACCATGGTGTACCCAGAAGCGGTTGCATTTGTGGCCAAGGAAACTAAGGCCTACGGGCTCTGTGATCTGCCTGAGGTTACAGAACCAGCTGCAGGCAAGCGGGAACCAAATTCCTGGCTAAACCTCCTTCTGCCTGGCAAGCAGCTGGTTCAGCTGTGGGGCTAGTCCTTGGGGGAGGGTGACAGCCACTGGAGAGTTGAGTCCATAGAAGAGGCAGGAGTAGAAGGCAATGGAGCAGTGAAGTCTCTGCAGGGGAACAGAGGAGAGAGCAAAGGCCAAAGGGCAGGGAAAGGAGTCTTGCCATGTGTCCTCATTTGCGGGATGTGAGAAGGAAGCAGATTGCAAGCAGACGTCAGCTGGAATAAAGACAGCAGTGTCACCCAGGCCAAAGGGAGACAGCACTGCATACAAGCATCAGAGACGCCCACCTGCACGCTTGTCTGCCTCCTGCAATACAGACAGCCGCACGGATCCAGGGGCACGGGGTGCTCAACTGTGTCAGATGCTTCAGGAATGTTAAAAGAGAATGCAGCCAGGCCACAGGATTTGCCACTGGAGATTATGGAGAGCGCATTTCAGAAGCATCCTGGGAAGGGAAGCTGACAGAGAGTGGGAAGTGAGGAAATGGAAGATGGGAGGACAGATCACTCTTGAGATACTTGACAATGAGAAGAATGAGTGCTTAAAGATGAACAGAGACAAGCCAATGAGAGGAATGAGCGCTTAAAGATGAATAGAGAGACAAGGAAGGTGAGTTTTTTTTTGTTTTGTTTTGTTTTCAAAGTAGCAGTATGGTATGGTGGCCTATAGAAACAACTGGTGGGAAGAAATTGAAGATGCAAGAGATTATAAAAGAACTGGGTCCTGGGTCATGGAGGAGAGAAGGGGCTGGGTCCTGGGACCTGGGTCCTGGAGGAGAGGATGGCCTAAGTGCTGGGTCCTGGGTCACAGAGGAGAGAAGGGGCTAGATCCTGGGGTCATGGAGGAGAGAAGGGGCTGGGTCCTGGGTTTTGCAGGAGAGAAGGGGCTAGATCCTGGGGTCATGGAGGAGAGTAGGGGCTGGATCCCGGGGTCATGGAGGAGAGAAGGGGCCAGGTCCTGGGTCATGCAGGAGATGGGGTCAAGCCTACTTTAGCAGGTAGGAATGCTCTGTAAAGGGAGAGAAGAGTAGATGGATGAAGGGAGAGAACAGTAGATGGATGAGGCAGAACTTTTTAGTGGACAGGAGAAGGATGACAGAGCTCTAGCTGGAGGGCCTCACTCTTGCACTAATGGAGGAGATGGAATTTTCTATTGTGATTATCTAGTGGATGCTCATGCCCCCCTTCTTCCTGACCAACAGAACTCCAATATTATTTGGAGCAGGAATGTGCCCAGCTAAAACACCATGCTTCCCACCCTTCTTTTTAGCCAGCTGTGGTTATGTGACTTAACTTCGATCATGGAAAAATCATAGATTGGGGTTTCTGGGAATCTCTTTAAAGGGAGCAGTCATAAGTGTCTGTGCCCGTTTTGCTCCTCCCCGTTTCTCCTTCTTTCAGCATACAATGCCACACAGACCTCCAGAATAGGTGGCGGGGACCAGGATGAATAGAAATTCATTTGAAAGTCTCTCTCTTTTGGACAAGAATATGCTAGACTCATATGTATAGCGCATATGTACTTAATAGAAAACCTAAGGATATGGCTGTGATGGCTGGTGCTGTAGCAGCTGTATTGTGACCATGAAGTGACCTTGAGGATGAAAGCCAGTGCTAAGAATGGCAGAACAGAGAGAAGGAAGCCAGGACACTGATGACACTGCAGAACCACCACAATGTCCCTGGATTGCCTTACCTCTGCACTTGTTTTGCATAACAGAAAAAACATTTCTTTTCCTAAGCTGCTGTTATTTGGGGATTTTGTTATAAGTAGCCAAACGGAGTTCTTATCTGGTGAGGATGGGGTGTGTGTGTGTGTGTGTGTGTGTGTGTGTGCGTGCGCGCGCACATGTGTATGTGTTAAAAGGTGGCATATAGAACATGTTGGATTAGGGACTTTAAATTTCTGCATTGCTCTAAAGTAGAACTGAAACAGTTGAGAACCACAGTTGAGGAAACCAATCTGATCTCTATGATCAGAAAACCCTCATTCTTATACAGATGGGTGTCCACACCGTGCATATTCACCAAGTGCAAGTCGATTGCCCCCTTCCCTACATCTTGTTGACCAAGACAATATCTACCTTATAAAGATTGAAATTTACATTTTATGCCATTAGCAGTTTTTATTGAAGGAGGTAAATGATTTTTTAATTCATCTCAGGTTTAAGATAAATTCTGCAAACATTGATTAAAACATGAAAGGCACTTAAATAAGCATACATATCTCTGAAAACATGAAATGTTATGTACATGTGTTCACCATTGTTTGGATTTAGAGCTTTGAATTCACTAAGAGTTTAAAATGCTTTTTTTTTCCTCATGCCAAAACGTTTGACTATGAAATATCAACCCAGAATGCTCTGGGAAAAAGTTAGCAGGGCTTCAACCATTTTTGTTTTTTGTTTTTTTTTTAAATTGCAGGCTTAAACCATCTCTATTCATATAGAACCCAGAAACGATGTCTCCTTGGATATGCCACGTGGCCTCTCGGTTTCACCAGGCATCTTGAAACATCGAGGGCAAGTAAGAGAGTTGTCCATTCATATCTTCATCACCAATATTAAGTTTCTTTTAAAAATTCAACACTTGCTGGGTAGAAAAGTCTCTGCAATAGCACAACATGCTTGTCTGCTTTTCAGTCCATTCTGTGTGTAATTCCTGGGGTTTATGAGATCGAAAAATAACTCCAGTTGTGGCCATTTATCTAGTTTTGTGGCAGCTGCAAATTCGGTTGCTCCAGAAACCACCTAATCTTCACTCTCCCAACTACTTTTAATGGCTGGATTAATGGACTAACCACTTACATGTGAAAATCCATCTTGGCTCTATTATCAGGACCATGGACAATGGGCAGATGGACAGAGGATTTACTGATTTACAAACTATTACCATCTTTGACATTTATTTGAAAAAAAAAGAGACGCTTCAGATCGTTTAATATTTCAGTGATAACTTAGTTTTATGAGAGAGAGATGTTTTAAGGGAACAAATGAGAGGCAGTGTTTTTTTGTGTTTTGTTTTTTTAAATGAGGTACCTTGGAAAACAGCATACAACGCCACATGCAGACCTCCACAATAGGTGGAGGGGACCAGGAGGAATACGAATTCATTTGAAAGTCTCTCTCTTTTGGACAAGAATATGCTAGACTCCCACAGCTCATATGTACTTGATAGAAAATGTAAACATTGATTTGATTTAGGCTCAGCTTCAAAACAGTAGTAAGGCATTAATTAGAAAAGATTATTCCATATTTGTTCTCCTTTATTCTTTTCTTACTTGGTCAAGAACTAAACGAACTCAATGTACTCTTGTGGATGAATGAAGGGCAACTCCCTCTGGGAAGATTCCTTATATTAACGCAAACCCCTGATCCCTTCCGGTGAACTCAAAACCCTAAGCCGAGGCTGAGAGGCAGTCGGTTCCTGGCATGAAGAGGATGGTTGTAGGCTGAGGTCTGAAAGGAGAAGTCAGGTAAAAGAGAAGCGTTTGCTGCAGAGTAGTGGGGTGGGCAGAGACCTGAGACCCTCGGGAATAGCCCGCCAGGCTGTGCCCTTCAAAGTCTCTGACCAGTTCTGGTTCCAGCATTTTCTGGGCAATGCCATCACAAGCCCCTGTGTCAAGGACACCTACTGCCAATTTTGGCAAGTTTATTTTTCTTGCTGTTGAGTCAGACAAGAAGGCCCAGGCCAAGGATGTGAAGAGCTTAGGGACTTTCAAAGCCACAGAGGGCCTGGCCCATCAGGTCTCCGCAGGAACATGGCTCATAAAATGCATTTGCTCCTCACTTGGAGCCCCAGCTGGCAATTCTAGACAGAACAGGCGAAGGCCACAGTAAGCTGCGGGGTGGCATGGAACTCTGAAAAGACTCCTCCCTTGTGCCATTCTGGGCCAGAACAGAGATTTCGCATTTTGCTGGCTTAGGGTGGGGACATGGCATTGTCCTCACAGGCTGAAATCATCACATTTGAAAGCTGGAACAAGCATCTTTTGAATGGGCATAACGCGATTGCTGGGCCAATTTCTGCAGAATGGAGTGACACGTCACTGTGCCCTCCCGGATGCAGGCTGCCTGCCGCCTTCCTGCAGCATCCCCCTGCTTCCTGCGGACCAGGGCACTGATGCTCAGTTCAGCCTTCAAGTGCCGGGAAACCTGTGGTCCCCCCAGGGCACTCCTGGGAGAATGAACGCAGATGAATTTTTAAACAGCAGAATGAGTGTGTGTTTGTGTGTGTTTGATAATGGTCCAAGCTTTAATAGCATGGTAAAATATTTACTTTACTTTTTATAGCTAGCATGTAATCAATCGCTAACACACTGAAAGAAGCTAGAAACACCAACGTCTACTCAGCCACAGCTAGAAGGAACCATTCAACATTTACAAACATAAGTGTATACATATTTATGTACGTGTCACATATGTTCATGGGAAATGCAGAGTCATCACCTCGCCAGGTGAGCTGCCCCCCGACCATCCCTCCTGCCCAACACAAGTGGGCGCCCCTGGGGGCATCATCGCTCATTTCCTCTGATGCTGGGTTTCTTTTTCAAGCCACAGAGGACAGGGCTGTGGGCTTCTCTCTGGTTTTGGTTTTTAAGACATTAATAATCTAACAAATTGGTCCATTCAAGTTAATCTCCCTCTTGACCCTGAATAGCCTTGATTCATTTCGCCAAAATTCCCAATCCCCTATTGGATAAATGATGCCAAGTGTGTACCAGGGACAGGGTTGGAGGTGGGGAAATTGATAATAAATATTAAGTAAATGTCCATTATGTGAAGACAAGTGAGTGGTGATCCTGGCTTCTGGGATTTTTTCATAATGAGGTGGGAAGAAGGGCTGGTCATAGGAGAGCGGCAACCACTGAATTAGGAAATGTTAGAAGTGGGAGGCCTCTGAAGACCATGATTTTCCTTTCCAGGGGAAGGAGTTGGGAATGGACTGGGCCACACATGGGACCGGAGTGAGGGCTGAGCTGGATTCATGGTCACCCGTGGAACACCCTTCTCATCAGGGCCAACTCCTTCCTGGGGCTTCTGGGGAGCAGGTGGAAGGAGGCAAGGAGCAGAGACGGTTTGGAAAGTTGTGGAAGCTCCTTTGTGGGGCTGTCACTTTAGCCTCACAGGTAGCGTGGGCAAGGAGAATCCCTGTGAGTTGGTGCCTGTGCACGTGTGTGGTTGTGTAAGGACGGCACCGCCCCACTAATTACAAATTGCAGGTGGGTACAAGTAATTAGGTGGTTCAAAAAATCAAAACTGGTTACACAGAATGGACCTATTCCATTTTCTATACGTGCATGCAGTGTGAAAACAAAGATGGCTCGAAGATATCACAGTGCAAGAACTCTGCAGGCCTTTCGAGCATGAATTATTTTGTGACCTGTGAATTGCCTTCATTCCAAATAAAACTTGGGTGCTTTTCTTTGTCCTATCTTCTTTTCTTTTATATAAAATGGCAACTCTTTCTCAGGAGAAATAGCCTTTTTCCATAAATGCAAATCATTTGGGGTTACTTGTATCAATGGTCAATGTGCCTTGTCTTTCATATGGTTATAAGGAGCAGGGCCATGGCTTTGAACTTGAGTAGCTTTAGCTGTTAGATTTATGGTCTGGAAAGAAGTCAGGAGAGGAGTTGCTGTGTCCCCTGCAGCTGCCTCCATAGTGACACACTCCCTAAGTCCAGAGCCAGTTCCCTTCTAGGCGATCAATGAAAGTGAACAAAGTGGTCATTTTCTTAATTTCATTCTGATTAGTGTCCAGGGAAGGATGATGACCTACATGATCTCAGCCCAAACTGTAAGCCGATTTCTCCTCCTCATTTTCTGATACCTTTACTAGGACCTCAAGTTGCACTTCTGGGATTGAGTGACACATTAACACGGAAGGAAGCCCAGAAGACGCCCGACAGAACCCCTTCTCCCTGAGCGTCCCCTCCCCTCTCCCTACTTCCAATCAACTGTTGCGCGGCAAACTGCAAACATAGAACAAATTCCACTAAGATGGTGTCAAAAAGAGAGAATTAAAGAAAAAAAAAGATGGAAAGCTCGCCTCTTATCTAAGAAATCATTCTATAAATATCTCCCAGTTCAAAGATTTGACTTTTGGTTGTTTGGGGACTATTCCTCACTAGGGATATTTCAAGAAAAAACTCTCCCCATCTGGATGATTTTGTTTTCATTTATGCTATTAAGGATAACTGTACGCAGATCCAAAATAACAGAGGACGTCATTTTATTGGCTGTCCATGGGAAGTTTCATCACACACGGAGGTGAAGACTGTGGGGGGCGCGGCACACAATACCTCAACACGAGACCTCATCGAGCGGCCAAACAGAAGGTGAAATGACCCCCGACACGACGGAACCCCAGCCGCCCTCTGCAGCCCTGGTGCCACCTTTCCACAGATGCCGCAGCCCAATAAGCTGAGTGAGGACACTGTCCATCAGTCTCGGTTCGTTGCACTGTCTTCCAACAAAACAGCACTTAAAAATTCACAAAATTAAAAAAAGAAAAAGAAAGCAGCACTTCCTTGGAAACAGCAACACCACTGTAACACAGACGGCAGCGTGGCATGCAGATCCACACCTGGTCGGTTTTTTCCCTTTAGGATTTTTTTTTTCTTTTTTTAAAATTAACAAATGGAATGGCATGTCTGTTTCAAATATTAGTAGCATAACACGTAAGTGCAGTTGCAGTCTGGCCACAAGTGTCAGAAGCCTTCCGTGTGTCTGTCACAAGGGCGGGCAGACACACTCCGATTCTACCCCTGGAGGGTCCCCGTCCCCAGGCCCACCAAAAGAAAGCAGCGACTTCTCTGTTTCCATTGGTGTCAAAGCACTCAGGTTGGGGAAGAAAATTCAAATGAAACCAAGCTCTCAGCATCCAGGGCCGGCCGCCCTGTGCCGTTCTAAGTGGTCTGTGTCCCCCAGACCTGGGGCTGTTATCTCCACCATGGCATTGGCTGGGGGAGTCGCTGTGGAGCACACCCCTCCGCTCACTCCTGCTGCCCGTGGAGGAGCCTCTGGTGCCTCCCCAGCCTGGGGCCACACGGGTCACACGGAGCTGAGCTTCACCAGGCCGCGCACGGAGTCCTCGTGCAGGGAGTCCTGGCTGGCCAGGCCCAGCACGTGCATGGTGCGGCTGTGCGCCAGGGGGCTGCCCGCCGCCAGCAGCCTGGGGGGCGAGGGCGCCTCATCGGGCGTCAGGAACTGGTGGCCCATGTGCTCATCTTTCCGGGGCATCACGTCCGCGAGCGTGGCCTCGGCGAGGTTGGGCATGGAGGCGGGCGGCGTGGGCGGGCCCAGTGTGAGGCTGGCGCAGGGCGTGCCCAGGCCGGGCTTCCCAGGTAGGTGCAGCTCGTCGCTGGTGAGGCTGGGCTCGCTCTGCAGCAGGGGGGTGGCCGCGGCCTGCAAAACGAATTTGGTGCTCTGAATGCACTGGTCTTGGTCGCACTGGAGAGCAGGAGGCGCCAGCAAAGAGAAGGTGGACAGGAGGGGGCAGAGGTGGGGAGGGACGGGGACAGGGCATGGGCGGGGAGGGCGGGGTGCGAGAAGAGAGAAACCGTTAGTGACACCTCAGTCAGCCAGGCAGGGAGCGCGTAGAGTGGCCCAGGTGCATTGGGAGAGACACCCAGGGCCTGGTGCTGCAATCGCCTCTGCTCAAATGAAGTTACCACGGGTGCCCGGTCATAACATGCAGCACTGATCATGAAGCCAGTGGCCTTGGTTCCCAATTTAAAGGACACAATTGAAAAATCTCTTGGACAGAGTCACAGGCCACCTACAGCAGTGGGTGGCCGTTTCTTGTATGCTGAAAACCATTTTTTAAACCACATTGTTTTAAAAATACAGGGGTTGTACACCCATGTTCATAGCAATGTTATTGATAGTAAGTCAAAAGTCAAAAGCAACTCAAGTGTCCACTGATGAACGACAGCAGGGACAAGGTGCAGTGTAGACACACAATGTTAGTGATTCAGCCTTAAAAAGGAAGTGCATTCGGACACATCCACTAGATGGGTGGACCTTGAGGACAGCATGCTAAGTGAAACAAGCCAGTCACAAAAAGACGAATAACTGTGATTCCACTGATACGAGGTCCCTGGAGGGTCATGTTCTTAGAGAGAAGGAAGAATGGTGGCTGCTGGGGTGGGGGACGGGAGGAGGAGGGAGCTGGTGTTTAAGGCATGCAGAGTTTCAGGCAGGGAAGATGAAGAAGCCCTGGAGATGGGTGGTAGTGGTGGTTGCAGAACAACATCAGCGGATTTAATACCACTGAACTTATACTTACAAATGGTTAAAATGGCCAATATTATGCCGTGTCTATTTTACCACCAAAAACAGAGAGAAAAGTACATGGGTGACAGAAGCCCTTGAGGGTCTGATCAGATTGTTTGGTAAAAGCCTAGAATTCTCCACTGCTAAATTTCCAACAGCTTCAAGAGCCATTCCCCAAGTCTCTGTGGTCTGAGAATGCCCACACTTGAGAAGATGTTTCCTATTCTTCCACTTAAGTCACATGACATCTACCTTGTGTCCTGTTTCCCTTTGCTCACTGGGCCAAGAAGATAGTGTAAGCACTTGTTCAGCCTATGCAACGGGCACCCCGATAGCTCTGCAGACCTTCTCCTTGAACTATGGGCAACTTTCAGAACAGCTAGAAGAGACTTAACGGGACTTGGACACCTTCAACTTAAGCCTGTGCAGCACCTTCTCAGTGAGATTCAGGAGCAGTGTTTCGATGGGAAGGAGGAGGAATAGGCATGGATATTAGGGGAGCAACTTGGGACTCTGTGCTCAAGCTTGAAACTGGCTGCTCCGCTCCACTTCTGCAGAGTTCTTACGACGAGCTTGCTTTCCCTCTTCACAAATGAAGACCCTGGGACACGGATGGGTTGGGCAGCGTGATCAAGACCTTACAGATGAAAGTAAGGGATCGATCCAGGATTTGAAGCTGGGGTAGACCTCTTTCCACTATTAGGCATTTGACACAGCAGATGCTTAATAAATGTTATTTGGTCTTTCATCGCCTCCTCTTTATCAGAAGGCTAGAGTTACTTAAGAACTACTCACTCACCAATGGCTTTGTGATTTAGGTGTGCCAACCTCTTCCTGATGAGACATGCCCAGAACTGCCATTGCTCATACCCCTGCAGCCGGAGCCGTGCAGGGCCAACATGCACAATACAGCCTCGACTGGAGGGAGGAAGTTCAGCCGAAGCCGATCCCAAGGTGCTTATTTCGTGCAGTGCACGCTTCCTTCTCGGCCTCATGGGTTTCTTTCTAAAATCACAAGTAGTAGGCAGGCCACCCCTGAGCCACCCTCCAGCCTAGAAGAGAAGGTTGAGGGGCTGCAGTCTTCAGAAATCTGCAGGTTTTAGATGCTCAAAGACTAGGTCCTAGGCAAGAGTAAAGCTCATAGTGGAGTTATGAAGAGGGCAAGCAAGTCTCACGGAAGATCCTTGCTTTTCTGTGGCTTCAACCCGGGTAGTGAAATTGCAAAACACTGAGAAGCTGGGTAAAGCCTGAGAAAGAAAGGTGTCAAAGTGGGGTCCGGGGGAGCGGAGGGGAGTGGGGTTATTCAGAGGAAAGGAAAGGCCATTAGAACCTACTTGGGAGGGGGGCTGGGCGCGGTGGCTCACGCCTATCATCCCAGCACTTTGGGAGGCTAAGGCAGGCAGGATCACCTGAGCTCAGGAGTTCGAGACCAGCCTGGGCAGCATGGCAAAACCTCATCTCTACAAAAAAATACAAAAATTAGCTGGGCATGGTGGCACACAAATGTAGTCCCAGCTGCTCTGGAGGCTGAGGCAGGAGAATCACTTGAGCCCAGGAGGCAGAGGTTCCAGTGAGCTGAGATCGTGCCACTGTACTCCAGCCTGGGTGACAGAGCAAGACCCTGTCTCTAAATAAATAAATAAATAAAAAGTACTTGGAAGGGGCTGACTGTGAAGTGTTAACAATCCTTTAATGCGCTCATTTTTCTACTCATCACCAGAATCATTTGTGCCACAGCGGTGCTTCTCCAAGCTGTCAGGTGGGCAACAGAGTAGCTTTCTCTGTTCTTGCAGGGAATTTCAGCTCAGGGTGCAGGTCCCTTCTGGTGGGGGCTACTGAGCAGGAGGCTGTCAGGCTGCAGAGAGCTGTGGCCTGTGTCGGCTGCTCGCACTCTCCCATGCTGTCAGCTCTGCTCAGAACATGGGCTCAGTCTTGACAAGGCAGAGGTGGAGGCAGACCAGCCTCACTGATTAAACATTCATCTTCTGGAAACTATACCAGGGTTTGGGTAGACTGAGCTTTGCAAAGAATGTTTTATGAACATCACCGTTTCGTATTCTTCCTGACAGAGGCAGCTGAGCCACAGCGGCACTCCCATTTCCTGTAACTGCGCACAGCCTCCAGCAGGCCGGGCCTGGGAATGAGCCCAGGACTGAGCTGCCACTTCAGAGAGTTCGGCTGGCGAGCCAGCGCTCTTGCTGGACCAAGGCATCTCGTTTTCAAGCTTCCCCTCTGGAGCCCTCACTCATCCTAATGCTTTCTGTCCACACAATACCCCCCGGCTCTCAGGAACAAGGAAATTGCAAATTAGATTTGCTTGTCTCTGTTGACCTGAAGAAAGTCTTTTCCACTGAAGACTAATTGGCATATTCTGTTTTAGGGATCAGCCCAAGTACTTCTGACTGACTCTCACAGACTCACAGAAAAATATGTTTGAGGGTGGAGCTAGAGGCGATGGTCAAGGTCACACAGTAGGAGCCTGAGGGCAGACGAGGGCTCCTCTCCTCCCAACCCTGTCTCTTTCACCTTCCCTCTGGGGAGAGGTGGGCTCTCCTCATCCCTGTGTTTATTTCACCCTCCCTCTCTGGGGAGAGGTGGGCTCTCTTCCACTTTCTGTCTTTTTCCCCCTCTCTTGTCCATTCTTCTCCTCTGCACTACCCCATCAGCTACTGGCGCTTTTCCTCTCCCCTGATCACCTCTCTGCCACCTAAGCCTGCAAAGAGCTCCTGCACACCCGTGAGAACCTTCTCGGAGAAGGTGGTTGTCAGCAGCGGTTGGTTAAGCTCCTGAGAGCTTGTGTTCTCTGTTGGGGTTGATGCAGAGTTGGGTGCACTTTGGAGACTTCTATTTGCAAACATCCTTTGCTAACTTAAAACACAGATAACAGCCCTAGAGGTGGCTTTACTGGGAACCTAATGATGCTTCAGGCTCCTTTACTTACACAGCCTCTTTCCAAGGCCTCGTTCTCTGCATACTTAAGAAAAAGCATATCTCATGGAGATTTGCTTTTTCTTAAAGGGGGTCTCCCATGGCATGGTTCAGACTGCTCCAATCCTGGCCCACTCCAGCCATACCTATTGGCACTTTGCCATGCTCTACCTACGACTCGTTAAGAACTGGAGCAAACACTGTGTGGGCCTCACTGGCCAGGACCTTGTTGGAAATGCTCTTGAGTTTGTCAAGGGCTTAAGGACTTGAAGAAGGTGTGAAATAATATTTGTGAAAGAAAAAGTTTAGCCTAAGCCGTTTAATTTTTTTGTGTTTTGTTTTTGTGAGATGGAGCCTCACTCTGTCACCCAGGCTGGAGTTCAGTGGCGCGATCTTGGCTCACTGCAGCCTCTGCCTCCCAGGTTCAAGCAATTCTCCTACCTCAGCCTTCTGAGAAGCTGGGATTACAGGCATGCACCACCATGCCTGGCTAATTTTTGTATTTTTTTTTTTTTTAGTGGAGATGGGGTTTTACCACGTTGGCCAGGCTGGTCTTGAACTCCTGACCTCAAGTGATCCGCAGACCTCCCGAAGTGCTGAGATGACAGGTGTGAGCCACTGTGCCCAGCCCGTAAGCCATTTAATTTAAAAAATCTATATAGAAGTCACTCAGAAATGTTTTCCAAATGACTCTTTGGAACCCTGACTTACCCGATGATAAGCACCTCTTCTACGCAGATTTGTTTAAACATCTTAAAAGATGACTGTCTTTTTAAGTCTGCTATGGGTGTTTCCCCTGATAGAGGGAAGGCTTTCGTATCAACCATGAGCCTACTGTCTGTGCCCTCCCCAGCTTTCCTGCTGAGGTGATAGCAGGGGGCAGGGCCACTGGTACCAGGCACCTAAGTGTCTGAGTCCTGTGTGTAGTTCACAGCTTTGAAGACACTCTGCCACATTCAAACCGATTTCCATTTAGAAGGCAAATCTCAGCTGAGGCACACTGGGACCAGGCTCTGTTCTGCAGGGTGTCACCCATCTAAATCTCCTGTTGGCTCAGAAGAGGGCACTGGCGTGGACAGAGCAGAATTTTGTCAGATTCCAACCAAGGGTAGTGCAATGACTCTACTGACTGGAATTTACAATTCTCATTAAATGCTCTCAAAACGTCGCCTGTTTTGAACATATGCTTCTTAGAAAAAACTTAGATATCAAATGACTCAGGGATACCTGATTTTTTAAAAAGAGCTTTTCCTAATTTTTCACTCTGCCAGAATTCCAAGGACGATGGCTGTGATTCCCATTTGAGAAAGTCATGGGGGAAAATGGCCAGTATTTTCAGGGTTACTGTGGAGATGACCATGACAAATATTCTTACACTTCTCCCTCTCTCTCTTTTTTTTTTTTTTTTGTAACTTTTGCTTCTAATTCTTATTTGCCCGTTTCTTGTTGACTTTTCTACTTAACTTTCTTGCTCTCTGCACTCACCAACTCTCTTCCCTCTATCCTTTTTCCACATTGATTTCTCTCCCACTTCTGCTTTTTCCGTCTTCTCTTTTTCTTGTCTCTTCCTTTCTACCTCTCTCTTTTACTTTGAACCTTTTTCCCTCCACCACCCAGGCTTCCTGGCTTTTCATCTGAGGACCCTTTAATCTTCTGCCAGTAGAGGGAGACATCACCGCTCGCTTTTTTCTCTTATAATTTGGTGGCTAACACCGAGAAGCCGTTGGGTATGCTTGAATTGATCTAACCAGTTATAAAATCCGAAGGAAAAACGGCCGACCACTTGGATATCTGACAGTGACAGTCCATCTACTCTGAACAGCAAATTGAGATACTCATGTTTTTATTCCAAAACAACCTTTTAAAAGTTCGTATTTATCAAATATTAGGTTGAATCATATGACATGACCAATTTTTAAGGTCAAAAATTGGTCGAATGCTGGATGCTAATAGAATAGAAGCTTGATTTCTTGTAAGAGTGTCTATGAAAAGACCTTTCTGCTGGCAGCATAAAAATCCCACTGTCTAAAGTGCTGGAGCTTTTGCTGTCATTGCAGTAAGTCACTGTGACAACTGATTTACTGCCCAAATGAAGCGTCAGCATTTAACTTACAAAGCAGTTTATGGTTTCAGACGTCTGGATGTCACACACATTAGCACTTAATGTTACAATTTAAAAACGCCATAGAGATCATTTACTTTTTGTTTCTGCAGATTCTCATATAAAATTGCTCATATTGGAATACATTTTATTTTACCCTAGCTGACTTCTTGTCTGAAAAAACCGAGTGTACAGATGCTACTAAAAGCAAAACTAGGAGCTTTCTAGATGGCCTGTGTACAAATTAAGAGTGAGTGAAATTATGTATTTCTTTTGCTCCGATTCTGTCAAAAGCATTAGCGTTAGGCATCATTTATTTCTGCTTGGCTGTGAAGCTCTGTTCTGGGGTCTTATGAATGCTTATTGACAGTTATAGAAACACCACAATCTTCTAAAGTCCACCTAAAATGCAGGTGCAGTTTCGAAGGAGAGTTTTTTTGTATTCTTTTATTTAACATTATCATTTACGTTTGCCTAAGTTATTTTTTTTCCTTCTACTTTTGATTTTTCAGGTTACATGGAGCGTTCTTCTGTGATACTAGTTTAATAAATGATGCAACTGCTGGTTTCATCTTGTTTTGATACTGGATTGGGGGATTTAAAATGTTAGGTTAAGTAAATATGGTAAATGATTTTCTAAAAACAAAATTGTAGCAATGATGCACCACGTTACTATCTTTGCATTTAGCATGTGATCCCAAAGGACCTTTGTAGCAACAAGTGCCAGATATAAGCATAAACGATGACATCAATGCTATACAGAAGTTAAATTATTTGACAATCAAACGAGGTATGCACACTAAAAAGTGGATCATAACTGGATGTCGTGAGTATGTCATGCATATACATTGTCCTAGATAGAACTTCGATGTTAGCTAATAATAAAAGCCAATAATGAGGGAAGCAGGAATAATCAAAATGTGGTCCTCGGCTGGCTCTGGGTTATTTGCACATACTTCTAGTATGGCTCCTTGGAATTTCATAGGGGTTCAGAGGGCAAGAGATACTTGGGGTCACATGCATCATCTTATTGCTTTAGATGCCACATTGTTGCTTCTCTAACATTTTCTTCCTTGAGAATTTGTAGTAGAGGGAAAATCTCACAGGCACTGAATAACCACCCCCGTCCCCTACTCGTGAGAGAGGATACGCTAACACTGGATCTTCCCATTCTTGAGATCATAAATAAGACCTCAGTAGGTACTTTGATGTCAGCTTTCCATCAATATTTATCTAATTTTTTTGACCTGCAATATCAGGGTGTTTATCTAGATGTAAAATTATAAAGCCTTTATCTCTAATTGCTAAAATACTGTGTATTTCCTTAGGAACACATTTTCTATCATTCAAGAAATGCGTTTCTTATCCAGATACTGGTCCTAAAATAAAATGGCAGGCAAAAATTTGACCAAAGATACCCAGGGCCTCTTTCCCTCCAGCCTTTCTCTCCTCTGCAAATGGAACATGCTGAGTCTGATGCTAAATCTGTCTCCAAAGGCTCCTCCTTCAAAGTAAGCACTGGAAATGGCTTTAGGTCAGAGTAGTCCTACCACATGGCTAATCCAGTGTTTACTGTCGGTAGAGTGGGTAGCAAACAGCCCATGTCTGGAACATATGGCAACATGAGTTGTAACATGTCCTCTAATTATAGAGACAAAGCTTCTACTTCCAGAAATGCTGGAGAACTGACACTGGACCAGCTTTCAGCCTGTATATAAGGGAGTATATGAAACTGGCCAAAGTACAGGAGGCAAATGGTTTCCAGTAGCGCACAACGGGCAGCGCAAGACTGTAATCCCTGAGGGGAGGGAGACTCACAAGGTAAGCCCCACAACCAGCCAGTTCTTTTCTTGGGGAAAGTTCCCCAACCATTGCACAGAGCTGGAGTCTGAGCAGACCACAGTTGTTCGGCTATAGAGAAAACAGAGGTCGGAGTGTGAGAAAAACAAAGTGGCTGGATCTGCAGGGCAGGAAACTGGAGAAGAGGATGCCATTCAGAGAGGGAGGACCAGAAGTCCTAGTGGGGGTTCCAAGGGCTGTAGCCAAAGGCTGTGCTGTGCATGTGCAGGGTGAGAATTCTCTGCCCCAAGGCTTATAAGACAGCAGCTGCAATGGGGTTGAAAGAGAAATAGAGATACTTGAGGTTGAGACAAGTAGTGCATTAGGGACACTGATGTCATGAACACCTCCAACACACTGTTAACACCCCTAGGATCCCAAAGACATCAGAAGGCTGTGCCTTAGGAGTAAGAATCATGCCCTAAAGTAAGACCCCAGGCCCATCCTAACAAAGCTTGAAACCAAACAATCTTCAGAGAAGACAGAATTCAGAGGTTGAGTTCCAACAAATTAAAGAAGTCTGGAAAACACTTTGGACTTTCCACAGATCTGTACTAACAAAATATAATACAAGCCGACACATGTTCAAGGTGACCAGCCAGTAACTGAACTGCTTACTGTAACAGGAGCAACACTCTTTGGCGTCAGGTAACAACATCAAGAGTTTCTATACCATGTATCTAAAATGTCCTGTAGTCAACAAAATATTAATAGACATACAAAGAAATGGGAAAATATGATAGAACCAAATCAAAACTTTAGAACTAAAAAGTATAATAAACAAAATGAAAAATTATCTGGATGAGATTAGCAGTAGACTGGATATGGCAGAAGAATCGGTGAACATGAAGAGAGATCCAGAGAAATTATCCCGTCTGAAGAGCTGAGAGAGGTGCTGAAGGAAAACGCACAGAGCCTCAGGGACCTATCCTCTGGGTCAAGGTCAAATGGTCTAACACGTGTATCACTGGAGTCCCAGGAGCAAGGAGAATGAAT
>NW_012101654.1:2487851-2497323 GCF_000951045.1 Mandrillus leucophaeus | reverse complement strand
TATTTCCTTAGGAACACATTTTCTATCATTCAAGAAATGCGTTTCTTATCCAGATACTGGTCCTAAAATAAAATGGCAGGCAAAAATTTGACCAAAGATACCCAGGGCCTCTTTCCCTCCAGCCTTTCTCTCCTCTGCAAATGGAACATGCTGAGTCTGATGCTAAATCTGTCTCCAAAGGCTCCTCCTTCAAAGTAAGCACTGGAAATGGCTTTAGGTCAGAGTAGTCCTACCACATGGCTAATCCAGTGTTTACTGTCGGTAGAGTGGGTAGCAAACAGCCCATGTCTGGAACATATGGCAACATGAGTTGTAACATGTCCTCTAATTATAGAGACAAAGCTTCTACTTCCAGGAATGCTGGAGAACTGACACTGGACCAGCTTTCAGCCTGTATATAAGGGAGTATATGAAACTGGCCAAAGTACAGGAGGCAAATGGTTTCCAGTAGCGCACAACGGGCAGCGCAAGACTGTAATCCCTGAGGGGTGGGAGACTCACAAGGTAAGCCCCACAACCAGCCAGTTCTTTTCTTGGGGAAAGTTCCCCAACCATTGCACAGAGCTGGAGTCTGAGCAGACCACAGTTGTTCGGCTATAGAGAAAACAGAGGTCGGAGTGTGAGAAAAACAAAGTGGCTGGATCTGCAGGGCAGGAAACTGGAGAAGAGGATGCCATTCAGAGAGGGAGGACCAGAAGTCCTAGTGGGGGTTCCAAGGGCTGTAGCCAAAGGCTGTGCTGTGCATCTGCAGGGTGAGAATTCTCTGCCCCAAGGCTTATAAGACAGCAGCTGCAATGGGGTTGAAAGAGAAATAGAGATACTTGAGGTTGAGACAAGTAGTGCATTAGGGACACTGATGTCATGAACACCTCCAACACACTGTTAACACCCCTAGGATCCCAAAGACATCAGAAGGCTGTGCCTTAGGAGTAAGAATCATGCCCTAAAGTAAGACCCCAGGCCCATCCTAACAAAGCTTGAAACCAAACAATCTTCAGAGAAGACAGAATTCAGAGGTTGAGTTCCAACAAATTAAAGAAGTCTGGAAAACACTTTTGACTTTCCACAGATCTGTACTAACAAAATATAATACAAGCCGACACATGTTCAAGGTGACCAGCCAGTAACTGAACTGCTTACTGTAACAGGAGCAACACTCTTTGGCGTCAGGTAACAACATCAAGAGTTTCTATACCATGTATCTAAAATGTCCTGTAGTCAACAAAATATTAATAGACATACAAAGAAATGGGAAAATATGATAGAACCAAATCAAAACTTTAGAACTAAAAAGTATAATAAACAAAATGAAAAATTATCTGGATGAGATTAGCAGTAGACTGGATATGGCAGAAGAATCGGTGAACATGAAGAGAGATCCAGAGAAATTATCCAGTCTGAAGAGCTGAGAGAGGTGCTGAAGGAAAACGCACAGAGCCTCAGGGACCTATCCTCTGGGTCAAGGTCAAATGGTCTAACACGTGTATCACTGGAGTCCCAGGAGCAAGGAGAATGAATCAAGGCAGAGAACAAAAAAAGTGAAGATGTAAGGGCCTAAAGCATCCCAACTGGATGACAACAATAACTTACAGGCCGAAAGAAACGGAAAGAACTCTAAGCAGTGTAACAGCAGAGATCACCTGTGGGCCAGGTCTGTAATTCACGTGGATACTGAAATGTTTCCACATGGACAAGCCTTTTGCCTGACCTCGACTAGACTGGTCTGAAGTGCTACAAATGGTTTTGACTTCAGGAAGCAAGTAGAAAGAAAAAAGCGTGAGTTTAATGTGTCATCGACTAACACTGTCATTTGTAACAGAGAGGAAACTGCTGATGCTGGATAGATGTGCTGATCAGGTTGCAGGTTAGATTATGAAGAGGTTGCACATTCGGTTTCACAGCCTGGTTTTGTGACTGACCGCAGCCGATTAATCATCCTTGGGCAGAGAAAGCCTGTGGGGTGTGGCTTCCTCAGCCCTGGGAGGAGCCTTCAGGCCTACCAGGGAGACTTCTGGTGTCGGGGTTAGGAAGAGTATTTTCCATGGAGTCAGACTGCCAAGCGTGAGATCACGGCGTGGCCACTGGTTATCTCTGCATCTTAACATCCCTGAGTCTCAGTCTCCTCAATGGGGCAATCAGAGTATCCCCATGAGATGGTTTTGTGAGGACTAGACGAGATAATGATTATGTAAAGCACTGAGCCCAGTGTCCGGCACACAGGAGACGATCTCTTTCTCTCTCCTTTCTCTTTCTCTTTCTTGTTTAACCAACATTTGCTGAAACCAACTATCATAGGGACTATTCTAGACTCCGGGTAGATGTGCTAAACAAACAGCACTGAAGCACTCAATTATTATTATTAAAGCCTGAGGCATTTTTAATAGAAGGTAAAATATTCATTGACAACTGAAATTCATAAATCCTTGAAGTTTGGCTGAAGCTCCCCTTCATGTAAAAATGACTAATGCTTGGTAACTTCCTAGCACAGGCTTTCACAGGGGAGCGTGGGTAAGGGTAATGGGTTGTGGGGACTGAAAGAGTGTGGCTGAAAATCAATTTACACACAGTCAGCCCCTGTAGATGTTTCTTTATTGACGTGCATAACATAGGGTTAAGAGCATGGGCTCCGGGGTCAAATTAGGACGTTTTTGTTAGAAAATTGTACTTAAGCTCTCCTTCCTCTGGTTTTGTTAATCTATAAAATGGAGATAATATTAGTAGCAGGCTCAGAGGGGTGCTGTGAGGGTTAGCAGAAGTTATGTACGTGGAAGGCTTGGAACAGCACGTGGTATGTCCATGTGGTATAGTCTGGGAAGTGCTGAGCCCTGTGTTGGTGTGAAGGTGGATGAACTGCAAAGAGGAGAGTCGGGAAAGAACATCGGGTCTCATGTTCTGCTTATGCCAGCCCTGCTTGCACGTTTCCACAGTCCTGTGAGCACGGTCCCTATACCACAGAAGCCCATAAAGAACAACCAAAGCAACAGAAAGGCCTGTTCGCCAGGCGCCCGAATGGCTGGTAAATGTACAGTCCAGTGGAACATTATCTGCTGGTGATATTGGCCTGTTGATTAGACACAATGGGTTCAAAGCCCTGACGACAGAGAAGAGTCTGCTGGAGGGGACCTCCACTGGACAGGACCCTGAAGGTCGATGTTCAGCCCTTGCCATTAATTTCATCCCACCAGCTACCTGGGAGGCTGAGGCAGGAGAATTGCTTGAGCCCAGGAGGTGCATGTGTCAGTGAGCCAAGATTGCGTCACTGCCTGTCCAGCATTGCGAGGAGATGCTCCCTGTCCCAAGTCTGACATCTCTGGGTGGGGACTCCCGGTCCTGGGCCGTTCCCTCTTAGATTGAGTAGAGTCTGAATCCCAGCCCCACTCTCTGGTCCTAGTTGTGACCTGTGGGGCCACACAGAACACATCTCATCCTCTCCTGCTGATGTTCTCATGGCACTTGGGGTAGTCCAACAGCGGGTAGAAGCCTTGAGACCAAAAGGACTTCTTCCAGAAGCAACCTGGGTTTCTCACAGCAAGGGGAAGGCATGGGACTCCAAGCTAATTAGACTTTTAAATTTATTCATCTATGAGCAACTTACTTTGTAATTGGTAACAATTTCCATGTAATCATATGTGTGCTTGGGGATTCTGATGAAGTAAGAAAAACCCAGTGTACAAATCATTTCTAAACTGTCATAAAAGTTTCATGAGTGCTAAGTTTAACAATTAATGAAGTTAACATATTCATGTGTCTCAAAGACTTTAAGCATTTATCAATTTTGATTTTGCAGTTTTCTTTTCATGTTTTAGAGCTTGTAATTTTTTTTCCAGGTCTTACACTTTTTTATAGTTCCTGGAAAAGTGCATGGGCACTTGCCTACAGTGTCTGATGGCTTGAATGACCATGACATCTGTCTCTTGGTTCACAGATTAATTTCATCCCACCATGGTCATAACTTTGTGGAACCATGACATGTCACTATATCAAAGAGAACTCCTTCCCTCTAGCTCCTAGTTCCCCATTCAGGATGGAGGTCTTTGGAGATGTGGCAAAATTGGAGGATGGAAGGAATGAGGAAAAGAAGTTGGAACAAATTAATATTTGTTAAGAACCTCCTGTGAGTGAGCCCCTGCAAGGAGAATTTGCACATACTTTCAACCGAACGTTTAAAAACCACCTCCAGGCCAGGTGTTGGGGCTCATGCCTGTAATCCCAGCACTTTGGGAGGCCAAGACAAGTGGATTACTTGAGGTCAGGAGTTCAAGACCATCCTGACCAACATGGTGAAACCCTGTCTCTACTAAAAATACAAAAATTAGCCAGGCATGGTGGCATGCACCTGTAATCCCAGCTACATGGGGGGCTGAGGCAGGAGAATCGCTTGAACCCAGGAGGTCAAGAGTGCAGTGAGCGGAGGTCATGCTACTGCACTCCAGTCTGGGTGACAGAGTGAGACTCTGTCTCAAAAAAAAATAATAAAATAAAATAAAATAAAATAAAATAAAATAAATAAAGGGGTAAGTTAGAAAATGTATGTCTCAGTGCTCTGTAAATTGCAAAGCTCTATATAAATACAATTCTCTGTCTTTATTAATTTGCAATCTGGCCTGCCATGTCTGGGGACAATAACTCCTTCATTACTCCACGTACAGAGTTCTGATTTGGGGTCCTGCTTATGCTTCTCCAAGATTATCAAAAATTAGCCAGGCATGGTGGCAGATGCCTGCAGCCCAGCTACCTGGGATGCTGAGGCAGGAGAATTGCTTGAGACCAGGAGGTGGATGTGTCAGTGAGCCAAGATTGCGCCACTGCACTCCAGCCTGGGCGACACAGTGAGACTCCGTCTCAAAAAAACAAAACAAAACAAAACAAGCACCTCCAGTTTATTAGGTCATAAACTGTTGATGGCAAGAGGAAATAGAATCTCAGTCAATCCTTACCACAGGCCAGGGAGGTGAACATCAGTATCACTTTCTTCATTTTACGGTTTAGGGATTTAAGGCTCTTGGGATTAAGTGACTTGCCCAAGATCACCCAGCCCCAAAGTGTCAGGGCTGGCAAAGGTCAGAGCCAGCCCAGGTGCTCTGACCCCACAGCTGTTCTCTGCCACTCCCCACTGCATAGGCTATTTGCAAAGCTTTTCCTTCCATTATCTTTCAGGATTATCTTATTCTGTTGTTCTTACTTGTGTCCAATTAGACCAAGGAGAAACTTCACTTGAACTGGTGGGGACACAGCTGGCAGAGGTGGGCATAGAGAAAGGAAAATGTAATGAATGCTGATTTCAAAAAATAATTTTCCAGCATGTAAGATGAAATTGGACTAGTATCTCAGATGACAAACATGAGTAAGTCTTACAGGTTTTTTGAAATGCCGGAGTGACTGATACTTCTAGGCTAGCTGACAAAAGGGAGTCACGTCTCCACTGTTTCCAAGTGACTTTCTACCAACCAGACCATTTCTCTATCGACACGGGAAGCAAACCTTCCCTGAGCGTTCCATCCAGCTACCTGCTGGGCTGCTCCCCACCACCCCCAAGTATCCGTGGCACCCACATTCCACATGCCTAAGTCAACTTCCCCGCAACTTGCACCCCCTCTTGAAACACCAAGATGCTTTGCCCCACACGTGCCTGTGCTTTGTTTGCTTGAAACATCCCTCCTGCCTTTGGGTGGCGAATTCTCAGATGTCGTCCCCTCCAGGAAACTTTTCCTGAAACCTAAGTGCTCTTTGTCGAAGCTCCCCCGCCCCTCCCTCAACGGTCTGTCACATTCTAGCACATTCTGTTCAAATCCTCCGAATACCCATTTCTCTGAATAGACCATGTGTTACTTGAATGAAACTGACCTAAGGTTTTTCAAGATAAAAGAAACTTATTTGTGCCAAAGCAAATAATGGCTCAAAATTATTCCATTTAACTGAAACGTTTGGAGAGAACAAGAGAATCTGAAGGCTGTGTCGATGGTTCTCAACACTGGCTGCCAATTAAAGTCTTTTCCAGTTCCATAGCACCACCAAGGCCTGGCTGCCCACCCTGGGATTCTGCCTTAACTGGATGCAGAGATCAGTACTGTGATTCTAATGAGTGTCCTGGGCTGAGGAGCAACAGATTGTAATAAATTATCCCTCAGCTCCTAGACACAGGGCCAGGTCTGAAGAGGGTCACCTTTCCAACTTGAGGGCTTTTCAAATGGAAATATGACATGTAATAGAAAGCACCTGGGCCAGGCACTGCGGCTCATGCCTCTAATCCCAACACTTTGGGGGGCCAAGGTGGGTGGATCTCCTGAGGTCAGGAGTTCGAGACCACTCTGGCCAACATGGTGAAACGCCTTCTCTACTAAAAATACAAAAATTAGCCTGGCATGGTGGCACACGTCTGTAATCTCAGCTACTTGGGAGGCTGAGACAGAAGAATCACTTGAACTTGGGAGGTGGAGGTTGCAGTGAGCCAAGATTGTGCCACTGCACTCCAGCCTGGGCGACAGAGTGAGACACTATTACCAAAAAAAAAAAAAAAAAAAAAGAAAAAAGAAAAAAGAAGAAAAGAAAGCACATAGGCCTTGCCTTCCTAGCTGTGTGACTGTGAGCAAGTTACTCAACATATGCAAGTCTCAGTTTCATCCTTTGTAAAACGAGGCTATCTTGCAGGGTGCTAAAACTCTTGCAGTCCATTCTAGAGTGCTAAACCTCAGCAGAGACCCACCTGGCCACAGTATGCTTCTAGAGCAAATAAATTTTGTGCCGTTCTTAGAATGGCTTGAAGTTCAGCTTGCGATTCTGACTAATTTAACACTAAAGGATTTGTGTATTTGTTTTCCCATCTGTCTAACTGGGGATTGGAACGCAAAAACTCTTTTATTGATTTTGAGATCTAACTATATCCAAAACAGGAAATAAGTAAAAAGGAAGATGACGGATTGCTTGGCAAGTTGCCAGACCACTTGCTCTTAGCGATGGTGCTGCAGGCTTTCCAAGTACAGAGGGTGGGTGCCCTGGATGTCTATCACTGCATCACAGACCAGAAAACCATAGGGCCTCGGGACCCTTTCGGCCAGGCACTGCTGGTCATGATGTGCTGGCTCAGTCTGTGGTGGTCTTTGTTGCTTGGGATATCTGTTACCGGCAGCCGAAGCAAATCAAAGGAGAGGAATGTTATAGTTGCCCCAGAGAATTTGTATTGTTGTCTTGAAGTATTTCAGATCATTTGTCCATGTTTTGACAATTCCTGGAAATTAACTGGTCTGTGTATTTCTCATGGCCTTAATATGACTCAAAGCGGGAGAAAGCAAAGCAACAGTGCGGGGCTCACGCTGGAACTCGCTCTGCTAGAGGTTCCCAGCTCTCTCGGCTGGCGTGTGCATTTCACAGAATGTTTAAACAAAATACCAATTTCTTCCCTTCAGGGCTTACTCCAAGTGCCTATTGACTTTCACTGAAGTCTTTGACTGCTTCTAATTTGTCTCTAATTTGTTTAATGGATAAATTCCTAGAAAGACACAAACTACTGAAACGGACCCAAGGAAAAAGTAAAAAATCTGAATAGACCTGTAGTAAGTAGAGTGAATTAGTAATCAAAAAAATATCCACAGAGAAAGTTCAAGACCAAATGGCTTTCCTGGCAAATTGTTTCAAATCTTTAAAGGTGAATTCACACCAGTTCTTCACAAACTTTTCAAGAGACAGAAGAGTAAGAAGCACTTCTCAACTCCTTCCATGAGGCCAGTATTACCTCCTGATACCAACACCAGACGAAGACTTCACAAGAAAACTACAGACAACTCTCTTATGAATACAGATGGAAAAATCCTTAACAAAATACTAGCAAACTGAATTTAGCAACATATAAAATGGATTATACACCATGGCCAAGTGGGATGCATCCCATAAACTCAAGAAACAGGAGACAAATAAGAAAAACAACACATACTCCTACTCTCAGGGAAGTTCTGGTACGATGGTCAGACTGCACATGGCCCCACAGCACACCCCCAGTCCTGTGTCAAGTGCGGGCTTAGTCAGTTTGGGGGCTGTTGGTCAGGGTGGGTGGGAGGAGAGGAGGAGCTGAGAGTCATGGTGTTTACCTCCTTCTGGGGGTTGGAGAGCTCTTTCCTGTGCGTGTGGACTGAGATGTTGTCTCTGCCCTCCTCATCTCCTGGTGGAGTTGCAAGGATCGGAGACTCACAAAAGGCTCACAGCTAAATGGGGGCTTTAGGTACAAATTAATCCCAGCTCCTATTTTGCAGATGAGGAAAACTGAGGACTAGTGAAGCAAGAGGGACCTGCCAATCATCAGGGAACTCACTGGCAGGGGCCAGAATGGGAGCTCTCATTGCCTGGTTCCCATCCTGGGCTCTTTCCCTCACGCCAGTCATCTCTATTGTTTTCCGGTTGCTGCAAGAGGGTCCAGTTGAGCTCACTCATCCTGCCACTCATGGATCTCAGGGAGATAATAATAGTAACAGCTGACACTTAAATAGTACTTCTCTTCTACTAGGCAAGGTTTTAAGTGCTTTACATGTCTTAACTTAATCCTCAGAAACCCTACAAGGTAAGAATATCAATGTTCCTATTTATAGATGAAAACACTGAGGCAGAGAGGTTAAGCAACTCATCAAGCTTATGCTTCTAGTAAGTGGCAGCAGTCTGGTCTCTGCAAAATGAATCCCCATCTCCAATTTTCCTCTTCCAGATGGGGATAAAAAGTCATCTTAAAGCCCGCTAGCTGACTCGAAAGCATTTACCATGTGGAAGAGACGTCTCTGTACAGCTTTTATCACTGGCTGGAACATCCTGCTTAAGGGACTTGACTCTAAAATTCTGTGCTATTACCAAATCCAGACTAGCACTCACATGTGTATGACTCCCAGGATGTTGAGATTTCTTACAGTTTTGCCTCCGTTAGGGAGACGGTAGACCATGGTACTCACTGATGGAGAGCTTCTTTACCATGGGGTCCATGGGCTTTAAGACCTTGATCCTGAAATTTCATGCACATGTCATGTGTCTGAGCCTAGACTCATGGGGCATGGATTCATTAGGGCTGTGACACTGGAGCGTTTTTGTACTGTACAGCTCCCAGGTGCACATGAGTCCTGTTCATTTCTTTACACCCGACAGCGCTTTCAAGCCTTCCCCTGGAAGCTCTCTGGAAAGATTTGTGCGTGCCTGAGTAAAGGAATGAATGGCCACATGCAGTGGCTTACACCTGTAATCCCAACACTTTGGGAGGCTGAGGCAGGTGGATCGCTTGAGGTCAGGAGTTTGAGACCAGCCTGGGCAACATGGCAAAACTGTCGCTACAAAAAATGCAAAAATTAGCCGGACATGATGGTGCATGCCTGTAGTCCCAGCTACTCAGGAAGCTGAAGTGGGAGGATCACCTTGAGACCAGGAGGTGAAGGTTGCAGTGAGCTGAGATCTCACCACCGCACTTCAGCCTGGGCGACAGAGCGAGAATCTGCCTTAAAAAAAA
>NW_012101654.1:2454718-2486876 GCF_000951045.1 Mandrillus leucophaeus | reverse complement strand
GAATAGGCAGATGAACCCTAGCATTTCTGCCATGTCACGATATGTGCGCTTGACCAGAGTCTTGGTGCGGGTGTAGAATGAATGGACTCCAGAGGGGACTCTGATTTGCCATATAGAGTAAAACGACCTCCCCATTTCCATGGTTAAAGCTACCTTCTCTATCACAGAGGCACAGGGTAGGTGCTCAGTAACTGTTTGCTGGATTGATGAATTATGTCCCACCTGGTCTTGACCTGAAGTGGCTTCCTGGTGAGAGCACCTGTAAACAGCCTTTGTTAATTTTCTTAATCTCAACAAAGCATAGAATTTGCTGAGATCAGTACCCTGAAGAACTTGGTGAGCCCAGTATTATGGGGATCACAGGGTAAGAGGAACATAAGTTCACTGGTTTTGAGAAGGACAGTTGCCATCAGTGGTCAATTCTACTGCAAGTTCTTAATGCTTCCTTCATGTATCTGCTCACATGCTGCCCCTGACTACTGACCCCTTTGAAGGTGGATGAGTTGTACCCCACAGACCTTGTATCTCTAGCTCCTAGTCTAGTCCTCAACACACAGAGGGAACCCAGGTAGAGTGGCTGATTGAATGAGAGGTTATTGTGTGTAGACACATGCACACATCAGAGAAATGATCAACGTATGTTGTGGCCAGAATTCTGGTGAGCTCTGTCCTTAAGGGCACTTCTTGTGCACCTGCAAATCGTGAAGAAAGCCTCTGAGCACAGATCTCCTGGTCTTTAATGCCTGTGCACTTGTGGGCATGCAGTATCAGAAGTGAACGTGGGCACTGGAGTCACCAGGCTAGCTTTGAACCCACAAATTAGTGTCTGTGTGCTCTTGGGTAGACGGATGACCAATCTCTCCTACTTAAAAAAGGTGGGGACAAGCGTCCCCTTTTCCCACTGTGGCTTTAGGGTTAAATGAGTTGGTGACCACCACACGCCCTGAACACAGCTGGTCTCCGTGAATGTAATCCCCTTTCCTGCGAGCCTGTCTCTTCCTCCGTCTGTTCTCAGTTTCTTTTTCTGAAGAATATGGGGGAGTGACCCTCAAAGGGTCCCTTGAGTGCATGAGTTATGACCAAACAAGCTGTTTTCCCGATCCCTTACAGAGTGGAGGGCAAGGACCCTGAAATAAACGTACTTGCTTTGAAAGAAAACATGCCAGGCACAGTGGCTCATGCCTGTCATCCCAGCACTTTGGGAGGCTGAGGCAGGTGGATCACCTGAGGTCAGGAGTGCGAGACCAGCCTGGCCAACATGGCGAAGCCCTGTCTCTACTAAAAGTACAAAAAGTAGCCTGCATGGTGGCATGCACCTGCAGTCCCAGCTACTTGGAAGGCTGATTCGCTTGAATCTGGGAAGCAGAGGTTGCAGTGAGCTGAGATCGCATCATTGCACTCCAGCCTAGGTGACAAAGACAGACTCTGTAAAAAAAAAAAAAAAAAAAAAAAAGAGAGAGGGAGAGAAAACGCTTTATTAGCAAAGCAGAGCAAAGCAATACAAACAAGACACCACCAACACCAACACACAAACCCCAGCCACCTCTGCTGGGGGCTGAGCCTTGTTCACACAGCTGTGGAAGCTGACAGTCTCAGGACTCTCTTGAGGCTGCCAGCTTCCACCTTGCAGTTCTTTGCTCCCAGAAGCAAGGTGTTCTGGGCTACTGCCCACATCCAGTCTACCTGAAAGTCAGGTCTCTGATCTGTCATGGACGCTCTGGAGTGGGTGATTCAGCTACAGAAAGAGCACACAGCGCAGGACCACCACAAGACAAGGTCCTCTGCAGGAACATGGAACTTCTAACTTTAGGGACATTTGTTCCAAATAAAAAGAGGCCATTGCCTTCCAGACACCTAGGGAATCTTAAGACACTGATGGTCGGGACCAGGCCAGGCTGGGATTTCTGGTGTCCATGAATAACTCCTGCCCCCTCCCCCAGATCTCCACCTGCCCATTGGAAACCTGCACGCTGGGAACCTGTACGCAGGAAGCAAAGCACGTCCACCCGTCGAAGAAAGCGTGAGACGTGTACGCGCCCTGGAGAGGCACTGGTCAGTTTTGCGGCAAGTGATCGTACACCTGGTCTGATCATTTGCACTATTTAGCACAGGGCTGATCCCAGACTTTGGGTGGACGCAGGGGAACTGGCAGCACCAGCCACGCACGCTTGAGGAAGTGGAAGAGGGGTCAGTACAGATGGGGACCAAGGTACGGAAAGGGAAATGGAAGACCATGAGCCCAGCCTTGCCTGGGACATGTGTCTCATCCCTCAAACAACAGCCTGATCCTGTATAAGGGGGGCTTCCATCCACATGCCTCAAGCTGTTTTGGCAGAGGGATCGCGTGTGTGGACTTCCCCTGCACAACTGTGAACAAGCACACCAAACTCAGTGGCCACACGCTTCCCTGGCTACTGCCTTTGTTTAACGTCTTGCCTGCCGTCTGAGCACGGTAGTCAGGGGGTGGGGGGCCGTGGGCTGCCCCTGCTCCTTGGGAGGTCTGCTAGGAAGGCTGCTTGGTGACTTGTTAGTGAGCACACAAGCAAAAGGAAAGCTGTCACAGGGGCGGTGGCCCCCGCTCCTACCATGTCGCTCTGTGACTGCGTGGCCCCGTACATGGTGATACCGCTGGAGGGTGCTGCTGGCTGCGGCGTGTCGGGCTGGATGTACCCTCTTCTGTCAATTAGGCTGCGAGAGAGAAGAGAACACAGGAGGAAGAGAGTGAATAAAAAGCCAGAGATGCAGCAGCACTATTTCAGGTTCCGTGTCAGGGCTCCTTCTTCCCATGATAGGCCCACCTCAGGCACCTTAGACTACACCTCTCCTCACTTTCATGTACAATCAGTGACCAGATTCTGTTCCTTCTCCCTTTAAACATGACTGTGGCATGGCCTGCCTCCTGGCCAGGCCAAGGGCATGTCACCTGCTCAGATGCCAGCATCTCCCTCTTGTCCACTAACTGCGGCAGCCTCTAAGCTGGTCTCACTCCACCTGTCACCATCTGTCCCCAGTGCTCCTCTCCAGCCTCAACGGCACATCTCCTTACTACATTCACTCAGCAAACGTGTTCAGGCCACGACCATCCCCGCCTCTGAGGACTGACTATCTGGGCTGCTTTTCTCAGAACGCAGGGCCTCCTACGTGTCAGTTCAGCTTTTGGAACACAGGAGTTAACCTCATGACTACTGCCTTCAGGTCTTTAAGTGGCAGAACGATAAGCCAGAAAAACCACCTGTGACGGGATCCTCAAATGGGACTCCCTCTGCCTCAGTTCCAGCTGAACACTTTATAGGTTTAGAAAAAACAACAGGCAACAAGAATCTCCACCTTTCAAAGAGAAGTGCCGGACCTCCTCTGCAGGATGTCAAAGGGGGTTCTCAAACCAGCGTTGCAACCCTCCCTTCAAAGGTACAAAGGGTCAGAGGGGGAAAGAGCAGAGAAGGCTGTTTTGGAGAAAGGCGCTCTAACCTCTAGTGTGGGTGACAGCCAGGGATGGACTGGGACCTGAGGGTTGGGTGAAGGTCCAGGTGTGGGTCTCATGGGAGAGAGCCAGTGCCAAGCTGTCTTGAGGGACTGGGCACGGTGGTTCACACCTGTGATCCTAGCACTTTTGGAGGCCAAGGTGGGCAGATCACCAGAGGTCAGGAGTGTGAGACAGGCCTGGCCAACATGGTGAAACCCCGTCTCTACTAAAAATACAAAAAAATTAGCCAGGTGTGGTGGCACGTGCCTGTAATCCCAGCTACTTGGGAGGCTGAGGCAGGAGAATCGCTTGAACCTGGGAGGCAGAAGTTGCAGTGAGCCAAGATCATGCCATTGCACTCCAGCCTGGGCGACAGAGTGAGATTCCGTCGCAAACAACCACCACCACCAGGTCTTGAGTGAATGTCACGGGTTGAACTGTGCAGAAAGATATGAAGTCCTAACCTGGTACCTGCAAGTGTGACCTTACTTAGAGGTAGGGTCTTTGCAAATGTAACCAAGTTAAGATGAGGTCACACTCAATTGGAGTGGGCCTTTGTCCAATGTGACTGGTGTCCTTACAAGAAGAAAAAGAGGAGAGGAAGAGAATGCTGGGTGAGGGTACAGAGACACACAGGGAGAACGCCACGGGCTGACAGAGGCTACCCCGCAGTGAAGCATGTGCCAGCCAAGGAACGCAGAGGGCTGATGGCCCCACCAGGTGCCCGGAAGAGGCAAGGAAGGGTTCTCCCCAGCCTCGGGACGGTTGCAACCCTGCCGGCATCTTGATTTCAGGCTTCGAGCCTCCGACTGTAACAGAACAACTTTCTGTTGTTTTAACCCTCCCATTTCATGGCAGTTGTTGGACTGCAGTGCCCTAGGAAACTACCATAGGACTCAGCCCAAGAGACCCACAGAGGGGGCCCCACAGAGAGGCCTGTGCAGGGCTCATGGCCTCTGGCGCGGGGTTGCAGTGGCAGGTATCAGTGACTCTCAGGAGAAAAGGCCCTGCCTCCATCAGGGAACTGCGATGGGGGGTCCTCAGAGGAAACTCTTAGTCAGGCGCTCTCAGACCCCACCAGTTTAGAGCATTGGCAGGGGACCAACAGCACTGACCCCCTGCCCAAATCCCCTCCTCACTGTTGGACAGGAAGCTGGTGGGGAGACAGGACTAGCTGGGGGCGGGGGGTGGGGCAGAACTCAAGGGGAAGAGAGAACCCCACAGTCCTCCCAACCAGGTTCGGGTGAAGGGATGGGAAGTGTTAACTGTCAATGAACTTGGCAGTTCTGATGCACTGAAATGATACTATTTTGGAGGGAAAGTGCCCTGACGCGCTCTCTCTCTCTCTCTCTCTCTTTTAAGTGACAAGAGAAATTAAGGGGCTTGCAGGGGATTTTATCCAGGAGCAGAAAAAGAACTAGGTCATCAAAAAAGTCTGAAGGGACAGCAGGGGGAGAAAAATGAAGCGTTCTCGGCCAGCATCCCATCACATCCAGCCTGTTTAATGTAGCAGCTGGGCTCCCAGGGCTGTGATGCTCTGGACACAGCGGGCTCTGCCCATCCTTCTTGTCATCTGGCCTCGCCCCTTGTCTTGTCTCACCTCTCGGCCCAGCTCCCCTCGCCCCTCACTCCTGACACTAACCCCCTCAGCATTTCCTTGGATGAGCCAGGACCCTCACCCTCGGGTCCCTGCACAGGCTGCCCCCTTTGTCTTTTGAAACCCTGCTCCTCCCCACCACTTCCTCCTCCAAACTCCTTCTCACCCTTAGGAGAGATCACAGCTTAGACCTACTCCTGGGCGGCCCATGCACCTCACTGTGCGCCGCCTGCCCATGGACGGTCCCTGCTGCCCAGGAGCCGGCCCCTCTCCCGTGCACCCTCAGCGCCTGGCACGGAGCCGGCTCCACTGCGCATGCGCCGTCAGTGGTGGCCACGTGACCCACGTGACCGGCCCAAGTCTGGTGTGACACTGACCATTCCTTGGGTCTTTCTGTGTTCCCAATTTTCCATTCCTCCTGCCAGGCTTATATGAGGACTCCTCCCCCCAAACCTGGCCATACCCAGCCAGCTGCCGTCCCCTCCTCTGGTGACATTGCAGGAACCGAATGTGGGTCTCTGCACTCTCGGTATGCAGGCTCCCAAAAGGGAACACAAAGACTCGCTCTGTTTCATTTGCATGGCATGGCACCGTTTAAGAACCCACGAGGGGCAAGTCAAGCACAGGGGTCTGGGCACATGGGTCTGAGGCAGGGCACACTCTCAGCGGGTGGGCCTGACTGGGATGCCCGGGAAGGCCCTGGCCCACTTAAGGGCACAGGGGCTGGGGCGAGGTAGCACAGGGGGAGGGGAAGGCAAGAGAGGATGAGAGGGAGAGGCAAAGGTAGGCATCACCCCCTCATATCTGCCTGGGAGCCTGTGAGTGGCCTGTGTCCCTGCCCAAGCGCCAGAATGATCCAGGGTAAGCTATAGCCCCGCTTTAACAAAGCAAATATCTCATTTGCCTCGCTCTACCTTCGCCCAGTGAAGCCTCCCCCAGAGTCCCTGCAGTGCGGCCCCAAATCCCTGGAGCCTCTTCAGTGGGCCCCACACTGCTTCAAGTCTGGAGCTGCCAGATTCATGAATCACCTCTGTTCAAATACATTCTTCAATATTTTCATGTCCTTCAGTTTAGCTTTTAACAAATGATTCAAACACTTCTGAGGGTAGGACCATTCTCAAGAAATGCCCCACCCAAAGGAACGTGGATTTTGGAAAGAATACAGCCCAAATCCAGCCAAAAAAGCACATTTAACCCAGTTGTGGAAATAATTTTGGTTGTGACAGTTTGTGGTCTCTAAACAACATAAAGCCGTGCCATATGCAGATGAAGGACTTGGGAACAGGAACGGAGATTTGGGCAGAACTGAGGCTTCAGCATCCTCTCTTAGACCCACACATACACCGCAGGCGGCGGAAAGAGGGCAGCTCTCCCTGGCTCTTACACTCAATTTCCTGGCCTGCCCTGCTAGCCACAAACATGCCAGTGGGAAGCACCATGGAGGCTGCGACAAATCAAGCCACTGCCTGAGAGACTTTCTGCCTAAAGAGCTCCCAGAAGGATCCCTGGGTGAGTCAGGAGGTTTCTTCAAGAGGAGCTGGCACCTGCCCAGGCATGTCTGACCCCTGTGGACCGAGCAGCCTCCCAAACCCAGGATCCTCACTTGCCCTTTCCAAGCCTCTGAGGAGGTCAGGAGTCCCTTGAGGACCCCTCGTTCAGGGGGACAGTGGCATGCTGGGCTCCCCACTTTCTAGGCTAAAGCTAGACAATGATCAAGTTCTAGTTTTGCAGTAGCATCACGACGACTCAAAGTCATAATAACTCAATGCCAGTGCACAGATGGCCTTGGAATATGTGCTTGGATTTTTTTTTCTTGAATTCTTTTTACCTCTCTAATGAGGATTCATTGAGGCTGATAATCAAATGAAGTTTGCATTTCATAAGCGCACATCGGTAAGGTCTGGGTGCCCAGTGGGTCTGCCCTGGACACAGTCATGGTGGCTTTTGTCATTTCTCCGTTTTACACATTTAGAGACCAAAAGGCAGGAAGCAGTAATGACTTGGAAACTCATTCTAGAGACCAAGTAGATTTGCTCAATACCTATTTGTTGATCATGGTTCGATTTATCAGTTGAAAATGTTCTCCATAGGTGTAACTCACAAAGAATTTGTATTTTGAACTTGTACACTCTGACTTGGAGGCAGCGTGCGTCAGTGGGCACACACTGGCTCTGGCATTGGGCGGCCTGGGTGTGCATCCTGACTAGCCAGCATTTACTGGCTGTGTGATCTTGGGCACATAATTTGAACTCTGTGCCTCACTTTCCTCATCCATAGAATGGGATATAATGGTGCCTATCTATAGGTACAGAGTGAGCTTGTAAAAGGTTAATGCAGGTAAAGAACTTAGAGCAGGGCTTAACACAGATTCAATAAAGGTTAGCTACTGCCATGGTTCATGTCACTGTCATTATTACCACAACCACAGTCTCAACGACTGCAGCACATGTGGCTCTCTCCCTATGAACATTTCTATTCTGTGCAAATCAACTTTCAAAACTGGTTTCCGCAGGCTTTCTGGCTGATCCTTCCTGCATGTGTCTTGTCTCCCTGACGATGCTAACCACGGCTCCCTACGCACACCTTCAGTCATTAGCAGGTCCTCAGTCATTAGCAGGGCCACAGGCATCTGTCTCTCTATTTTGGGCTTCAGGAAATTTTCCCCAAATCAGACACAGATTCAGCTGAAGATCAAAAAAGGTGTGAAGTGTGACACCACACACAGAGCCAGATCTCGATTTCATGAAGGCCATGTCCACGCTAAACAAAGCGGTCACCTGGTGGTGGCGACCCATTCCGCCGGGCGGGGGGACTGTGCTAACGGCTGAGGCATTCGGTTTTCCAAGGTCTGTATAAGAGCACGATGCGTCCTGAGTCTTACCTTGGTGAGATGGGCCCACACAGGGCAACACAGCAATTGGTAAAGATATTTCCGTAGCTGTAGGGATTGTAATTTTCTTTACCTCTTTTATTTGACCAGGATCCTTTAATCTGAAAGAAAAGGAAAGTCAGTAACAAGCAATATCCTTCACGCCAATGCACGGTTGAGGTGAGCTGGACCATGAGAAGCCCATAAAGAATGCAAATCATCTTTAATCCAAAGAAATGGAGGTATTTTTCTTAAAGAAAATGGGCATTTACTCCAAACTCGGAAATGTCCTAAAACAGCAGGTTAGATTAGGGAAAGAATAATATTCTCAGGGACAATCATCTTTTATTTGTCCCACATGATACTAAAAGGCTATCTCATATAAGCCAGCAGAGATTTTTTTCATGCTCACATTTAGTGCCCTAAATGATAATTAAATGAATGGCAGGTGAAATGGTTCCCCTAATTGCTAATTTACAGACTGAAATAATTCAGCCTCTTCTTGTGACCAAAATAGTCTGTTTTGCATATTCTAATATTTGTAGCTACCAACTACAAATAACTGTATTAATATTCTCTTATCTCATGTGTCTTATCACAACCTATTTTCTCAAGCTTTTGTTTAAGGTAACTGGACCTATCCTGAGACATTTAATTCACGTGTGGATAGACACTTGTATCAAAATGTATCAAAATCTAAGTGTAAAGAGCAAAGTGGACCACGCTGCTCTGGAAACATTCTCTAAGATTTTTTTTCCTCTTTTTTTTTTTTTTTTTGAGATGGAGTGTCGCTCTGTCACCCAGGCTGGAGTGCAGTGGCACGATCTCAGCTCACTGCAACCTCTGCCTCCTGGGTTCAATCGATTCTCCTGTCTCAGCCTCCCGAGTAGCTGGGATTAGCGCCTGCCACTATGCCCGGGTAACTTTTTTGTATTTTTAGTGGAGACGGGGTTTCACTGTGTTAGCTAGGATAGTCTTGATCTCCTGACCTCGTGATCCGCCCGCCTTGGCCTCCCAAAGTGCTGGGATTACAGGCATGAGCCACCGTGCCCGGCCTTGTTTCCTGTTTTCATACTTCCTCTTCATCTGTATTAAGTACAGGCAGACAATCCTGGATAAAAAGTTAAATTTTGCGTCAGGGCAATTTCCTCCCACAGAGAAATTAAATATGAAAGGCAGACTCAAACATTCACCCCAAGATATTGGCCCGCCATGGTTTCTACCAGGGGAAGTGTGATAAGAAGCTTACGAAACCATTTCAAAGGAATAGAAAGAACACTCTCTTCAGGGCCAGAAATGGGTGTCACTTGGCCAACCTTAGTATCTAATGGATGTGGTCGGAAAAACAGAGAACGTAGAGATTCCCAGTAGAGAAACATGCAGAATGGCATGTGGAGAAGTTTCCACGGCACCGTCTCTGTTCCCAAGGGCTCACATCTGGAATGGGATGTATGGGAGAAGCTGGGCCCGACCTCTTCTTTCCTTTTTCTCCTCCATTGCCCAAAACCCAAGAACACACCCATGTCTCGTGTGGTCAGGAACTTACGTCCTCATTTGTCGTCTGGTTGGAGCTGATCAAGTAGGTGTGGAATCCTGAGAGGCCAACGATGGACCAGACAGAGAAGAAGCACACCACAGCCTCCAGGACAGTGACACGAGTCAAGGAGGCAAGTGGAAGTGAGGGGCTGTGCAAGAGGTGGACGTGATGGAGGCCTGGAACCGAAACCCCCCCAGGCACAGGCCACTCTAGCTGCTGGCCTCTCTCTCTCCCGGCCTTGCCTTGCTTCCTGCTCTTCCGGGAATTTCGTCTAACCAGATGGAAGCCTCCGTCAGGGCAGGGGGCGTCACATGCCCCAGCGCGGAGCAGCCTCTGTGGCTCCGTGATGACTGGAGGGCTCCCTGGGCGTCACCTACCCACTTCCTTCCTCTGACTTCTACTTGACCTTCACCTTTTTCTGTGCCTCACTGTGGAGCCAGTGACTGTGGCATCCTGCTCAGGAAGCACACTGGTTTGAGTTGGCTGCAGCTCAGGCCCTGGGTAAAAGATGACATATTGACTTGTACATCAATCGCAGACTCTAATTTTGGCTTCTGAATGCTGAGGACTGCAGTGCCAACAGGCGTCTCCCCTGAGGAGAATGGCTTCTGGGGCCCAGAAAGCCCTCTGCTTTAGTGGGCGGCCTCTTCTCTGCTTACAGAGAAGGGGAAGAAGGAGAAAATAAGCCCCTGAACGGGCGGTGGCATTTCTCGGAGTGACATCAGGGTGAGGGGTATTTTTACTTGGGGGAGTTTTCCCAGCCTTTCAGGCAACCCCTGACCTATATGGCCATCCTCCGCTGCTTGATAGGCAGCTGGGAGCCACGAGTTCTCGCAGGACATTGAGAGAGAGGAAGTCAAGAGTTCCACAAGATGTGTCTAACACAAAGGGAAAAAGCTTGCTGCTCTTCAGCAGATGAGATCCATCACCCGAGAGTGTGGCAATGTGAAAAGGCCAGAGACTTTTTCTGTCCCACAAATGCTTATAAAATTCTATTTACAGGATACAGATATTTCTCAGGGCGAAAAATCCATTCATCCTGGGTTTGGGAGTTTACACATACATCTGGCATCCCCTATCGATCTATTATTACAGGCTAGAGAAAGAAACGCTCCTGCTCTCCTAATGTTTCCGAGGATGAATGCCAAATAGACCATGCCGGAACATATCAGTGATGATCTTCTCCAGGCTGGAGAGAATTCATCTTTAGACCAGAAGGTTGAGCACATTACCCAGTGCGGTGCCGTGGTCTGCTGCGCCATGGTTAACCAATGTCACCATCTGGGCACACAGGGCTGCAGGCAAAACAGGAGGGAATGGGCTTCTGCCTGTTGACTGACTTTCAACATTGCACTAAACCACTGGGTCTGCTCTAGAAGGAGATGGTAGCAGGCAGTGGTAGGGGACCAGAGAGACACAGGGAAGCAGACCCCTACCCACAGCTACCGCCAGCCTGGGCAACCCCTGCTGGGCAAATGGCAATGGTGGAGGCTCTGTGTGCATGTGGGGTCACATGGATGGTGTCCCAGGCAGCAAAGATGGTCTCATTTTCAACTGCCTTCCCACAGAATGGGGCTAAAGAGGCCCCTCTCCCTACCCACATCCCCCCTGCCAGGAGGGGGCAGACCTGGGAGGCAACTCCCCTGGGATTCAGGTCATGCACTGGCTGGAAAGAAGAGGTGAAGTGGAGTCCAGGGAACACGATGAGGGAGCCAGTGGGAAGACTGAGTCAGGAGAGCTGGGTTGTGTGAGAGGGAGATGACGTTAGACACTAGCAATGGGTTTGGACTGGCTACGGGGGAAAGACAGGAGACAGAAAGAGGAGGGGACACATGGAACGGAAACAAGAAATAGCCAAGGTAGAAAAGAATCAAGAACAGAACCAGATTTATTTACTGAATAATACATGAAGAGCCAAACTGCAATCCCAGAAATACTTATGTGTCACCCAGAGTTTACGATCCACGTAGAATGATGGCAAAGTCAAAGTGAATATAACATTCCTATGTATGAACCATATGAAACCTGGCATGTACGAGCAGTGAGGATCCCAGACTGAAAGTGGCTGCAGCTCCTTTGACAATGCCAACTATGCTCATTACCCTCATCGGGAGGCATCATAGCCAGCGGACATAGAATTCTAAAGGTTTATAGCAACAATAAAAAAATGCAGCTTTTCTATTTTTTTTTTTCTTTTTTTGAGATGAAGTTTTGCTTTTGTTGCCCAGGCTGGAGTGCAGTGGCACAATCTCAGCTCAGTGCAACCTCTGCCTCTCAGGTTCAAGTGATTCTGCTGCTTCAGCCTCCTGAGTAGCTGGGATTACAGGTGCCCACCACCACGCCTGGCTAATTTTTGTATTTTTAGTACAGACAGGGTTTCACCATGTTGACCAGGCTGGTCTTGGACTTCCGACCTCAGGTGATCCTCCCACCCCTGCCTCTCAAAGTGCTGGAATTACAGGTGTGAGCCACCGAGCCTGGCTAGCTTTTCTATTAATATCTCATGTGCTTTCGACACATTTTGTAAATTATGGAATGCAGTTCCACTGTCAGCTTGCAGCTGTGTCAAAATGACATGAATCCAAAGTAGGATGCGAGATGCAAGATGCAGCCTGCTGGCACTACCCACATCCTAGGACCCAGCTGACTCAGGAGGTCTCGAGGAACCATCAGCATCATCATTCCTAACAATGGCTGGCATCACTGGGATGTGTCAGGTCCTGTTCCACTTAAACCTCAGAGTGACCCAGGGAGAAGTGTGACTCCCCCTTAACAGACAGGGAAACCAAGGCAGAAAGCAATGAAGTAATTTGCTTGAGAAATAGCAGAGCTAGGACTTGAATGCTGGAAGTCTGCTCTGCTGGGATGACAGAAGAGTCTCGGGCTGGTCCCTTTCCTAAATCTTGCCAAGAGACGGGTGGCCCTAGACCTACCCCAACCTCCTGCTTCTCCGGGATTTGTAAACCTGTGGCAGCTTACATGGTCTGTTCCCTTTCACATCCACTCTCAGACTCCGACACAAATACACAGACACACATTCCTTACTGGCCCACTGGCTATATGCTGAAAATATCCATGCCATAATAAGATCAAGAAACAGAAATTTCTTTTAAAGGTATCAAAACCCATTTACTGTCTTTTTTTTAGAAAGAGAAAGAAGAGGAAACAATCCAACTGTACTGGGAGCCGATTTCATAAGCAGCTGGGACTTCGTTTACTGCATTGAGGATGGGTTTCAAATCATAGCAGCTACCGCGACGCCTCTGTCTCCCCCACAACCCCTGCTAAGAGAGTTTGTCTCCGTTGTGGCCAGAAAGATGGCTTTAAATTCCCCACAGCCCTAGCCTAAGAGGTTGCACACTGCAGTACTCACTGAATGTTTACGGAATTGAAAAACTCTGACAAGCACTGTTCCACAGAGACCCTTCTCTCAAGTTCCTGCCTAATCCCAGAAGTGCAGGCTCTGTGTCCTTCTATGTACCCAGCCCTGCACTAGGGACAGGACAGGGCAGGGAGGGACCAGCTTCCAAATACTGCAGCAGTATTTGGAGGATCACAAGAGGTGAGAGATCATGGGACCACATATGTTACATATCCAGAATTCCCGGATTCCAGAATGGCCAAGGAGATGATGTCCTTGCTCTCGTTCAAATACGATGTGGGTGTGTGCATTCTTGTGTTTTAAAATTTTTTGAGTTGTAATTTCCAATATGACAAATAACTCTCTCTCTCTTTCTCCAAAATATGCACAAACAAAAGCTCTTTGGGGGTCCTTAATAATTTTTCAATGTGTAAAGGAGTCTTGACACCAAGAAGTTTGAGACCTGCTGGAATAGAACAGTAAAACAGTAAGTGGTGTTGGGACACTTCATTAAACATTTAGAAAAAATAAAGCTAGAACTTCAGCTTGCACCACATCCACAAAATTATCTGATAGATAAATTACTGCACCAAATATAAGAAACACAATATAAAGGTATTCGAGGAAAATTAAGGGAACATTCATGTAACTTTGGGGCGAGGATATAAGGCACAAACCAAGGAGCCATGTAGTATGAGATTGACAGAGTGTGTTCATTAATAAACACTTTTGTGTAAAAAAGTAAAGTTAAACGGTAAATGTTGGATTTGGAGATTGGCAAAGGATACCTAAGAGATTATTATTATTATTGAGAAACATAAAGAAACCCTACATGTTTATAGAAAAAGAACAAATAACCCAATTGATACATGGACATGTACTGGCATATACTGTGATAAGAAAAGAAAAAGACCCCTTAACATAAAAAGAGGTACAATCTATTATCCAGAAAACAGAAATTAAAACAATGTAATTTTTTTCCTTTTCATCAAATTGGCCAAAATGACAAGACTGTTCACAGCCAGTGCCATAAACATGTAGGGCACAGGAGCTCAGACTGGTCTTAAGAGGAGCATTTGGCAACTCTATCGACATTTAAATGTGCTTCCCTTCAACTCAGAGATGGCACATCCAGTGTCAATCCTAGAGACACAGTAACGTGTGCACATAGAGATACACAGAAGAAAATGCACTACTTCGTTTCTTGGACAGTAAAAACAATTAAGAAATCTAATCCATCAACAGAAGACTAAACTATAGTTCATCTACACTGTGGAATTCTATGGAATAGTTTAAAAAATGAGGTAGATCTATGTATCATCATGGAAACATCTCCAGGAAATATTTTAAAAAATCAAATTGTGGAACCGTGCAAAAAGAAGGGCTCTTTTTAGGTACAAGTCCTCCCACCCCCATATCAGCATATGTGTATGATGCACACGGATGTATTCAAACTCAAAGACCATCTGGAAGGACACATCAAAGCTGGCAAGGGCTCCTACAGCAGAACGGAGGAAGGGGTCAAGAGAAAAACTTTCTTTTCATTCTTGTATTTCTGGACCACTGGGGATTTTTTTTTTTTTTTTTGAGATGGAGTCTTGCTCTGTTGCCCAGGCTGGAGTGCAGTGGCCCAATCTCGGGTCACTACAAGCTCCGCCTCCCGGGTTCACACCATTCTCCTGCCTCAGCCTCCTGAGTAGCTGGGACTACAGGTGTCCGCCACCATGCCCGGCTAATTTTTTGTAGTTTTAGTAAAGACGGGGTTTCACCATGTTAGCCAGGATGGTCTCGATCTCCTGACCTCGTGATCTGCCCGCCTCGGCCTCCCAAAGTGCTGGGATTACAGGCATGAGCCACGTGCCCGGCCTCCATTGGGGATTTTTTACGATGAGAATATATTCTTGTAGGATTTGGGTGATTTGAAAAAACAAACAACCTCTTTTCCACCTTGTGATCTTATGAGACACAATCTGATGCTTTTTCCTCCTGACCCTCCCTCAGTCAGGCTGGTTAGGGGCAGCAGGAAGCATCTCAGTCCCCTGGCGGGAGGGAGGGGTGGTAGTTGGGAGAACTGGGCTCCAGCTCCGGACACCCCTGAGCAAGTCATTAACTTCTCAGCACAGCTGCAGCTGGAAGCAGCCTAAGGACGCCTGTCCTACCTACTTTCTGGGTTCCCTCTGAGGATCAGCAGGTATCAGGATGGACAAGTTAAGAAAAGACCTGTGCTGCCTTCGTGATTTTCCCACTGTGGTGTCCTTTCTGTGGGCCAACCTGGATCCTCCTACCAAATCCCATTAAAACAGACGATACGTATTAGGCCACTGTGCTTTTCAGATGGGTCACTGTCCAGTGAATGCAACTTGGGGATGAAAACGCTTTCTGTCACAGCCTCTGCAAACGGAGAATCAATCAACATTTGATTTACCAACCACGGAAAACCCTCCACATTTTGAGAGAGCTGAACAATAAGTCATGATTAAAAATGGTTGTAATCCCTTTAATTGGATGTTAATGCTACGTTACATTGAAATGATTGTTGACGAGCAGGGCTTCCCCTTGGCTCCCCAGCACGTGTTTCTGAGGGCTCTGGCCTCCATAAATCGGAGAAGCCAAGGCTTCCCCGACAGGCACCTGGTGGGTAACATTTCCTATGAGGCTGCGACATTCTCATGGACAAGCAGCTGATTTTTCCCTCCTTCCATATTTCATGCAGGTAACTAAAGAGAGGAACTTCAGGTCACTCTAGGCCAATGGGGAGACTCATGTGTGTTATCTTTTAGGTTCTTTTTGTAAACGTATCTTAGAACTCACCATTGCTCTCCAAACTGGTACTAGCTGGATCCCTCTTCCAGCGTGACCCTTTCCCCCAGGTACTCTTGCCAGAATGCTCCTACTCCTCCGCCCTCACCCCTCTCCAGGCACAGGTCCCACTGCCCTGCTTCTCCCTACTGAGCTGTCCCTCTGCCACCGATTTCCCCCGCGGGAGCCTTTCCTCTGCAAACATCTGTTCTACTCTGTTGTGTCTCCTGATGCAAGATAAATGTTCTTGCCGGGCGCAGTGGCTCATGCCTGTAATCCCAGCACTTTGGGAGGCCGAGGTGGGTGGATCACTTGAGGTCAGGAGTTTGAGACCAGCCTGGCTAACGTGGTGAAACACCGTCTCTACTAAAAATATAAAAAATTAGCCGGGCTTGGTGGCGAGTGCCTGTAATCCCAGTTACAGGAGGGCTGGGAGGCAGAGGCAGGACAATAGCTTGCGCCTGGGAGGTGGAGGTTGCAGTAAGCCGAGATCTCGCCACTGCACTCCAGCCTGGGCAAAAGAGCGAGACTCCATCTCAACAACAAAAAAAAAAAAAAAAAAAAAAAAAAATTATTTAAAACAAGCATCACAATCCAGCTCTGATGATGTCATTCACCTGCCAGCATGCAGGGGATGAAGTGTTGAAGTTCACAGTCTTCAACACTGTCACACCTGCCCCCACGCCATAGGAGTACAGCTACCACAGCCCCTCTTAGTTTTCCGTCACACAGTTGGGTGTGTAAGTGCACCTGTGTGCTCACACGATGTAGGGCAGACCACATGTTGATGGGCAGCCCTGCCTCCTTTTGATGCCCAGCCCCAGTGGGCACCCTGCCCAATGTGGAACGAGTGGGCACACCACCAGGATGCCAGGCGTGGCTCTGCAGATGGGCTGCCCCTTCCTGATAGCCCCTGGCACCATCCTCTGGGCCTTGCTCAGGCTGTAGGAGCTGCCTGAGACCTCTCCTTCCATGTCCCCCACTAGAACCCACCCATCTCCCACAGCCCTGCGCGGAGGTCCCCATCACCACCTCTCCTGATGTCCCTGCAGGATGCCCCACCCCAAGCACAGGGTGTCTTTTTCATGGCACCCAAGCCTTATTCTGCATAAGGAATCCTAGCGAGAACCCAGATCTGGGCAGCAGCAGATGCCGGCAGAAGAGGGCGAGCCAGTGCGTTTGTGTGCTTGCTCCATGTCCGCGCCTCAAGCTTCCAGGGCCCAGTTCTCGACCTTGTGACCTGGCAGGTTTTGCCCATGGTGGCTGTTGAGTAGAATGATTTTTACAGGAAATAGTTGCTGAGTGGATCTCCTTTGTTTGAACACGCCTGGCTGTGTGGACAGAGGGACCAGTCCCTTTTTTTTTTTTTGAGAAGTCTCTTCATTCGTCTGTGTCCCTGGGGAAGGCCAGGGGGCTCTTGTCCTATGGTACAGGGCAGCTACCCTACTGCCACAGGCCCTGAGAGGCCCCTCCCCACTGCCTCTGCTTCTCTGATACAAAGAAGGATAGGAAATGGAGTTTGGTACAGGCAACGGGAGGTGGAAAGGAAGGAGGAGGAGGAGGGAGGGAGGGAGAACCGACTATGGACTCTGAGTCAGAAGTGCACCCTCCAAGGCTGCATCCCAGCATCAGGCACCCTGCCCTATCCCTCCCCTCTGGGAGGGCTGACGGTGTAGGCTGGGAAGGGGCCTGCTAAGCACCTGAAAATGAGTCAGGCATTCTGTCACAGCCATCGAGGGTCTCCTCTACTCCCCTGCCTCCACCTCCCTCTCCTCCTGGGCTGCCCAGGTACCACCCAGTCTGGGCTTACTAACAGTAGAAGCTACTCGATTCCCTTCTCCTAAATTTCTGCTGGGTTTTATGTGGGCCTGATGAAGAGCTTTCAGTGTATCAATGTTTCCATCATTGACACTGATGTTTCTGCCAGGGTGTCCTGGATGGTTGTCTATTAGCCATTTTTGTTTCTAATCTCTTTCACTTCCTCGATGACATTGTTCTTAGTTGGATATTTTGCAGAGTAAATCCGCTGTGAGAAACCTTTGCCTGTGCCCTTATTTCTCGTTGAAATATTTTTATTGCACGATCACGAGATTAGATATGAGGTCATTGAAAATGTGAAAATACAAGTTATCGTCTTGCCCGAGAAAATGCTGCAGAGGTCACTTGCAAAGGTCTCACTAGACTCCAGTGCTGTGCTCAGGCAAGTCAGCTGGGAAACTTCCTTCAGTTTTAAAAACTTGGGACTTTACAGATTCTTCCTCTGGATTGAGTACAGGTCTGGAGAGGATGAATTGTGGGCAGCTCTGCCATCAGTCAAAGGACAGCTTTTATGAGCATGCCCCAGATCAAACTCATCCATCATAAACCAGCCATCCCAACAGCCACTCTCAAGTTCTCAGGATCTCGGCAGTGGAAGGGGTTGGGAGGTCTTGAGTTTAGCATTTCTCTAATGCTAGAATCCCCCACCACACTGACAAGCAGGACCCATCTTCCGTTCTAGCACTCCCAGTCACTGTGATCTGAGGCTTCTGCCTGAGTGGCCCCTGAGGTTGGCACACTCTTCCTCAGGAGCTGCAGGGCTATACTACGTAAGCTCCCGCTGGCATCCCCATGCCACCTCCAAAGCCGCAGGCGTCCAGAGGAAAGGCAGGCACCAAAAATACCAACAGGTGTGCTGATGGGATCCCGCCCTACTCAGCACCTGGTTCTCTAATAAGCAGAACTAATGTTTTTTCAGAAACACATGGCAAGCCAGCAGCACCCAATGCATGCTTATTCTTCCGGAACACAAACTTAGGAAAAAAATCATTTGTGTAATACTTCTTAATAAATCCACTGAAGGAAGAACTCTTCTCCAAAGCACATATTTCAAACAGAAAGCACCCTGTCGGAACACAGAACTTTTAGACAATCACAGCGTTGATGAGGGGAGGGGCGTCATTGGCCCACAGAAGAAATGTCTCTGTGCTTTGCACGTTAAAGCACCCAGCACCTTGCTTTGCAGTGTGGGTGTGTGTCTGATGTTCCTGAAATTCATTCCTGCTTCCAGAAAGGATTAAGGAGACCCAGGCTGGGGTGCTGCCTGCACTGCTCACTTCTCCCGCGCTAGGAACAGCTTTGTGGTTCTTCCCGGACCTTGCTTTTGGCTCCCGCTTTTCTCCCGGAGGAATGGGTTTTATCAGGGTCTTTTTGTTGGCTGCCCTGGGATAGTTTGGGTTTAGAGTTAAGTCTCCTTTTTCCAGGCAGGAGCCCAGCAGGACCTCGGGTCCATAATGGAGGCGCCACAAGACCAAGCAGGGAGCGAACCAGCAGGAGGCAAGTGAGGACGGGCAGCCTCCCTGCGAGCGGTGTGGGCCAGCAACGGCCTTCAGGGCGTCCCGCAAGCATTTCCAACCTGGACTCTGGGGAGGACATGTCTGTCCACATCTGAACTTACTGACAGACATACAGATAAAGATGCATGCACACACACACACTTACATATCCTTATATAATCCTAGATATGTGTGTGTGCGTCTATAGCTATATACACATGTATACAGGAGGGCTTAAACATACATACACATACATATCTAAGGATAGACAGCGCTCTGTGTGTGTATGTGTGTGTGTGTGTATTTAAAACCATCAAGTGACCTGTGCGATGAGGGATGTGTGTTGCTTTCGGGCTCTATGCCCTGGCTGACACTTTGGAAGGCCTTGGCTGGAGGTGCAGGTGCGGACCGCGTCAGGTGCTTAAGGACCTGCATGCAATCAGCAGGCTGTGGCTGCCCAGCCCCTGAGTGTGGAGGAGGTGCCGGGAACTCCTGCAAGGAGGAGCATCTGGCTGTGGGAGGAAAGAGTCAGCACCCAGATGAGGAAACACTATTTGGAAAGGCAGCAGCTGAGACTTTTATGCGTTTTCAAAAACTGGGCCAACAGGGAAAACTCTTTACCTCCATCTAAGAATGATTTTTAGGGCAAAATAAAGTTTGCTCTGGCCCGAATAAGTAAGAGCATCTCTTTTCCTCCCTTCCCTTCCCGCACTCCTTCCCGCTGTGGGCTCCCGGCATGGCCAGCACGCTACCGCCACGCCTGCTTCCTAACAGCAGCACCGGTCTGTGCCCCTATGGGGGATGCCGTGTTCCTGGTTCTGCAGACTGTCAGCCCAGCCACACCATGTAGTGTGCAGATGTGCACTCTCAAAGAAGATTCTGGCAGAGTCTCTTTGAAATCCCTCTGGCACACCTGGAAGCCGTGCTTTGGAGCTGGGTCTTCCCTGTATTTCCCGAATAACTGACTTTGTCAGCATATCATTGTCAAGTACATAGTGGTTGACTATTGTGGGTCAAAAAATTGAGACACAAAAGGGTTAAGAAATGACTCCGGACTTCACAATTAATTGCCATGGAGCAGGTATTAAAACATTTGACCCCAGTCCAGGACTGCCTACTTGGTCTCTAATGAGAGCCCTTCTGGGATCTTGATAGGATAAGATGCATGACTTGGGAGGTCTGTCAGGAGCTCTGATAAAGACCAGGCAGTGGCCTGGCACGGTGGCTCACGCCTGTAATCCCAACACTTTTGGAGGCTGAGGCGGGCGGATCACGAGATCAGGAGTTCAAGACCAGCCTGACCAACATGGTGAAACCCCATCTCTACTTAAAATACAAAAATTAGCCAGGCGTGGTGGTGGGTGCCTGTAATCCCAGCTACTCAGGAGGCTGAGGCAGGAGAATCGCTTGAACCCGGGAGGCGGAGGTTGCAGTGAGCCGAGATCATGCCACTGCACTCCAGCCTGGGCGACAGAGTGAGACTCCGTTTCGGGGGGTGGGGGGAAAGACCAGGAAGCAACAAGGCCACTCCACACACAGCCCCTCCACTCTCCACCTGAACGGTGGTGGTCAGGGAACACGCATGGAGCAGAAGGTCACCAGTGGGCCAGACACAAGGCAGCTGGAATGACCAGGCTTTGAGGTCGGCCTTTCTCAGCAGCGAGGAAGTGCTTCCCCGTCCCAGCCGAGAGGCATTCCTGTCACGGATATTTGTGTCTGAAACATGCACCAGGCCTCCTGCACATGCACAGGGTCTCGGGGAGGCACAGGTGCCAGGACAGAATTGGGGGGAGTTGGCTGAAGCTGCCACATATGTGAGGCTTCAGAAAAACTTCCAGCTGGCAGCCCAGGCCCCAGTGCCAGTTCTGAGGCACATTTATAAAACTTAATGTGACCAGCATGCTTTCATGATACAAACGGTTCCTTGTAAGACTCAGGCAAGCCTTTTCTTTAGGAAGGGAGAGACAACTTGGCTATGAGCTTTGTGGAAGCAAGGTTCCCTGGAGACAGAAGGGCACAGAGAAGTGACAGTGGGGGGATGTCGCCCCTGGTAGAGTTAGGGAGAGGAACAGAGGAGGACATTTCTTGCTGAACCTGATCCTAATAGCACAGGTATTGAAGATTTCATTCATTCCCTGGGTCACCTTTCCTTTCAGTCAACTTCTTCCCAAATCATTAACAGAAGACAGGACCTTTCTGTTGAATTTATTCTCCAAGTCTCCTTTGTACACCTTCCTTATGTCCCAGGCCCCATCCACAATACCGATCTGAGTTTTAAAAGTATTAGCTGACAATAGAATCTGGACCTGTAACCATCATCCTATGCTGCCCACAAACACAGAGGTACTGGAAAAAGAGATACTGTCTATTACAGAAATATATATATATTTATAGGACCACATTTGTTTTCAGATCTATTGAAATATGTCCCCTGCTCAAATACACATACCAGTTCTCAGGGACATGGCAGGCTGACTTTCAGAAGAACATGTTACATACATAAGTCATATTAAAGTTCTTCATTCTTTAAGAATTCTCTACCTCCCTGCGCATGGTGGTTGATGCCTGTAATTCCAGCACTTGGGGAGGCCCAGGCGGGCAGATCACTTGAGGTCAGCAGTTTGAAACCAGCCTGGCCAACATGGTGAAACCCCGTCTCTACTAAAAATACAAAAATTAGCCAGGCATGGTGGCACATACCTGTAATCCTAGCTACTTGGGAGGTCGAGGTTGTAGTGAGCCGAGATCATGCCACTGCACTCCAGCCTGAGTGGGTGATGGGGTGAGACTTGGTCTCAAACAAAACAAAACAAAACAAAAACGAAGAATTCCCTACCTAAAGACGAAAATTACTCTGAAGAGTAATGAGAAGTTCAAGTCCAGTCTACCTGATGATATGAGGAAGAAAGAGAACTGAGTCCCTGACGAGCCAGGTCAGGGGGTCCCATCTCTATAAAGCCTGGGGCCCCTGGGAGGGATGGGACCTCATTCAAGCACTTAATGGGCACACACTTTTCTTTCAAGATTCAAAATACTATGGTGCATCCCCATATTTATGCTTGGGAGGATGGGAAACCATCCTCATTAATCCAAACGACTCGAGACTGACCATCTTCAATCTGTTCAGGGTTATAAAAGGGTGTTCTGTTCCTGGAAATAATATAGTGATCCGAATGGCAAACTGTAACCCCCAACAGAATCAATACAGAAGGGTCTGAAGACTCTCACTTGGTGACCGCATACCAGGACGCAACCCACACGTGGGCATCCCTACATGTTCTGTGTGGACCACCTGCCAATCAAAATGAGATCAGTTGCAGCTCCCAGCCCTACTTCTCCCCAAACCAACCTGACTGAACACAAATCCATCCTGATTTGTGGGGGTGGGTAAGAATTCATACTTGGCTTCCAAGCCCTCGATTTAAACAGGCTGAGTCACTCGAGGATGGAAGTATTCAGAAGCTACTGCTCCTGCCAGTGAATCTGGGGGAGTTCTTTGGAATAAGATACATGAGAAGCAAGGCCAGGGCAGAAGATGAGGAGGTGTGCGCATAGAAGGTCAGCCAGATACTCAACACATTAGCATCGTGAAAACAGAACCATCACAAAGGATATCTTGCAGGACTGTCCTTAAGGGCATTTAGGAATCCTGTTTGCTGTGAACCTGTGGGAATGAAACCAACATTTAGTATTCAGACATAAACAGCCTTCGTGCTGAATGCACTCTCATCTACATAAAAATAATAGATGGCTAAAGAGCAATGAAATAATTCTATTTTGTAAGTGCTACGACACCCAGTTTACTGATCAGAGATTGAGATGCCACTAAAGTTTTTCCCCAAGAAAAGGGAGGATTCATAATTAGGCCCAACATCTGCAGGGTATTTTTTCAATAAAAGCAGATGGATGTCTGCACACTTTCCGATAAATTACAGTTCTGATGACTCCTTTGTTTTCCTCATTTTAATAGGAAAACAGAATACTGCATGCTATCTTTTCTCTTCTGTTTTCCCCAAATTTGTTAACTTTTGACCCTGGAAGTTCTGGAAACTAGGCTACATATAAAAGACTTCTTTTTGTACACCCAGAGTAAACAAAGTCATAAAGCTGAAATTTATTAGACTTCTTTTGGGTTTTAGACATTTTAATATGAGCTGTCTTAGGCAAGAAAACATTTCTTTAGGGGCTTGAATAAAGCAGCATCTGACAGAAAGCAATTTTTATTTTATGCATTGACATCATACTTTTAAAAATAAAAAAGAGGTAGTTTTAACAATCCCATCTTGGGGTAGCAGTGCCAGGTCCCTCTGTGCTGTGGGAAGCCAACGAGCCTCTGGGGACATCATCCGGCCCTCGTGCAGCAAGGAAATGACACAACAGATGGGTGCTATGGTGTCCCTGTGGCATCTGACCGCGGGCACAGCTGCACTGTGGGACTTAGTGGTAGGGGATGAGTGGCCATCGCGTCCCCATGTGCCCCACTATGGGAGACCACCTGGGAGGGTGAAGAGTGGCTTGTTCTTCCCAAGGTCCCTTTCCCTCTGTGCCCACGGCCCATGTGTCTGAGTAGTGGGACACAGGGGGTGGGAGAGGCTGTGGAGAGGAGCTGCGTGGAGCGCTAATCAGGAGAAACGGTGCTTAAGGCTTCCTCCTCCATCTCTGCCAGCCCCGAAGGGCACAGATGCAAGTGCCTGTGCGGCCACGTGGAGGAAACGAAGCCCTGAGGCAGATGAGGGACCAAAAGAAATGATTTCTCTTTCCCTACTGCACCCTAATTATGTGGCTTGCCTAAACCCTCCTTCCTCTCCAAGGAAATCCAGACTTGGCCTTCCCAGGAATCTTGGAGGCCACAGAAATCTCGCCCGCCACTCCCTGTCCAGTCCTTTCTCTAAGAGCCCAGGATCCCACAGAGAGACTCAGATGACAGTTCTCCTCTCTGCCTGTGCCAATATTTTCTGAGGCTTAGGGGGTAACAGGAGCCATGTAAACCCCGTGCCCTTCCCAAAGCATCACATGCCAAGCCAGATAGGGTGGTGGGGTCGTATCGTGGGGTTCACTGAGGAGGGGGTGTCGAACAAGGGAAAAGGAAAAGTTTTATTTTCTTTTGCCCAGAATATTCCAATAACTTACAGGCAGGTAAACTCTTCATACTTTTGTGTAGAAGAAGAGATGCAGTTTTGCAATATTTAAGCATAGACAATAGTAAAATCCAGTTTGGTGGAGCCAGGGTGAGTAAAACCTTAGAGAAGCTGAGAGTGAAATACACATCACAACCGGAGTGCGGTGGCACGTGCAGATTTCACTGTGAGAGTGTGTGTGAGAGCATGTGTGTGTGCAACAGCGTGAGTGTGAGTGAGCACAACAGCGTGTGAGTGCAAGAGTGTGTGAGCATACTGGTGAGTATATATGAGTGTGGGTATGGCTAGAGTGTGAGTGTGGATGTATAAGGGGGTGTGTGTGAGTGTGGGTGTGTAAGGGTATGTGGGTGTGTGGGTGTGTGGGTGTGTAAGGGTATGTGTGAGTGTGTGGGTAAGGGCATGTGTGTGAGTGTGGGTGTGTAAGGGTATGGGTGTGGGTGTGTAAGGGTGCATGTGAGTGTGGGTGTGTAAGGGTGTGTGTGAGTGGCTGTAAGGGTATGAGTGTGTGAATGTGGGTGTGTAAGGGTGTGTGTAAGAGTATGCGTGTGTGAGCTTATTGGTGAGTATATGAGTGTGAATGTGGCTACAGTGTGTGGGTGTGTAAGGGTATGTGTGTGTAAGGGTATGTGCGATTATGTGTGTGGGTAAGGTTATGTGTGTGAGTGTGGGTGTGTAAGTGTATGTGTGTGTATATATATGGGTGAGTATATATGTGTGAGTGTGGCTAGTGTGTGAGTGTGGGTGTGTAAGGGTGTGAGTACGTGTGAGGCCATAAGCATGCATGTGTGTGTTCCCTGAGTTTATGTATACGATTAAGCACGTGACAACTGGCCCTTGATATGCACAATGTAGGGACAAGGCCATAAATACAATCCCATAATATACACAAAAGCATCTTGAGGTTGTTAAAGGTGATATAAAAATACAATGTCTAGGCCTGGTGGGATGGCTCACGCCTGTAATCGCAGCACTTTGGGAGGCTGAAGCAGGCAGATCACCGGAGGTCAGGAGTTCGAGACCAGCCTGGCCAAGATGGTGGCCCTCTCTACTAAAAATACACAAATTAGCCAGGCACTGTGGCCCACGCCTGTAATCCCAGCTACTCGAGGCAGGAGAGCTGTTTGAACCTGGGAGGCGGGGGCTGCAGTGAGCCGAGATCCCGCCACTGCACTCCACCTGGGGCAACAGAGCGACACTCCATCTCAAAAATAAAAATAAAAATGTCTAAACACTGCCTTTCAGTGTCACGTGTGTGCTGGAGGATTGGTTCGTATTTCTTCCCTAGTTGTGTCAACAACTGCTTCTTTGAAAATAACATATAATGCCCTAGTCGTTCTCTCTGCTTCTTTTGTCTATTAATGCACAGATAGGACCCCAGCCACATTTTTGCCATTTTGAGGACTGCGAAAATAGAGCCAGAGGGTGCCCCTGTCTGCATCCTGCCCAGCTGGTGTGGAAAAGGTGGGAGTCCATTCTCCTCTTGCAAGTCCACCAAGTTACGGCTCTCAAGCACATATTACACATTTGTGTCACATTTGGATGAAAGATTATAGCCAGAAAGAATGGGAACTAGGATTGAAAGTACCTATGAAAATTTGGGATGGTCCATTTAACGGCCCAGTTTGACTAATATTCAAAAAGAATGAATGCAAAACATTTCCTCCCACCCACTTCCCCACCCCCATAGGAACCCACCAGAAGAGAAAGGGAGGAAGATGTGCTCCTAACATGAGCCTGAGCCCAGCCCACACCATTTGTGGTTTGAGCACTTCGGCCTGGAAAGGAAGTAAAGCCTTTGTGCAGATACTTACGGAAACATTCCAGAAAGAAGCTACGGACTTGCTAATGAAGGGTTACGCTTCAGGAATGTAGACAAGAGGCAACGCTAGTGCTTAATGTTGTGTTTCATACTGTAATGGAAGTTCAAAGGCCTAAATTTATAACTCAATGCAAATTCACTTCCTTCTCATTACTTTCTATTGTAGGAAAGTGAATGACCAAGAGACAAAGGAAATTCAAAGTTACAACCCTCAGAATAGGAAATGAAAAAATGCCATTTGCTTTGGCAAATCGATATTAAAATCATTGATTTCCAAATCTAATTTTTAATCAAATTTGCTTCCTTTATATGTCGGGGTAGTTAGCTCATGTTCTAGCAGATACTTAAACATCTTGTCAAATGTATGTTTTTAACATATATAGATTTGTGTGCAAGAAAACCTAGTCTTTCTTCCCAGACATCTTTTCTAAGGAGGGTGACTGGTGACTGTTCCTGCATAAGGTGATATCACATTAAGGAAGAAAACCTTGCTCTTCAATGATCATCACTGCAGCACATTGTCCCTTGTGCAAAATGTGGGGATGAGTCTTCCAGGGGACCCGTTAGCAGGAGAAAAAGTGAGGTCACTGAGGTTGGAATAGGGACGTGCGTATCGAGGAGGAGGTATTGTTGGTGAAAGCGCAGCCTGGCCCAGGTGTGAACCCTGGAAAATGCTGTGAAAGATGGGGTGGGGAGTGGGGGATGACAGGGGACAGAGGAGGGATGGAGGAGGGTGAAAAACAAAAGCGAGGCAGGCTGGAAGTGAGGAGGGGAAAGGGAGAAAGAAAGGGAAAGAGAGAGCCCGAAATGATCAAAATATTAAATCAAAATCAAATCAGAAAACCAAAGTCAGGCAAATGGTTACATACGTAATCTGATTTCGCCAGCATACTTACGAAGAATGACGTGGGTGATAACGAATGCAAATATAAAGACTGTCAGAAAAGACAGAGATAAAATAAACATATAAAAAAATCTGTAGTTTCTTTTCCCCACACAGTTGCCTACCCAGGGACAGTGGTGATCAAACCGTTCTGAAATGAGAGGCAGAAAAAAAAAAAGTGGAAATCAATTAATAAAATGTCTTTTTACTTGCAGGAGCCCCGCCCCTCCCACCCAATATTCTGATAATATAAGACAATGATATTATTCTGCATGTTTCCAAATTAACTACTCAGAGAAATGTTTCACATCAAGACAGTTCAAGGACATCGTCATTCTTTCAACAGAACGCAGCTGTTCTGAAAAAACAAAACGTATGCATTCTTCTTAAATGGCAACTTAAAGAAATAGGAGGGCAAATCTCATTTCTTTTGGAAAGTAAAGATTTCTCTCTTCGGTAAAAGAAACCTCTTTGATTCACTAAACAACAGTCCCTTAAGAGGGAACCAACATCGCCTGATGATAAGTTCTGGGCTGGGGTTGGATGTCAATCAAGTGACCTTCTTTGCATAGTAAATGGCCATAGAGAGAGGCCACAAGGGGCCTGTGACAGGACAGAGGGACAATCCTTTGTCCTCAGTTACAACCGTTCAGCAGATATCAATCACATTTATTAATACATTTAGCCTCAAAACATTCCTATGAAGAAAACGATGGTGTTACCCTATTTTACAGATGGGCAAACTGAGGCTTAGAGAGATGGGAGACTGCCTGCACCGGGTCATTCAGCTCAGAAGCAGAGGAACTAGAACTTGAGGTCAGGCCTTTGAGAGCTGCTCCCATTTTCTTACCGTACAGGCTGCCTCTGGCATTTTGTAAATGAGAGAGGGTCTGATATGGACATCATTACATGATTACCCATGGTACCCTAAGTGCAGACGCAAGGCCTCTCACCTGGACATCTGCACACAAAGTCTGTAATGCATTTAAGATTTGTTCTTCCTCTTGCAAGTAATGGCAAAGGGCTTCTCTTGACTACTCAGCTGATCTATTGAGAACACCATCCTAACGCACCTGCTCATACAAGACTGCCTGTGGCGGCTGGGGAGGACACCGCTGGATATGACTTAGCTTTCTCCTTCGGCTCTTTTCTTATTTATTTATTTATTTTTTTTGAGATGGAGTCTCGCTCTGTCGCCCAGGCTGGAGTGCAGTGGCCGGATCTCGGCTCACTGCAAGCTCCGCCTCCTGGGTTCATGCCATTCTCCTGCCTCAGCCTCCCAAGTAGCTGGGACTACAGGCGCCCGTCACCTCGCCCGGCTAGTTTTTTTTTGTGTTTTTTTTTTTTAGTAGAGAGGGGGTTTCACTGTGTTATCCAGGATGATCTCGATCTCCTGATCTCGTGATCCGCCCGTCTCGGCCTCCCAAAGTGCTGGGATTACAGGCTTCAGCCACCACGTCCAGCTCCTCTGGCTCTTTTCTAAGCTGAACTTGTATCCAGTTTTTATATTTCATCTATCTCTATGTGTTTGAAAACATACCGGGAGTGCTATATGAGGTGTGACCATATAACTAAAACATTATAAAGTTAGGCAAGGCAGTTAGTTTCATGACTTTCCGGTCATGTATCATAAATCGGTCATCTTGTGTTTTTGGTCAAATGCAAACTTGTTTCTTGAAAAGGGCATGAGGTCACCTGAATGACAGTGGTGGCAGAGGAACTGCAAGAGAATCATTGCTGTCTGCAAGTGGCAGTAACAAGAAACAGCCAATCTGAGCAGAGGACTTGAGGAGAGATTTCAGAGCTCCCTGACCTGGTGATAAGCTGATGGCCTATCAGATGCTGACACTCAGTGAAAACAATTTGTATGAGCCTACCCACGTGAGCTACATGTTAACATGTGTTGCTGGCCCCCCATGGCTGGGAGAGCAAACCCTGCACAAAAACCACCTTCCTGGGGCTGGGGAGGGCTGTGCAGGTATATCAGTGTATCACAGAGAATACCCGGGGCCGGGGAAATACTCTGTGTGATACTGGAATGACAGAAACATACAATCATACGTTTGCCCAAAGCCACAGAATGGACCACACCTAGAGCGAACCCTAAACTGTGGATGTTGGATGATAATGATGTATCAATGCATGTTCATCAATCCTAACAAATTTATCCACTATGATGGGAGATGTTGATAATGGGGGAGGCTGTGCATGTGGAGGGGAGGGGTGGATGGGAACTCTCTGGACCTGCCTCTCCATTTTGCTGTGAACCTAAAACAGCTCTAAAAAAAAAAAAATTAAGTGTTTAAATATTAATGACAAACAAACCTCGTTTCCCCAAGTTACTGATCTACACAGTCTGTATAATGAGAGGTCTATCTATGTGACGACGTGCACACAGAGAAAAGAATCTGAATCAGCCAGAATTTCTTAAGACCTGGAGGATGTCATTTTGAGAAACCACTTTTCTTCTCCATGTATGACTAAAGAAAATGGGCATGAGAGTGAAAGCTGGGGGCATAAAAGCACATGCTGGATTGGAATCTCCTACTCACTCCAGGAAGGCTGATCTCTCAATCCCGCATGCGGTGGGTTTGAGCCTCTTAACTGAAGTGAAAATTGCCTACCAGCAAAGAAGGACATAGGGCCTGGGAGGCATCGTTAACACCAGGAACCAGCATGAAGGTCTTGCAGCACACTACAGACCATTTCTACCATAGGAATCAGTCGTATTTTTAGCTTAGAAAGTTTAATAACAGCTAAGCTGTGACACTGTGCTTTCCCGACGGAGGCAGAGTAACTACCGAAGTGAAAGCGACAGATGACGCCGCCGAGACAGTTGCTCGTGGAGTCTGGGAGCTTCTTGGGAAACCAGTGCCGTCTTAGAGATGAGTGTGAACTCCTGGCTCTCCAGTAGCCCTGAGCTAAAAGCAGTTCCTGTCTAGAAACTTGTATTGAAAACTTTTTCTGGCAAACTTTTTCTGGGATTTTAGTGGCAGGAATCCCACTAAAAATCTAGGCTCACTGAAAAATTACCCTACTGAATATTTTTCATGTCCTCTGTTGTGTTTGTTGAGTTTATGGTGGTAATGAGTCTGAGAGGCTCAGTGGGTGCCTCCAGGGAGTCAGGAAGCATCAGAGTCCTCGGGCCGGTGGTCTCACCTGCCTAACCCCCACCCCACACTCTTGCACCTCAAGCCTGCGTGCTCTCCCCACCTCCCTGTCTGTGCTTTCCTCTCTGCCCAACATCTGATGATCAGTTGCACCCAGGGCCTCTTTTCCATGGACTGTCTTTTTCTCTCACTGGCAATCCCTTTTCATCCCAAGGTCCACATGCCACTCCACACTGATGACTCCAGAATGGCGGCCTCTCACCTTCAGCAACAGACTCCTGCTGAACGGCCTGACTGGCCCTCAAACTTGACTTGTCCCAGAGAGGACATCCTGTCCTCCCTCCCCAAACACGTGCCTCTTCAGACTCTCTATCTGACCAGTTGCTCAACTCAGAACCCCAGGCATCGTTCCTGACCCTGCTCTTTCTCTCACCCCGACATCCAACCCATGGGCAAGTCCAATCAGCTGGATCCTGGCTGCATCTGAAAGACTCTGCTATGGTCTAAATGTGTCCCCCGAAGTTCATGTGTTGGAAACGTAGTCCCCAGTGCAACAGTGTTGAGAGGTGGGGCATTGAAGAGGGGATGAGGTCATGGGGGCTCTGCTCTTATGAATGGTTTAGGATTAATGCTGTTACTGTGGGAGCAGGTTCCTGATAAAGGAATGATCCCCCTCTGCCTCTCACACTCACTTGCCCTCCTGCCTTCTGCCATGGGAGGACATAGCAAGAAGACCCTTCCCAGATGTAGGCCCCATGGCTGTGGACTTCCCAGCCTCCAGACCTGTAAGAGACTAAATCTCTGTTCTTTATAAATTACCCAGTCTGTAGTACTCTGTTATAGCAGCACAAAATGGACTAAGACATCCCCACATTTGTTTTACACTTGTGCTTGTCTGCCAACCCTACTCTAAGCCTAACACATATTTGTCAAGTAACTGAATACACTCTCATCCTATCAAAAGGAAATCTGCAGGAGTAAGTGCATTGCCCAAGGTCACACAATTAATGTATCGCAAAGCTGGGATGGGGGCCCAGCTCTGTCTGTCTCCCAACCTGAGCTCCTGTCCATTAAATGCTACACTGCCTTTACTGAGTATTTTCCATGTACCCAGTACTGTATCAGGTGCTTGGAATACTAAGAAGAAACAGCCACAACATAGGACACCATGACTTCAAAGAGTTCCTTGTGTTATTTGGTGAGGACACAATTTTCAGATGCAAAAATACTCCTCAGATCCAAGGAATGAACTCCTAATTTAGCTTCCATGTCAGTCAGCTGGATTGCCATTGTTGGCAGCAGACAGCATTCTTCCTTTTCGGGTCAAGGATGAGAACAGGCCACGGAAAAGCAGTGGCCCTGTCCTGGTGGGAGAGCCACCCTCCTGCCTCCAGCTCTGAATGCGCTCAGAGGAGCGGAAGCTAAAGAGCTGTCAGAGTTATAACTTCCAGTGGGGAGGCTAGTGTCATTCAGTATCCAGGATAGAAAGTTGTCAAGAATTAGGCACAAGCTGAGCTGGGGAGAGAGCAAGGGACTGCAACCAACACATGACATAGCTCCCCGGAGCCCAAGTGAGCACATCTGAGAAGCTCCACACAGCCAAACTGAGAGTATTATTTCTATACCTTCTGTGTGGAAAAACTGAATGGCTGTCCTGTGTGCCAGGGGTGGCAGGGTTAGGGGCGCATGTGATGGGAAGTTCTTTAACAAACACTTTGAAGTTGCTGCCACATTCCTTGATTCTAAAGTTTGGGTCCTGCCAGAAGGTAGTGGTCTCTACACCACAGTATCTCTGGAGAACTCATTTTAAAAGATGTATTAGGTCTGGGCACAATGGCTCATGCCTGCAATCCCAGCACTTTGGGAGGCTGAGGCAGGCAGATCACAAGGTCAGCAGATCAAGACTATCCTGGCCAACATGGTGAAACCCCGTCTCTACTAAAAATACAAAAATTAGTTGGGTGTGGTGGTGTGTGCATATAGTCCCAGCTACTCAGGAAGCTGAGGCAGGAGAATTACTTGAACCTGGGAGGTGGAGGCTGCAAGCTGCAGTGAGTTGAGATAGTGCCACTGCACTCCAGTCTGGGCAACACAGCGAGACTCTGTGTCAAAAAAAAAAAAAAAAAAAAAGATGTATTGGTCTGTTCTCATGCTGCTATAAGGGCATACCTGAGACTGGGTAATTTATAAAGGAAAGAGGTTTAATTGATTCACAGTTCCACAGGGCTGGGGAGGCCTCAGGAAACTTATACTCATGGTGGAAGGGGA
>NW_012101654.1:2451289-2453253 GCF_000951045.1 Mandrillus leucophaeus | reverse complement strand
CTCCTGACTTCAGGTGATCCACCTGCCTCAGCCTCCCAAAGTGCTGGGATTACAGGCGTGAGCCACCACACTCAGCCTGAAACAATATTATTAATGATTAAGGAAAGCTACCAGTTACTGAGTATCTGCTGGAAGCACCATTTCATTTAACTTGACAGCAGCCCTGAGGGTAGGTACTATACTCCATATCTGACAGCGGAGGAAATCAGTAAGAAAGGTCAGGACACTGGCCCCATCCTGAGCTTAGTCAGCTGCGCCTTTCCTCAGATTAGAGGAAGATTTAATTTCTGGAAGAGATCAAATATGAAAAAGGGGCCTTAAAAATATGGAGAAGCAGAGAATTATTACACTAGGACAGGAACCAAAAAATCCGCTGAAATATTGAGGGGAAAGTATTTGCAGAAGTTATATTTGAAGGCTGCTGGAGATGGGAATGAAATGTTTGGCAGGAAATGTTAAGAATTTGAACTCTCCCAGAAGTTGGGTTCTAACACAGGCCCTCAAGAGTGGATCCAGAGTTCAATAAAAAGTATGTCCTGTGGCCAGGCATGGGCAATGGAGAGGGGACCCAGAGCCAGGATTCTGCATTTTCCATGCAGCGGTCATAGGCTCTTGGCAGACGGTGGCTCAGCTTGGTCAGGATGTGGGGAATAAGAATCTCAGCCTCATTCCCCAAGAGCGTCTTGAGAATCTGGTGGAAAATAGATGGAAATGTGCAATTGAAGTTTAAATTTCTAATTTAAATGTTAATCACATTTAAATTAAGTCACATGTTTTTAAAGGTCTGAAGTAGAAAATTACTTTTCTTTAAACGTAGGGCTTTTTTACCTCCAAAATTAGAAAAATTTTGCCTTATGCGGTATATTCTATTTGTTGTTTAGAAAGACGAATGTTGAGATCCAGTGGAACATATTGTATCCTGCCTCTATGGTCACCACATAATTCATAAAATTATGCAATAGGAATATATTTAAATATTAAACTAGCTGAAGGATTAGAGGACCAAGCCCTTCCTTAGACTCTAAATGATTAGAGGACCAAGCCCTTTCTTAGACTCTAAATGATTCATGCAGCTCTAGGTCTTCTGGTAAGATCTAAGTTACAATAGCTTTGCTACTGTGTCCGGTGACTCAGGAGGGTTCTGAAAAGCAACCTCACCTGCCTTGCTCCACCTACCCCTGTTTTTATATAATCTTTCTACCTGACCTTGCTTTGTGTTGGGCACTGTGCTAAGAATTTTACATGGAGTGTGTCATTTAATTCTCATGAAACCGGGTGAACTCAATGTTATTATTCCCATTTTACAGGTAAGAAAACTGCAGATGGAGGAGTCAGTATTGGAACCCATGTGTTATCTGCACCCTGAGCCACCACTTGTGACTGCCTCCCCCTTCAATTCTCTGCTGGTAGCTGTGCCAGAGTGCCCCGAGGACCCAAAGCATCCCTGCTGGAGCAGACACTCAGGCTCATCGGGTGATGGGTACCCAAGGCCCAGCATGGCAGCAGGAATGGGGACACAATGGGACCTGCCACACCAGGCCTGGCCTTTGTGTCCAGGGTCCCTTGGGACTCTGCAGCACAGGAAAAGAACCCGCCCATGTGTGGAGAGATCCGCCCTCAATCAAGTCAAGGTGGCCTCATCCTCAGCAAAGTGAATGTTGGAAGAAGCAGAAACTTCTTATAGAGACGTGGATTTGATAAAGCTGCTTGGCAAACATTATTGTTCAGATTGTGGAGCTTGGGGGGTGCTAGGGTTCGAATATTTGCCCCCTGTGAAACTTACATTGAAACGTAATCCACATTGTAACTGTATTAAGAGGATAAGAGGCCGGGCGTGGTGGCTCAAGTCTGTAATCCCAGCACTTTGGGAGGCCTTGACGGGTGGATCACGAGGTCAGGAGATCGAGACCATCCTGGCTAACACGGTGAAACCCCGTCTCTACTAAAAAAATACAAAAAACTAG
>NW_012101654.1:2446363-2451164 GCF_000951045.1 Mandrillus leucophaeus | reverse complement strand
AAAAAAAAAAGAGGATAAGAAATCTGACTATGGTATTTGAGAGGTAATTAGGGGCAGCTGAGGCCATCAGGGTGAGGCCTTCGTGGCTTCCTAAGAGGAGGAAGGGAGACCTGAGCCAGCATGCCCAGCCCCCATGCCGTATGTGATGCCTTGGGCCACCTTGAGACTCTGCAGTGTCCCCGTCAGCAAGAAGGCCCTCATCAGATGCATTCCCTCAATCTTGGACTTTCCAGCCTCCAGAACGCTAAGAAATAAATCCCTTTTCTTTGTACATTACATAGCCTCAGGTATTCAGTTATAGCAACAGAAAATGGACTACGAGGGTTCTCTTGGGTAAAGCAATGTATCAGGTATGGTTTCTTCCCCCACCCTCTCTTCTCAGCTCCTTTTGTGAAAATAAGTCCTATCTGCTTAATTGTATGAAGAAACACAATCAAGAAATCATATTAACTAATTCTGTATCCTTAAAGTATTATTATAGCACTTCCGCACAGGGACTAAATTTCTTCACAGGTAAAATGTTCAATTAGATAAGCTCTAAGATGCCTTTGAGCTGGAAAATTTAATGCACAAAGACTCTGTTTTATTGTTATCTACATTAATTCTTCTGGTTTTGAGTCCTTGTCAGTGTTTTATAAATCAAGATTCTGCAGCATTTAGCTCCATTTGTTAAAAAAAAAAACAAAAACCCTAAAACTAAAACATTTCAGTGTAAAACCAATTAGTAAAATGTAGCACTGCTGTGACCTTTATGCTACAATGTAAACACCTTGGACAGCGAGGTGGCTGACTCTAAGATGTTCCTCCCCTCCCCACCCAGGTCTCACTGACTCCTGCCCTGGCCTTCTCTGTGGGCATGAAATGACGGAGCTTGACTAGTAGACAACAGAGGTCCCTTCAGCTCCCCAAATAGGCAATTTTACACCTTTCTATTTCCTCATGTTTTCCGGGTTTGTTTAAATTCTGTTTTTGTTTTTGAGGTGGAGTCTCGCTCTGCCGCCCAGGCTGGGGTACAGTGGTGCAATCTTGGCTCATTGCCATCTCTGACTCCTGGGTTCAAGCGATTCTCTTGCCTCAGGCTCCCGAGTAACTGGAATTACAGGAGTGCAATACCATGCCCAGCTATATATATATGTATTTTTTTTTTTTAATTTTTAGTAGAGACCTGCCTTGGCCTCCTCATAAATCCTGTTTTTTAACCCTGCTTTCCAATGTTGGGTGAATTTTGTGATTCGAGGAGGACAAATGTGCACTGCAGAGGCCGACATTCTGAAGCAAGTGACACCCTGAGTAACCTCTGCTGGGTAGAAACAAAGATGATTATGAAGCCATTGAGAAGAGAAAGAAAGGCCTTGAGAGAGTGAAGAAGAAGGTGAAGAAAAATGGTTTCATTTGTAATATAAATAATTCTCAAAAGGAGATGTAAACAAGTGAGTAGAAATGACGATAATTTAAAAAGCGAATTGGCCAATTAGGATCCAAAAGGAAATCCCACAATTCCCCAAATTTAGTGTGTGGAGGGTTGCCATTTGAAATGAGAAATTTTAACTAGGTGGGAAAGATTGAGTTCCCGCACCCAGCACTCTCCTATTTGCTAAGAATTGGAATAAGAGCCCACTGGAGAGGTCTCTGGGCTTCCTAGAATTTGGAGCTGAATCAGGGCTCTACATCACCATGGTAAAATCAGTCATGTGGCCGGGTGCGGGGGCTCATGCCTGCAATCCCAGCACTTTGGGAGGCCGAGGTGGGTGGATCATTTGAGGTCAGGAGTTTGAGCCTGGCCAACATGGTGAAACCCCATCTCTACTAAAAATACAAAAATTAGCTGGGCATGGTAGCAGGCACCTGTAATCCCAGCTACTGAGGAGGCCAAGGCACAAAAATCACTTGAACCCGGGAGGTGGAGGTTGCAGTGAGCCAAGATAGTGCCACTGCACTCCAGCCTGGGTGACAGTGAGATTTGGTCTCAAAAAAAAAAAAAGAAATCATCAGTCATTTAAGTTCAAATTTGTATAGCCTCAAAAACGGTCTTTGTGTGTTGGTGGTCTTCGGTCATTCTCCACCTGTCGTTTGTGAAACTCTGAGATAAGCTCCACGTGAGCAGTGCTTAGTCCTCAGTAAGTCCACGTCACTCCTGCCCCACCCAAACCCCTCAGCATTGACCTTACGCCATCTTTGGGTTTGCAGGGCCAGAAACTAGGCCTACGAGTTCTCCTTAATTCTCCATGGAATAAAATAATTATCTTACAAAATTGAAAAACAAACTCGTGCTATCATCCAACACCCCTCAGAAACTTCTCAATGCCTCTCTAGAAATTAAGGGCCTTGAAACCAATAGTGCCACCTTAGATCAGAATGGCTGATGCATTTGGAAGGTTTTCTGTTTTTCAATATTCATTCACATTCTTTATTTCACTCACTCGACCTCCACCTTGTGACACAGGACAGGCAAGGAAAGCAGCTTGGAGTGAAATGGAATTGCCAGTGTCTAGAACCAGCTTCTGATGTTTGCCCACCACCCTTTCCACTTCCCCCACCCTTGTGACTCTTATGTTCTTTCATGTCCTGTTATTAAGATTTTTTGAACCCTCAGTCAATTTATCCTCAAAATAAAGATTTCAGAATACAGTTGTCTCATGGGCATATTACGTACAGAAAGCTAGCAATTCTCAGGCTCTTCAAAACCTTCTGACTACATGTATACACGGTGAGAAAGTTGTATATAACCATCGTCATGCTTCTCCAAAGTAAATATGTTTCTGGGATCTTGTAGCAAAGAGTTCACATCGTCTGGGCACAGAGAGCTGCGTCTATGAGCAGGACCCAGTGGCTTCATGGATTGATGCCAGTTCCCTTAAGAAGTCAACTATGGTGAGTCCAAGTAGAATCCATTTTTTAAAATATTCAAAAAGAATGAGGACCCTCTGCAAAACTTCAGAGACATTTCATTTTTCTGAGTTGAAACTGGAGACACAATCTCATTACTATTGTTGTTAAGATACAAGGCCATATATGTCTGTATTTCTTTCCTCAGGAACCCTCAAGGAAAGAAATGTAGATATGTACCACCGTACTGTGTACTTTTCAAGGGCTTTTTCACGTATCTCATCTGGTAATAAAAAGATATACATACTGTGGTGTCTTGTGACTGTCACTAATGCCCGTTATATGAGGTAAGAGGAACAGATGTTCCCCTGTATATGCTCAGATTCACCTGGAGGGTTCTTTCCATGAGGCTGCCATTCATGCTTATAATATTCACGATGATGCTTGGCTTTCCGCCTCCAGGTAGGTGATGGTCAGAAGACCCCCAGGGCATTCCTGCTCTGATGGTCCATAATCTGAGATCTGGGGGCCCAGGGAACCCCAGGGTCCAGCACTCCCCATCAGGGGTCCTTGTGGCTCAGTCTGGTTCTCTTGGGACACGTCCTGACCATCCCGGTTTGGCTAACACGGAACAGACGCAAAGTCACTCTCAGGTGTGCAGAAGGGGCATTTGACACCCAGACATCTGTAGAGCCTCCCAGCATTCTCATGGCACTCCGTCCCTGCACCCAGATGTCTGACCCCCCTAAATGTCTGCTCCTCCTGCCTCGTGTGTGGTTGGGATTTTAGGGTATACATCTGAGAGTCCACAATCTCCCTGTCCCTTCAGTTTGAGGTTTGGTCTATGGCACACGCTCAAGTCAGGGAGGGCGCACCTGGGAGTGGAGCAGCCTGGCAGCCCTTCCTGCTGGGCACAGGGCCGCTCATCCTCTAGGGCGCCTGTGGGTACTGTAGTGCCTGGCTCCAGCCTTGGGCCTGGCATCTCCCTAGGGTGAGCTGACCCCCTGGACACTTGTGGACCTAATTGTCCCACAGGCCCTCCCCTTCCGCAGGTCCCTAGCTCTGGTCATAAAGCTCCCTGCAATCTTTCCTCCTTATAAACCACCTCTTCTATGCTAGTAGCGTCCCCCAGGGTGAACCCATTCATTTCGTGCCCTCTGCCGCCTCAACCCTCACATCTGGGCGGTCAGCAAAAGGTGGTCATGGTCTCTCTGATCTTTCCTGTTCTGATTCCCCGTGTCTGAAGGCCACTGCACTGTGCCAGCTCTTGTCTTGTCCCCTCTTGCAGAAGCCACTATCACATCTTCCTGGACACCCCTCTTATGTGTCCCCAACACTGTTGCCAACGGGGCCTTCCAGTGCTAATGGCATCTCAGAGCCTCTTGCCTGAAGTCTCTGGGTGGTTCCTAATGCTGCTGGTGCCCCACTCTCCCTCACTGGCTGCAGCCTGAATGCATCTGCAGAGCCGAGTGCTCTGAGGTCTGGGTTTCCAAGCTGAGCTCCTTGGGTGCCGGGGAAACCTCTCGCCCCCTCTCACCTCTTCTTCCTTCCTCTTGAACTACAGCAGTTAGACCTATGTCTGTTTTATATATTGAGTTTCCTCATTATTTTTCATTTTCTAAAATGGATCACTGCTTACACCAAAAAAAAAAAGGCAGTCAGCTAGTAAATGTGGCAAATGCTGACTGTAATTACTGTGAGCAGTTCTGAGTGAAGTTCCCAGGGTGCGATGCTGCCCCGTTATGAAACACCGACATGATGGGCACGGTTGGCAGGACGTAGGACTCTACGGCAGAGGACTTGAACTTGGGTCCTGGCCTTTTGCCTACTTAGTGATGTGATGTGCACAGTTTCTGGGCCTTAGCAAGTCGGATATGCTACAAAAGGTTATTTCTAACTCAAATACTACAATTCCATAGCTAAATAAAACTTTTCAAGAATTGAAGTCAATTGTGTCTACACATTTCACTGAATG
>NW_012101654.1:2442283-2445588 GCF_000951045.1 Mandrillus leucophaeus | reverse complement strand
GCTGGAGACAGCAGAACACCAAGTCCATCTGGGGCCCTGTGCGAGGAAGCAGGTTGTACACCAGCGACCCCGGCCCTGCTAACTGCCATAGTGTTAGTGTTACGGTCTGGGAATGTGATTTTCCCATTTGTGGTGGATCATTGTCTAGCAATTCCATGGGGTTTTCTGAGAGGATTTCTAAGAACATCACATAGTCAGGAGGTTGTGATTTCCTCGGAATTAAGGCCTAGTCAACAGCCCCTTTTCTATGGGGAGCCTTGAGGCTTTCTTCCCCTTGAACTACAGCAGTTAGACCTATATCTGTTTTATATATTGAGTTTCCTCATTACTTTTCATTTTCTAAAATGGATCACTACTTACAACAACCAAAAAAAAAAAAAGAATCAGTCAGCTAGTAAATGTGGTAAACTTGACTGTAATTGTCGTGAGCAACCGTGAGTTGCCCGGCTAATTTTTGTATTTTTAGTAGATGGGATTTCACCATGTTGGCCAAGCTCGTCTCAAACTCCTGACCTCAGGTGATCCGCCCGCCTCCGCCTCCCAAGGTGCTGGGATTATAGGCGTGAGCCACTGTGCCCGGTCAATTCTTAATGATTTTTAAGCAACTGTCCCAATTTTTCATTTTGCCGCGGGCCCCCTACATTCCATAGTTTCTGGAGGTGGGGCTGCCCCCTTATGAAACACCGCACAGTGGGGCACTGTGGGCGGGATGTAGGACTCTACGGCAGAGGACTTGAACTTGGGTCCTGGCCTTTTGCACTCCCCCCGCCCCCCACCAAGAGCTGCGGTGCCTTCACCCAGGTGCACCAGCCAGCAGGGGCTTTCCAAGAGCTGCCGTTTTCCAGCCCGGGAGAGGCTGACTGGGCGAAGGTGTGATGGGAACAAGTTTACCAAGGAAGGAGATATGATATCAGGGGTCCATGAGAGGAAGAGTCAGCAAACGCTAAAACTGTCAGCCCTTTCAATACTATTTTCCAAGAACGTCAGAAACTGTAACCTCTAAGGCAACCATTCTTAGCCTTTTTTTTTTTCATTCCCTACTGCTTTAAAACTCTGATGACAGCTATGGATCCCTTCACTCTCGTGCACTCAAACAACATTTTAGGTACAATTTCCTGAAGCCTGTGCTTAGGTCCCAAGTTAAGAATGGTTGACCTATCAGGTTAGTTCATAGAAACTGAAATAACTTATTTCAGACGATGAGACGGATGTGCTGCCTACTGCTCCAACAAGGCTGCTTGAAATGCTTTATGTCACCAGTAATTTAAAACTGAGCTGTTCTAAGAAGGCAGACCAACAGGTGCCTATCGTGTGGCATGCTAAATGTGTCATCCCCAGCGTCCCAGAGGTACACAACCTAAAATCCCAGCCACAGGCAGGCTGGCACCCTGGGCTAACTTCAGCATAAGTCAGTGCAATCCTGGGCCTATTCAGAAGGAGCTACTCTAGTTACGCTTTATTCCAGGGTTTCTTAAACCAAGGGTTGTGATCAAATAGTGAGTCATGAAATTGATTTAGTTGGTCATGACCAGCACTAAAAACAAACAATAAAATAGAAAGTATCAAGGCATCTTCTGTGGGAAAGGCAAGTGCTGTTTCATGCCTTTTATGTGCATATCTGTGTGCATTGGATCCCAGTAGAAAATGCATTTCCTACTGTGAGCTGCCTTAAAACACAAAAAGTTTGAAAGCTACTGTTTTATTCGGATTTGTAGAAGGCACACGTGAGGCCCTCAGATATATCTGTTGAGTAGGTAAATACATGAGTAAGTTGCGTCAGTCACAGACCTAAAGACACCATGAGTCATTTTCAGTGATGGCATTTCCACCCTCCCAGAACTGTGCAAGAATTACTAGCTCTTGATCAGACTTAATTTTTTAAATGATCATTTCTCTTGGAGTCTGACATTTTAAAATCTGTACTTCTGGTAGGTTTGAGGGTGAGGCATATGGGTTTCATTTAGTTTAGATTGGATGCCAGAGGCTTTTTTTGTTCCCCCAGTTGAGAACATTAACCTCATCAAAGGGCCAAAAAAGCAATGTACTTTTTTTCTTTTTCTTTTTCCCCTAAGAAAGACGACTATGATGGACACATGAAGTTAGATACAGCAAGAGGAGCATCAAATTCTCTTTTTCTTCTTCCCTCCCATCTCTCCTTCAGTAAATACTACTGAGCAGCTGCATGCCAGTCAAGGCGTTGGCTGGTGGGAATACAGTGAGGGAAAATGACACAGGCCTGGCCTCTTGAAGCTTACCCACCTGCGGGCAGAGACACTGGCCACCTGAGTCCACAAGTCCCCAGTGTATAACATGACAACCCTGGTCAGAGCTGTGAAGGAAGCATACGGAGAGCTATGGGAAGTGTGTGCAGTGGCAGGCTTCCGTGAGGAACCCACGCCTGAACCCCTCCCTGAAAGATGAGCAGGAATTAACAGAGAGGAACCAGAGGAGGCCCGGGGGCTGGTGCCCAGGTGGCATGCAGGACTGCGGTGCAAGCCGAGTTGGAGAGGTGGGTCTTGTACACCAGGTTAAGGATTTTGGCCTCCTTCCCATAGTGATGAGATTCTGTTTGGAAACGGTCACTCTGATGTCAGTGTAGAGGCTGGATTAGATGAGGAGCAGAAGTGGATGGTGGGGGTCCTCCAAGAAACCTTTGCAGAGTTAAGGTGAGAGATGGTAGCGGCTTGCAGCTGGCCGAGGTGGTGCATGGAAGGAAAGCAGAGTTAAGGTGAGAGATGGTGGCGGCTTGCAGCTGGCCGAGGCGGTGCACAGAAGGAAAGGGATGAAGTCGATGAAGTTGGGATCCACCTAGTAAGCAAACTGTACAGAGCCTGGTGATGGATTAGGTGAGCAGGGTGTGGCAGAGAAAGGAGTCGGGAGGACCCTCATGTCTGTGCAGTCTGTGAGTGGCCTTTAGCAAGGTGGGGGTTGCTGGGGAAGGATGATTTGGGGTGCTTTTATCTCCCCAAGCGGACATGTCCAGCAGGCAGCTGCATATGCAAGTCTGGAGCTCCAAGGAGAGGTCTGAGCTAGAGACATAAGCATGGCAGAAAGAGAGACTCCGGAAAGCAAAAGGAGGAAGGCACGGAGATGAACACACACTCCTCAGAGCCACAAAGCCAAGAACCACACACACACAAAAGGGACGGAGCTGGTCAAAAAGATGCACAGACAGGGAAAGTCAGATGAACAGAGACAGATTTTGATGAAGCAATCGCTTGTGGCTTTTCTGGGTATGAAAGAAATATATTTTGAAAGCTGAGTTGCAGTTTGACAATTCCAGGCAGAAATGAGGTGAGCACTTG
>NW_012101654.1:2433147-2441611 GCF_000951045.1 Mandrillus leucophaeus | reverse complement strand
AAAAAAAAAAAAAAAAAAAATGCACTTATTCATGGCTCCCAGTCTTACATGAGCATATCTGACAGAAGTCTCCAGAAAGTCCCACAGGGCCAGCCAGGCAGTGATTCTGCTTTCTGTGGCAGTTCTATTTCTCATTCTACACTTATAAATTGGCATTCTGATTATGAATTGGCTGCCCAAGCAGCTTGATACCAGACAGAGAAGTGGCCGTGGCTGGTTTTGCCTGGTGAGAGAATGCTGGCCCCTGTGACAACGCTGGTCCTGCAGTCATCTGTTGAAAATGAACAAATCTGTATTCTGGCTTTCTGCATTCAGGGTGAGAGCTCGGACAACGTGGGTCTGTCCACGAGCTCCAGCCCTCTAAGTCCGGTGTCTGAGACCAAGGCCGCCCTGTGGTCCAACGTGCGTCTTCTCCTTAAAACGTGTAGCCCCTCCCTCCATCCTGACCTCCAGGGGCTGCTGAGACACTCAGGAGTGACTGACAGGTACCTGAAATGTGGAGCCTGTTGAGATAAAAGGAGGCTCAGCAGAACTCGGCAGAAGGGTTGTTTCTACTCCAGGTGTAGATTCTTGACTCAGGTCGTGGGTGGGATCTGCCCAGTTCAGCTGTCTGTGAATACCCATATTTAAGGTGGTTGGGGTCACTGCTTGGGCCTCTATGATGCCAACAAAGGACTCCCCTGGGACTGCCTGCAGCACCCCCCCCTCTGTGATGAACTTCAATGATTCACCCCACAAAGTTATAGGCAAAACTTCCAGAAAGCATGTTCCGATATTACTTCCCAGTTCTTTGTCCCCAAGGAGTTGTTGCTACTTGAAGGCAGGCCTAGGTGAGCAGACCCTGATCCAGACTGGCTCTGCCTCTGGGTCCCACTGCTTGTTCCCCTTGACACTTTGGGCTCTTCTTCCGACTCCATCGGCTTCAGCCCCTGCACAGAGCCCCTTCAAGCATTCCACTGCTGTCCACCGGCTCTCCTGAAGGGCTTGCTTCCTCCTTGGGGCACCATCTCCAAGCTCAGTGCCCCGCCACCTCCCCGGTCCCTATTCTGTGGCCCCACAAGACAGAGAAAGACACTCACTGCTCAGAGCAGAATGGAAGATGGACTCCCCATTTGTGGCACATGATGGCACTTCTTATTCAAGATCCTCGAACAACCTACCTCACTCAACACAAAACTCCTCCTGCTCTTTATGACGTTGCTTTGTAAATTGTAGCTCACCGGGCAAAAGAGAGGAATGATGATGGGGAGACATTCTGGATAAATGGAGCATTCTGAGTGCCCTGGCAAGCATCCTCAGCTGCTCCTGGAGTGGTCATCACCCTACACAAGGAAGCTTCTCCTTCAGGGCCAGCCACGGACTTCTCTGCCCAGTGCAAGCTGCCCTTGGTTCCTTCTAAGGCCCGTCCTGTCCAGTGCTGTTGCTGCTACATCCATTTCCCATCTCTCGCTTTCCCTCCAGGTGTGCAATTTTTGACACAGGCAGTGCTCAGCTCTGGCTCTTTGGAGCTGATCCCACTGTTTCGAGGTCCTCATGTTTATTTTAGGCTGCCACAGATCAAGTTCTAGACCAAGAGTCTGCGGGGTCCAGGTATTTACACTGAATTATATACTTTATAGACTCAGGTTACCAAGTCAAGATCCACTTAAAATATGTGAACTCTACTTTTCCTTAAAAGTATTACTTGGTAGCATGGGGGAAAGAACCATGCTCTTAGGAACCAGAGGCGTCAAACACTCTCCTTTGCCCCAACTCCAGGAATTGAATGAAGTATCAAGTCCTGTCAGTTCTTCAGGTGAAATTTTTCCGGAATCATCCACATCTTTCTGTCTCCTCGGCCACTGCTCTGGCCTGGACTCCAGTGCCCTGTCCCGCTCTGTGAGGACAGCCCTCCCTCCCGTCTCCTTGGCTCCGCCGTGCCACTATCCAGTTTGTTCTCTGCCGGAGAGTCAGAGGACACTTTTTGAAGCATGCATTTGATAAGGCCACTTTTGTCTCTTGTCCTCAGATAAGATCAAAACTACTTTGCGTGGCTTATAAGGTGCCTGCTTATCCCCTGGCCTACTGCAGCCCTCTCTGCCACACTGACTCACTCTGACCTAGTCTCCACATCAGCCACACCTCTGGTCCCTCGGGCAGGCCCACCTTCTTCTGCCGGGCCTTCTTCTGCCGGGCGTCCTCCCACTTGCGCAGCAGTGTCTTCCTGCTAGCTCTCCTCTCTCTGCCTGGCTAACCAGAGCTCAGCCCGGATGCGACGCTGCTTCCTCCAGGTTGGGCATCTCTCCTGCATGCTCCCATGTAAGCTGGACTTTCCTGTTCTGTCACTCACCTCCCTGTACCACCGGTGCCTCCTAATCCACCTGTGCTCCTCGGTGGGTATCTCTGAGCTCTTTGCAGGCAGGGCCGTGTTGACCACATTCACCACTGTCTCCCAGAGCTAGCCGAGCACGGAGCCCACATACAATCAACTGTCAGTGGATATATCTTAAGTAGGGTGAATGAATGATGTGCTTCCCGCTCTGGGTACAGCTCTGAGGACGCCCCTCTGAGCACACACAGCATGATGGCAAATCTATGCACGCACAGCGTGACTTCCTGTCCTCCAGCGAAGTGTCAGCATGAGCAAAGGTGAAAAAAAATGCGTGTTTTCAATTCGTTGGTGAAAAACAAATCCACAAATCAGTAGTAATAAGCAGTGGATTTTCAGGCACAAACCGGGTAGACACTGGTTACTTTTATCGTATGATAAATGGCAATCGCATTGTTACAACTTTAACTTGTGAGAGCCAAGAGGACATTCTGCAATACGATCTTGTTTTTGTCAACTTTCAATGGAAATGGATATGATACAAGCCCTCAGAAAGCCCATGTGGAGCTTGGAAAGAATCGCTGCTTCAAATTTAAGACAATGCTATCAATATTCTATTCTCTCTTGTGAGCAGGTTTTAATCACTTTAACTACACTGAGGGTTCTTTTCTTCCCAGTATTTCTTGGTGGTATAAACGGACTGAGGCAAACATGAACAACGGGAGGGAACGAAGTCTCTCCAGCGTTTAAACAGCCATGAAGATGGGTTCTGTTTACCCAGATCAAAGGGCAGGGCGCACCTGCATAGACCTCACCCTGCCACTGCCCTTTCTCTTGCTTCTTTGCAGTGAAAGGGTTAAACACCCTTTGCTTCCAGAATACCCCAGGCCAGGCAGGCCACGCTGTGGGTGGTCCTTCCTCCCCACCCTCAGGAAACTCCTGGCTGCACACCTGTGTTTGGGTTGAGAGAGAAAAAGAGGAAGAAAGAGAGGAAGCGGAATGAGCCCACTGTAGGTGGTTGGTTGGTTTGTTTTAAAAAAACAGCCTTACAAATGCGGCATTCTTGAAAGATATGGTATTATACACTATTTGAAAAAAATCTACATAAGCCCTTTGGTCAGGTAGAGAGATGATGTGACTTGTCATCTTAGGGAGTCTGTTTTCTAACAATTTACTAGCCTCAACAAGAGTGAACTAGGGATTCTGAGCCTTCTTGTGTGTGTCATGAACCCTCAGCATTCTGCTGAGGCCCATGAACCCCTTTCCAGAATGTTTCTAAATACATAAATATGTGAGATGACAAAAGAAAGCAATAATAAAGACAACGTTTCTAACATAATTTTGACATAGTGATACAGAAAAATACATGCTTACTTATGAATACGCTAACTAGTAAGATCTATGGTTTACCAACTGCCACAATTTGGAAGTAGTAGCAAGTATAAATGCTATTCTGAGCTATCTGCAATAACCATGACACCGTATAAAATAGCTGCAGTTTCTAGTGGTGACAAACACTCCTAGTGTGATGTGTTTCCCATATTCATTAAAGGAAATATTCCATTTCATTTAGACATTAGTGGAAATAAAGATGTAATTGTTTTCCTCTCCAAGTTCGTGGACCCCTGAGTTCCATTGACATCACCCAGGTCAGGAATCCCCGCTCTAAACAAACCCTAAAAGCAAAGCTCTTGACCCCCGGTCGGGCTGTGCCCTGGGAGGTGACGGGGTCCCAGGGGTAAGCTGCACTTAAGAACCATGCTCTTAGGAACCAGAGGCGTCAAACACTCTCCTTTGCCCCAACTCCAGGAATTGAATGAAGTATCAAGTCCTGTCAGTTCTTCAGGTGAAATTTTTCCGGAATCATCCACATCTTTCTGTCTCCTCGGCCACTGCTCTGGCCTGGACTCCAGTGCCCTGTCCCGCTCTGTGAGGACAGCCCTCCCTCCCGTCTCCTTGGCTCCGCCGTGCCACTATCCAGTTTGTTCTCTGCCGGAGAGTCAGAGGACACTTTTTGAAGCATGCATTTGATAAGGCCACTTTTGTCTCTTGTCCTCAGATAAGATCAAAACTACTTTGCGTGGCTTATAAGGTGCCTGCTTATCCCCTGGCCTACTGCAGCCCTCTCTGCCACACTGACTCACTCTGACCTAGTCTCCACATCAGCCACACCTCTGGTCCCTCGGGCAGGCCCACCTTCTTCTGCCGGGCCTTCTTCTGCCGGGCGTCCTCCCACTTGCGCAGCAGTGTCTTCCTGCTAGCTCTCCTCTCTCTGCCTGGCTAACCAGAGCTCAGCCCGGATGCGACGCTGCTTCCTCCAGGTTGGGCATCTCTCCTGCATGCTCCCATGTAAGCTGGACTTTCCTGTTCTGTCACTCACCTCCCTGTACCACCGGTGCCTCCTAATCCACCTGTGCTCCTCGGTGGGTATCTCTGAGCTCTTTGCAGGCAGGGCCGTGTTGACCACATTCACCACTGTCTCCCAGAGCTAGCCGAGCACGGAGCCCACATACAATCAACTGTCAGTGGATATATCTTAAGTAGGGTGAATGAATGATGTGCTTCCCGCTCTGGGTACAGCTCTGAGGACGCCCCTCTGAGCACACACAGCATGATGGCAAATCTATGCACGCACAGCGTGACTTCCTGTCCTCCAGCGAAGTGTCAGCATGAGCAAAGGTGAAAAAAAATGCGTGTTTTCAATTCGTTGGTGAAAAACAAATCCACAAATCAGTAGTAATAAGCAGTGGATTTTCAGGCACAAACCGGGTAGACACTGGTTACTTTTATCGTATGATAAATGGCAATCGCATTGTTACAACTTTAACTTGTGAGAGCCAAGAGGACATTCTGCAATACGATCTTGTTTTTGTCAACTTTCAATGGAAATGGATATGATACAAGCCCTCAGAAAGCCCATGTGGAGCTTGGAAAGAATCGCTGCTTCAAATTTAAGACAATGCTATCAATATTCTATTCTCTCTTGTGAGCAGGTTTTAATCACTTTAACTACACTGAGGGTTCTTTTCTTCCCAGTATTTCTTGGTGGTATAAACGGACTGAGGCAAACATGAACAACGGGAGGGAACGAAGTCTCTCCAGCGTTTAAACAGCCATGAAGATGGGTTCTGTTTACCCAGATCAAAGGGCAGGGCGCACCTGCATAGACCTCACCCTGCCACTGCCCTTTCTCTTGCTTCTTTGCAGTGAAAGGGTTAAACACCCTTTGCTTCCAGAATACCCCAGGCCAGGCAGGCCACGCTGTGGGTGGTCCTTCCTCCCCACCCTCAGGAAACTCCTGGCTGCACACCTGTGTTTGGGTTGAGAGAGAAAAAGAGGAAGAAAGAGAGGAAGCGGAATGAGCCCACTGTAGGTGGTTGGTTGGTTTGTTTTAAAAAAACAGCCTTACAAATGCGGCATTCTTGAAAGATATGGTATTATACACTATTTGAAAAAAATCTACATAAGCCCTTTGGTCAGGTAGAGAGATGATGTGACTTGTCATCTTAGGGAGTCTGTTTTCTAACAATTTACTAGCCTCAACAAGAGTGAACTAGGGATTCTGAGCCTTCTTGTGTGTGTCATGAACCCTCAGCATTCTGCTGAGGCCCATGAACCCCTTTCCAGAATGTTTCTAAATACATAAATATGTGAGATGACAAAAGAAAGCAATAATAAAGACAACGTTTCTAACATAATTTTGACATAGTGATACAGAAAAATACATGCTTACTTATGAATACGCTAACTAGTAAGATCTATGGTTTACCAACTGCCACAATTTGGAAGTAGTAGCAAGTATAAATGCTATTCTGAGCTATCTGCAATAACCATGACACCGTATAAAATAGCTGCAGTTTCTAGTGGTGACAAACACTCCTAGTGTGATGTGTTTCCCATATTCATTAAAGGAAATATTCCATTTCATTTAGACATTAGTGGAAATAAAGATGTAATTGTTTTCCTCTCCAAGTTCGTGGACCCCTGAGTTCCATTGACATCACCCAGGTCAGGAATCCCCGCTCTAAACAAACCCTAAAAGCAAAGCTCTTGACCCCCGGTCAGGCTGTGCCCTGGGAGGTGACGGGGTCCCAGGGGTAAGCTGCACTTCTGCACCAGGGCCATGAGCCTGCTCTGACTGCCCTCACAGCAACTGATCCCCCACGCCGGCTTCTTGGGGAACTCACTCCCTCGAGGCCAGGGGCAGACCACTGGACGTTTCCTCATGTGTGGGCTCACTGCTTCCATCCAAGTTGCTGCATTCCATCATATTTCTGGCATCTTCTAATCCAAGCATGCAGCTCACCTCATTAAACTCTCTCCTCAGATTTTTCTTTTTCTTTTCTCTCTTTTTTTTTTTTCTGAGATGGAGTTTTGCTGTTGTTCCCCAGGCTGGAATGCAGTGGCGTGATCTCTGTTCACGGTAACCTCCGCCTCCCGGGTTCAAGCAATTCTCCTGCCTCAGCCTCCTGAGTAGCTTGGATTACAGGCGGCCACCACCATGCCCAGCTACTTTTTGTATTTTTAGTAGACACAGGGTTTTACCATGTTCGTCATGGTTAGTCTCGAACTCCTGACCTCAGGTGATCCACCCACCTCGGCCTCCCAAAGTGCTGGGATTACAGGCATGAGCCACTGCTCCCAACCTCTCCTCAGATCTTAAAGAGCTCATGGGAACTGTGAAGGGGAAAATGCCCAGTTCAAAGCACAGCCAGCCTGTGTTACCCTGAAAACCAAAATGTGCAGGTAGTGTAATTTCAGGAGAGCAATGTGATCTTCATACACACCTAAGGGAGAATTTTTAAACATGTAAAGTACTCTGCACATATATCTTGTCTTGTTAACTTCATGATAATCCTGGGGGAAGAACTAGCAAGTTGAGCTTATTTATGACTTTGCCTGGGCTCAGCCGGGTTATAACAGATGGTTACCTTCTCTACTCCTCCTGGAGTCTTCAAAAGCCTGTACAGGCTGGTGACCACATGTGATTCATCCTCCTCTCCTCTCCTGCACGCCTCCCGCCCCCCACCCACTCTGCCCACGCAGAGTCTCATTCACAGTTGACACCAATTGTTGGACACACTACAACGTTCCTGCTGGGCTGGGGGAGAAGTCATAGCCTTCCTCACATGTTAAAATCTGACTTGTCCACCTGCTGCTTGTCTGCTTTCAGGCCCACTGAGTGGCTGTCTGCTCTAAGTCCATGAACCGTAATGAACCTTCACACAGGGCCTGGGAGGCTGCCTTCTAGCTCTCACCTTGCCGTCTGATCAGGGTTAAGTCTCTGCCCTCTCTGAACCTGAGTTCCACAGCAAATGGGGGTGATACTTTCCAGCCCATCGCCTGGTAACACAAGGAAGATTACCTCCAAATGTAAGAATCCATACATAAATAAAGGATGGTATTATGAAAACGGAAGAGCTATGTTAGTACAAATAGTTTCTATGTATTTATTTCACTTATTTAATTAAAAAAGATAATCATTACATTTCCAAAGGCACATTACTAGATTATTAAATACACTTTCTTCTTGCTTCTCCCAAAATACAATGTTTCCATTTCAATTAGTCTTTTATTTAAAATACTTTTCAACCTTTTTTAAAACAAGATAAAACTTAACCTGTTCCAGCAAACCTAATTATTTCATAGCTCTTTTTTTAAAAATGTACACACACATATTAAGCTTTCAAAACTAAGGCACATGGGTTATGATTCACTATCGAAGTTTCTAGGCTTTAACACCTCAGTTCTGCCCAACTCCTAGAAATAGTGGGTGGAATTTGGTGAAACATTTATTGCCAACACCCAACAGAGAGCAGCTGGATCAGCTGACACAGCCACAAATATCTTGGAAGAAGAAACTTCAGGGCTAGTAAGGTATGTTTCATCTTCTGCTTCCCTAACTCCCATATCCATTGCTGGAAGCCAATTTCAATTCTAGGCAACTCAAGTCAACAAGAGATTACGGGGCACCTAGCAAGGTACTGTGTTGGGCCGGGCGCAGTGGCTCAGGCCTATAATCCCAGCATTTTGGGAGGCCGAGGTGAGTGGATCACCTGAGGTCAGGAGTTCGAGACCAGCCTGATCAATATGGTGAAACCCCGTCTCTACTAAAATTACAAAAATTAGCTGGGCGTGGTGGCACATGCCTGTAGT
>NW_012101654.1:2419611-2432377 GCF_000951045.1 Mandrillus leucophaeus | reverse complement strand
TTGAATCCATGGATGTGGATCCCATGAATACAGAGAGCCAACCGTATTCACTTCTCTTCCTCTTGAGGTGGCATGCCCTTCCGTGTCCCACTGACACGTTGTATGCCTTCCTTGGGTGATGGAGTCCTCACCACAGGCAGAGGTTGTAAGGGATACTGCATGTCTCAGTTCTTGGCTATGGCAGCCAGTACCATAGGAAGCTGCCCTCCCTTCAGCCTGGGTCCTGGAAAAACATTTGAGGAGACCTGAACCTGGACCAATGCCTGGGGCCAAGCCTTGCCCAGTCCCCAGAGCTGCCCCAGATGTCCCACAGGCACACGAGAAAAAGAAATGCTGCTTGTTAAGGGCTACAGAGGGTTTTGAGGGTGCTTGTAATACGGCATCATCAGACAACAGCTACCTACCACCTGTCATCAACTCACTTCATACTCGGATGCCAGATCAGTCCTCCTAGGGCTGAATTCCAGCCCTCTCAATCTCCTGCTCAAGCATCGTGCTCCAGTGGCTGAGTCAAAGCCCTCTTTCCTGGATGGGCATCCAAGGGCCTCTCAGTGTGGCTGCCAGCTAATTTCTTCAACCTTTTCTCCCATTTCTCCCCTTTATGGGAATTGGTCTAAAATGACCATCCTGAGTGCTACAACCTTGTCAAATACTTCTTTATGATGTTAGTTAACTTTTCATGGCTACGTGGAAGACTCCTTAAGGGCAGGGAACCTATGTGAAGTATCTTTGCCCTCTACTTGCACATAGCAGCCAGTCCGTAAATGCTTCTGGATTCACTGTAAACGCTTGCTTCACAAAGTGTTCCACAGAGACAGCGGGATTCCTCACCTGACTCTCCATGTCCAGCCCTGGGCCCTGGCACTGCTATGAAGCACTGCGGACGTCCCACCCTGCGGTGAGCCATGGCAACATCCACTTCAGACACCCAGGGGGATGATGGCCCCACGGTCTGGGGTGTGCAGGAACTTTCCAGAGAGCTCAGCGACTAGCAGGGGGTGCAGACATGACTGGTGGCTTGGACCCAAAAGCATGGATTAGACTGTTTGATCGATTTTTAAATTTGGTTACAGGACCTGTTGCTTAAACCACAAGGAAAGGACTAAACTCCAGACCCTTAGACAAAACTGACAGGCTAGCACGAAGGTGCAGGCGCCCTCAGCAGCAGCAGAACCCAGCCCGGGTACAGAGCACTCCAGAAAGCTCAGAGGAAGCATCCTCATGGCGGGTGAAGAGTAAGCAGCTCCTCGTATGCTCAGGAGCCCGGCCTTCCTGACGCTTTCAGACACCCCTGCCAGGCTGGATGCCCTGCCTCCCTGAACATCCCTGAGCTTCTGTCCTACCACTCAGTACCCTGGGTATGTCCACACACTGGCCAGTAACTCCTACTTAGCCTTGGCAACTCAGCATAGGGACCAATTGGGGAATCTGGGCTCTCCCAGAACCTGCACACGGCTCCTGGTAGCACTGAATGCATTCTATTTTTTTTTTAAACAGAGTCTTGCTCTGTCGCCCAGGCTGGAGTGCAGTGGCGCCATCTCGGCTCACTGCAACCTCTGTCTCCCAGGTTGAAGCGATTCTCCTGCCTCAGCCTTCCTAGTAGCTGGGATTACAGGTGCGTGCCACCACACCCAGCTAATTTTTGGATTTTTAGTAGAGACGGGGTTATACCATGTTGGCCAGGCTGGTCTCGAACTGCTGACCTCAAGTGACTGGCCCACCTTGGCCTCCCAAAGTGCTTAGATTACAGGCGTGAGCCACTGTGACCAGCCTGAATGCATTTTATTTTATTTTATTTTATTTTTGAGATAGAGTCTCATTCTGTCCCCAGGCTGGAGTGCAGTGGCACGATCTCAGCTCACTGTAACCTCTGCCTCTCATTTTCAAGTGATTCTCCTGCCACAGCCTCCCTAGTAGCTGGGATTACAGGGGCGCACCATCATGGCCAGCTAGTTTTTGTGTTTTTAGTAGAGATGGGGTTTCACCATGTTGGCCAGGATGGTCTCAATCTCTTGACCTCGTGATCCACCCACCTCGGCCTCCCAAAGTGCTGGGATTATAGGCGTGAGCCACTGCGCCCAGCCCCGAATGCATTCTTTATCTCTGCCTTCCCCAGCCAGAACATAAGACGCTGCCTACCAAGAATGGTGCATTTTAATGGTCACTTTGCAGATTTGGAACATACAGAAAATACAGGAATGGACAATGAAGAAGTCGCTTACACACACGCACATACACACACAAGAGCATGTGCGTGGGCCCTGAAGTCACTTTGTGGAACTCATCTTTGGACTTCACAGGACTTCATAATATCAAATAGTACATGTTTCCTTGCATCGTTCTAGGTTTGAAATGTTACTGTTGTTTGTATGTTCTTCTAATTACATTTCACAGCTATTTTATCTTGCCCCCGACTTATAATTCATTAAATTTAAATAAATTTGTGGAGAGTACATGTCTTGATTTTTATGACAGTTCCTAATTGATACATAGTATGCTATTTTAATGTATTTATTAGGTAACTGATAAACCTACTAAACATACAAAACTAGTTGTAATGTTTGTTGGTTCTGTTATTATTGTTCTTCTCAGCTACAAAATATGGTGATTTTGTTTGCTCTTTTTCGATAGTTATATATTTGTGTTTATTTTCCTACTTTACCACATTAGAAAAGACATTGTAAAATGTTAGTAATGATACTAGACATCCTAATTTGTTCCTAATTTTAATGTAAATCATGCCAGTGTTTTGCTATAAAGAAAATGTTAGCTTCTTTCCTTTTTAACACAATGTTAAAGAAATATTCTTCTGTATTAGTTTTTAATCGTATAGTAATAGTTTTACATAGCAAATTAGCACAGATGACGGGCCTTCAGACAACACAAAGTCATTATCTTGCGATTTTTGTGGGTCAGGAGCCCAATGCACCGCAGCCGGGGGAGCCTCTCCATCTGCAGTCAGGGCCTCTCCCCAGCTCCGTGCTGGAGGCGGGATTCACTACCTTCCAAGGGCACCCAGGCCTCCTGCGAGGCATCTCTCCAGCTCTGCTCTTGAGGGCTATTGGAATTACATTGGGCCCCTTGGATAATCCAGGATAAACTCTCTCAAGTCAGCTGATTAGTCACCTTTTAGGACATCTACAGAGTCCCTTTTGCCAAGCAAGGTGACATAACCATTGGAGCGACTCAGGGGGTGTGAGGGGAAGGGGCAGTCATGGGGGCCAGAATTCTGCCTACCACACCTCTCAATCTTGATACACTGAGTTCTACGGTTAGAAATGAATGTCTCAGCCAGGAGCGGAGGCTCACGCCTGTAATCCCAATACTTTGGGAGGTCAAGGTGGGCCAATCACTTGAGGTCGAGTTCAAAACCATCCTGGCCAACATAATTAAACCCTGTCTCTACTAAAAATACAAAAATTAGCCAGGCGTGGTGGTGTGCACCTGTAATCCCAGCTACACAGGAGGCCGAGGCAGGAGAATCACTTGAACGTGGGAGGCGGAGGTTGCAGTGAGCCGACATTGCACTACTGCACTCTAGCCTGGGTGACAGAGCAAGACTCTGTCACACACAAAAAACGAAACAAATGCCACATTTTATCAAATCCCTTTTAAGTATCTATTATCATGATCATACACACCTTTTATCTTTTGACCTATTGATATACTAATAGTTTTATTACATTAAAAAATAATCACATTTCTGGAATACACCCTTCCATGTCGTGACTAATTCTTTATTATACTGCTAGATTAAGTTTGCTATGTCTTCACATTGGCTTGTAATGTTTATACATAAGGGTGGGGGTTTTATTTTTGCATGTTATTTTTGTCAGGTTTTGGTGTTAGGGTTATACTATTTTGGTGAAATGAACTGAAAAACCATTCAACCTTTCCGAAGCTCTCAGACACTACTCAGAACATAGGAAATAAGCTGTCTGGGCCTGGCACCTTTCTCACATGATTCTTCATCAAACTTTTCAGTTTTTCATTCTTAGTAATCAATTCCAGTTTTCTATTCACTCCTTGGCCCATTTCCTATACAATCATGTTTCACTGAGATTTTTCAAATCAATTGGCATAGAGTTACACAACACGCAAAATATTTCCCAATAATTATAGAAAACAATCTCACCTATCTTTGTGTCATTTGAATCTGCTACTTCCACTTTGTTATTTTCTTTGTCTTACCAGACATTAATCCCTTGGTTGGTTGTTTTCTAAAGAATTAGATTCGGCATCCTATTGGTTGTTGTTTTCTAAGTCATTGTTTTCTTATGGTTTCCCTTAAGTTTATTTTGCTGCTCTTTTTCTGCCTTCTGGAGATGGATGCTTTGTTCATTTATTTGCTTCTAAGTTCAGTTTTGTTTCGTGTACTAGACTTTTTGAAGTATTTTATTTCGTTGGCCATCCACCATTAAAGTAAACTTCCTGTTTGGGGAGAATCCCAAAATAGGTGGGAGGCAGGGCCCCACCCTCCCAACCTCACTGTAGATGCTGAGTGTGGGGCAGTCACCGCCGCCCTCGCCTGGCTGTCTGCTTGGGTGTGGCAACAAAACAGGCCAGGGCTCCCGCCCAGGTGCCTGAATCCGAAGGTGTGGTCTTTGAAGACAGTCAGAGTTTCAAGTCGAGAGCTGCAGCAGAGGGAACTCAGTGGTGGTGCCACAAACGTCCTACCTGTGGCACCTGCCTCCGGCAACACCCTTCTGCAGATGCAACAGGCTGTGCGGGGCTACCCAGCCTCCTCCACTGTTCCTGGTTTCTGAGCCTCATTCTCCAGCCTACTTGTGGATTCTACCAGCAACCCAACAGTCTTCCGGTTAATTCCTCTTCCGCTTAGGTTAACTATTTCTCATGTTTAAAATGTAGAATTCTGAATGGCATGGTTTTCTTTTGCATTGTTCTTACTGCCATTTTCTAAATATTTTACAACTGCAATTTTGAAGTTTCTGTCACCCAAGATTTATTAAAAGCTTCTTTGAAAAGCTGCTTTAGAAAGATTTATAAAAGTGTTTTAAAGTTTTTTTTTTTAAAGCATTACAATTAAGTATGTTTGGGCATTTCTATCTTTGTGATTCATTTCTAGTTTTATCGTTTCATCAGATGACATTTTCAGTGTGATATCTGCCTTTAGAAAGTTGGAAAGTGTTTTGGGCTTAATATGATTAATTTTTGTAAATGTTCCATGAATGGTTGAACATGGTAAGTACACTTTGTAAAAATGAAGTTCAACGTATATTTAGTATACTTATACACTGGTATACTCTACTTAGAGTTTGTTGACCTGAGACATCAAAAACAGACGTAGTATGCTATTGTTTCTCACCTATCTTTGTGTCATTTGTATGTTAGCATTATGTGTATAACAAACTACCTTTGTATTTTCTAACAACTTTTACTTTATATACTTTGATGCAATGTTATTTGGTGCATAAATGTTGGTGACTTAATTCTACTCTTAACCAATAAAAAATTACACTTTAACCTGTGTAATATGATAAATACAATACTGCCTTGAGTTCTCCTTGGTCTGCTCTTAATAATGATCCCTGGGGACTGGCTCTTATTTTCACATACCTAGTTATTGTCACAGTGCCTAACACATAGATGCTTATTCCATGTTGGTGAAATGAAGAGATACTGGAAACCAGGAGAATCAGTAAAGTCCTGTTTGTTTTGGTTCCAACAAGGATACAAATCTCAGCTCCCTCCATTCCCCTCCAATGACCTGCTTTCCTATGGGAAATTAATAGCTCCCCTCATCATACCAAAATAGTTACAAAGACACTGCCAAGTGCTAATCCACACCAGAAGGCAGCTACAGGACCAAATCTCTGCCATGTCCAACCTCTTAATGCACAACTGTGAAGCAGTGGCTGGGTTCTTGAAGGCGGCACACAGCGGAGTGTATGCAACAAACAAGGTATCTGCAGTCTGAGCTCAGAAACCCACACACAGAGGAAGCAGTGAGAGCAACAAGGGGGAGACACTGTGGGACAGAAGGCAGAGTGTGCAGTAAGATGAAGTCAAGTGCCCAGGAGAGGAAGGGCACAGCCAGAAAGAGGGGGGGGGAATGAGAAAGGGAGCTTGTAAGGAGTTAAAAGACAGTGGGAAAGTCCTGCCAGAAATAAAAGCGACTGGACACTGAGTCCCTGCAGAGGGCGCCTGGAGGTTCTTTGTGGCACCCACACCAAAAATGACAGGACAGAAGACAAGGGACCAGGCCACGTCCTGGATGTGGGAGGAGGCTGGTGCTGCTTGGTGCCCCCTGGGGGCTGGCACGGCCTGAGGGCTCCATGTACTACTTCCTTTGTCTTCATGGCCCCTCCAGATGTGGCATCGCAGGTGCAGAGATAGTCCCTGTGCCCAGACGGGACAGCAGGGCTGGGACCCAGGTTGCAGCTGCCTCCAGAGGCCACCTCTGAGCCTCTAGACTAAGCTGCCTGGGTCTGGCCAGAGTGAGGTAGACTCTTGTATAACTGGCTTGCAAATACTGGCAGTGTTTCATCTTACTGTCTAGCACACTTTTTTATTAGTTTGTCCACAGTGTGTGATTAAATCTAGTACACATAAATCCCTTTTTATTACAGGTTTAGGCTGTACTAAAAATACCCATTCCAGCGAAAGCTGCTGGCCATTCTAACACTGGACTAGGGCCCACCAGAGGACAGACATCCCTCCTAGGGCCTTCCCTGTCAGAAAAACGAGGGCAGCATGCACCTGGACTTTAGGACATATGTAGTGAGCCTGAGAGGGTCTCAAAGGCCCATGTTTTGCCTCTTCAGCTCCTTCAGTTTCTCTTGCTTTAATGATTTGAGGGATATGAGGATCTGAGAGAGAAGAGGTGGCTCCCTGGCCCCAGCTGTTGGTTGTTTAAAAATATCCCATAACCTCAAAGCCCGCCTGGATAAATAAACAACCCGAAATGCTGTGTTCCACATGTGCAGAAGCAATGCGATGGCAAGACTCAGAGAGAACCAGAGAGACAGACAAGGATTCAGAGGAACAGACAGATGGAAACAGGCAACAGGGACAACGTCAGAGAGAGACAGAAAATATATTCACATTGATCACAGCAGATCATCTAAATCCTTCCAGATACAGAGAAACAAGGTGATTCCTACTGCTTTGTGAAGACGCTTCTTGTTTTAATCAATTACTTGGGAGCACTGACAGCGGCATTCCCGTCACTGATGAGAACATCAGTGGCCAGCCATGCGCTTACTGGCCCCTCAGTGTGCCTCAGGTCTGCTGGGTGCTGTGGTAGGCACTATCTCAGTTAACCTTCAAAAGAAACCTATGGGGTAGCACTAGGATCACATCCATTTTACAGATATGGTAACAGCTGGGAACATTCAGATAACTTGCCAGGTTCCAGTATTACTCAATGAGTGGACCAGGATTCAGCCCTGGCCTCTGTGTTCTCCGAGCCAGGTCCCCAACCACTGGTGTCTGCCAATCAACTCTATATTTGAGCAGAGAAAGCTCCTTCCTCAGTCTTCAACTGAAAAGGCCCCTATGACTTTCAAACTTATTCAGCAAAGAAAATTGCTCTTCTGAATGGCCTGGGAAGCTGCATTTTTCTTCTCTCCTCTCCCATGCTAAATGACATTTATTTATTGTGCTTGGGAAGGACCAGCTCAAACCCACTCATTACAAGGTAAGGGAAGCTACAAGTTCCCACCTCAGCTTTCAGCATACCACTGTGCTATTTCCCTTGCTGCAAAAAGAATTCTTTCAGTAAAAACTTTCCATCTAAAAATAAGATCATGGCTAATCTGCAATTACACTTCTCAGTGGGAGACATTTGCCTTCCACTCTATTTTCCTGAATGCAGAAGGTCCAATCCGCTGTCCTGCTCATCAGTCAACCAAAGGCCCAAGCGTCCCGTAATTAACCGGAAAACTGAAGCTATGCAGGTTTCAATCACTGGGTGGTGTTTTGAGGAGCCCTGGGGGCAGCTTTACTTTAGATCACTCATATGCTACTCCTTCACCTGTCCCCCACAGAGCTGGCCCTGAGCACCACTCAGAGGCTGCAGCTCGCGATGTGCTCCTAGGCTCCAGTTTTCCTCCTCTAGATCCCGCTCCAAACTTCCCCACTTCCTCTCCTTTCCCTTTCTCCTTCCTGTTCTGGGTCTCCCATATATAGACCACCACCATGTTCGGTTACAGATGCTGGGTGGCCACCGTGACTTTGATTTATCAGAAAGATGGAGGCCTGGTTCCTGGCCTATTATAGGCTGGTGGCTCCTAGGTTCATGGCTGGTAGAGTGCACAGAAGGGGACCCTACTGGAAACACTCACATGCAGAAGTACACTGTCACCAGGCAAAGGCATAGTTGTGATAAGGGGCTTTTACATTTCATTCATCAGGGTTCTTTAAGGGACATAAACACCTGTGGGCAATGGGAGGGAACAAATGTGATTATATGAACTTTCAGAACATGTCTGATAATAATCCAAAAGGAATTTTAAAACAGTAAGTCACAGGAGATTGAGAAGAAAGTTTTGACTGTGATTAAAAATCTAGCCTAGGCTGGGAGTGGCGGCTCACATCTGTATTCCCAGGATTTCGGGAGGCCGAGGCAGGTGGATCACTTGAGGCCAGGAGTTCAAGACCAGCCTGGCCAACATGGCGAAACCTTGTCTCTAAGAAAAATACAAAAAAATTAGCCAGGTGTGGTGGCATGTGCCTGTAGTCCAGCTACTCGAGAGGCTGAGGCAGGAGAATTGTTTGAACCTGGGAGGTGGAGGTTGCAATGAGCCGAGATCACGCCACTGTACTCCAGCCTGGATGACAGAGCAAGACTCCATCTCAAAAAAAAAAAAAAAAAAAAAAAAATCTAGCCTAGAGACAAGAAACAGAGGATAAATGAGTGGAAACACTGGGGGTGTTTAGAAATGAGTAAAAGGTTTTATAAATGACAAAGAGAAGGCAGTGCCCAGTAAGACCTTTAGTTTTGTAGACAACAACACCCTACCTACCAAAATACAGACTAGAATAAGGCATTAGACCTCCAGGAGAAGGCATGCAGAATGACAGAAGAGTTTATGTGCACAGGTGTAAGACACACACTGTCCCATCATGTCACAGGCCTGGAGGTCAAAATTACAACCCAAGAAAGGGTGCTGAGAACTCCTACAGGTAGACGGTTCCCCCAAAGACATTTAAGATGCTGTGCTCCTTCAGCTTAATTTGTCCCCAAACGGACACTGGGGCTGGTATCACCAGGAAGGGTACTGGTGCTCAAACAAAGGTTGTCGTGTGTCCTTGTAGAATCCCTGGTGTGCCCCCACATGGAGAACTAGGTGTAGTTTTGGTCATTGCATCTATAGAAGGTCAAGACATTGTTCAGAGAAAGCCAATCAAAACTATCAAGGGAGGAGGAGTAACAAGAGCACGAGCAGCTAACAGTTACAGAGTGTTTGCTACATGCCAGGCACTTTCCACCTGTTCATTCATTTATTCTCTCCACCATCCCATGCGGCAGGCAGTTATCAACCCCACTACCGAGAAGAGGAAACTGAGGCACACAGCGTTTCAGTGCCTTGCCTGTCACGCAGCTGGTATTTGAACCCAGGCTGTGCAGTGCCAGATCCCATGCTCTTAACTATCAGCTACTTCCTACATGGGAGAAACAGAACACATTCCACACTGTTCTGTTGGGGAGGCAAGGCTGAAATTAGTTTATCTACGTTAAGAAAATCAAGATGAGGCCTGATAGCGAAAACATGAGCTTTGTGCCGAACTGTAGATTATTAAAGTTAGGGTAAAGTTAATTTAAGACAAATAAACGGAAGACTGCTTTGCACAGCAGGACACACATTATAAAATCTTACTTTTCTCAAGAAGAATTGAGACTACAAATTCTAAGACTCCCAAAGAGTGTTGGCAATCAATGCTGTGTTACTAAGGGAAGTTAGGTTTGTTCTGAGGGGCACTCCTATCCCCTTTCAGTTATAAGGTAACAGAGTTTCCATCGCTTATTCTCCCAGGAATACTCCTGGTCACTTCTGCTAGAGGCAGGCTACGAGTCTTCCCCGCTGTGGCAAAGCTTTTGTCCTCTGCTTCCTTCCCTTCCTGTCACTTGGGTGTTCTGCCATCTCCTTGCCAACCTCATCTCTAGGCAGCTCCAGCCAGAGAGAGAAGAGGGTCTGTGGTGTGGGGAGCAGCTCTCAGTCTGCAGTGACAAGAGGCGCTTGCCAAATAATCCCAGGGGCTGGGCCCGGGTCACTTGTAGAAGGCCAGTGCTGGGCCGGTGGTAGGGCCCAGCCTTACAGCTGCAGATCTCTGAGCTCTCAGTCCCCTCTGCCTATTTCCCTAGCCTGTCCTGGCGGAAGTTGGGAGGCAGAGAGGGGAGGCCTTGGTGCTCTCCGGGAAGAATACAGATCCTAACTCCAGCCCCTGGGGGAGAAGGCTCCCGGACCCTGCCTCTTTTCCTGTCCCCAGAAGGACTGGGGATTGAACGCCCCCAGCCCTTCTGAGGAGTCGGGACACACGACTGCACAAGGGTGCCTCCCGTAGGTGTGTGGCCAGCCCTGCGGCAATCAGGGGCCTGGGGGCGACATGACTTTATTTCAAGTGCCTGCTGACCTGGCAGCCTTGGGAGACAGAGGACCCCGTTCTGGTGCCTGTGCTGGGGGAGGCGTAGCCAAGGGCGGTGCAGGGTGTAAAGAGATTAAAAAAGAGATTTGGTGACTCTAGGCCCGGTGAACTCAATCAGTGGCAAGATGCAAATGCGCCGAAATATTAACCATTACTGAGTGTTCCATGGCGCGGGGCTGGAGAGGCGCAGAGCCCACCCGGATGATCTGGGCTCCTGCCAGACTCCGCCCAGGCACTACTCACCTACGCAGTTATCACAAAGGCTGCAATGGGAGGCGCGAGGGGGCCGGAAAATCTTGCAGGTGAAACAGTATTTAAGTTTCACGGTCTGGCCATTGATGATGACTTCTTTGGTTCTGGGAGGCGGGCGGTACCCCCCTGAACTGGTGCCGTTTGCGATATCTGTGGAGAAAAGAAGAGAAAGAGCGCACACCCTTCAGAGCCTCCCTCGGCCTCGGCAGGACCCGTCTGCCTGGAGTGTGAGCTCGAGGGCAGCAGACACAGTGGCTGGCACGGCCCCGGTGCTCACACTTTACTCAGGCTGGGGCTCTGGGACTCGTCCTCCACAGGGACCCAAGCCTCTTTCATTGCACACGTGCAGGGGCCACATGACTGAGCTCTGGCCAATGGAGCAGAGCACACATGGCCCCGCCCAGTCAGGCCCTTCCCATGGAGCCCCACCCCTTTTTCTCTTCCCCCTCCCCTCCCTGCGGGCGGCAGGAGAGGCCCCGGGCCACCTTGGGAGCCACAGCTGAGGAGTAGCCTGACTGCACAGAGGAGGGCCACCCTGACCTCTTCCCACCTGCACAGGTCTATGAGCACCAAACGCCTGCCTTAAACCTGGGAAGGCTAGGGTGTTACTTGTTAGTGCTGCTAGCCTTGCCCTCATTAACACACCACCCTAATTCCCTCTCCTGGAATGCCGGACTCCAAATCCAGCTCCAGGGTCCCTTCACTTTGCCCACTGGCTTCCTCAAAAATGCCAAGTATAGAATGGGAGGGGGAGAATGCAGATTGTAAAAAATACATTTTTAAAAAATCATTAAATATGTATTTTGAAAATCATTTCTACATTTTATCATCTCAATAGCACCTTTAATTTTTAGAACCAGTTCTAAAAATGTCAATGAAAATACAAACATGTAGAATTTTTAAATTTCGATTTTATCTTATAGTCTCTGATTTCACATTAAGATCACATGGGAGCTTTTAAAACTCCCCTAAGGTGTGAACCCTGTTCCAGATTCATTAAATCAGAATGACCCAGGTTATTCTCATGTGGGCAAGGGTTGAGAACCCCTTTCTCTGGGAAGACAAAACTTCCAGTTTTATTTCGCCTCACAGTCCTATTAGCCTTGTCCTATTAGTCCTATTTCCTCACAGTCCTATTAGCCTTGTCAAGAAAGTTAGGGTAGCTGGCTGTGCAGTCAAGAACAGGAGCACAGGGTGGATGGAGCAGAGCAAGAACTTCCATGAGGGCTTCAGCTGAGACTCTGTGGCTGACACATGCAAGCCAGACCTAAGGGACTGGATCCGTCCTGGGGAGCGTCAGGGCTGGTAACGTTAAAGATAACTGTTCATTTTAACTCTCACCCTCTTAAAGCACATACTATCAGAGATGGTTGCAAGATACTTTTGGTTAATTTCCAAAGTGGTAGGAATCAGTCCCATCACCCACTCAGGCCCCTCACACCACACCAACTCATCCTGGGCAATAATCATTGAACAGAACTGCTGAGATCCTGGTCCTGCCCGCAGAGATTCTTTCATTGGTGTGGGGCATTGTATTAGTCTGTTCTCATGCTGCTATTAAAGACATACCTGAGACTGGATAATTTATAAAGGAAAGAGGTTTAGTTGACTCACAGTTCCGTTGAGCTGGGGAAGTATCAGGAAATGTATAATCATGACAGAAAGGGGAGCAAACAGGTCCTTCACATGGCAGCAGGGAGGAGAGGTGCCAAGCAAAGGGGGAAAAGCCTCTTATAAAAGAATCAGATCTCGTGAGATCACTATCACAAGAACAGCATGGGGGTAACTGCCTCCGTGATTCAATTACCTCCCACTGGGTCCCTCCCATGACATGTAGAGATTATGGAAACCACAACTCAGGATGAGATTTGGGTGGGGACACAGCCAAACCATTTAAGATCTTCCT
>NW_012101654.1:2416023-2418076 GCF_000951045.1 Mandrillus leucophaeus | reverse complement strand
GCAGGACACCCTCTTTTGGCAGATGCCCCATCTGCCTGGCACCCCAGGTGGCTGCCCCATCAAATGGCACTAACGTCACAGGCATCTGGAGAGGCACTGAGCTCCAAAAGCGGGGGCCTTAAGAAGAGGGGGGCCTTGCAACTGATTCTGTAATAAGGAGAGAACAAAGAGATGGCACGGCTGTGTGCTTCCCCTGAGCACTGGATAGAAATCACTGGTTTTGAACCCATCAAAGATAAGGTCAGCTCTCTCTGCCAGCTGGGTGCCACTGAGGCCTAGATTAATAATAATCCTTATGTCAGCTGTGAAATCTATTGCCTCTATATACTCCTGCAAATACGGGTAGAAAAACTAGACCTGATACCTTTTTAAAAAATACGAATTCAATCAAACATGTGTGTTCATTTCATCAGAAAAGTTTAGAAACTGAATCGTGAAGGTGATTATTTTAAAATGCAGGAATGACAAATTTTTCAACACTACAATTATTTAAATAGCCTAGTTCTGAGTAGCAATGACTTGAAAAAGCGAGTATTTGCTGGCACTCCTGAAGATAAACTCTATTGATCTTTAGTTCCAAAGTGCATTTTTTAAAAGATTGAACCTCTGTTACAAAGAGGTGAAATGCTGAAAGCTAGAATTCAAAAGACATAGTAAACTGAAGCTTAAGAATTAAACCCAAACCCAAAACCCTTTGACTAAATATTTGGAGAGCTCTTTATGTAAAAGAAATGGAAGAATCAGAAGACCTGGATTCAGGGCCCAGCTATGCCACGAAAAAAGTCAACCAATATTTATGAAGGATTTACTATAAGCCAGTGCTGCACTAGGGGTTGTGGAGGGCCGCTGGGGTCCTGGGAGGGCTCTGCTGGGTTGTCTGATGAGCACAGCAAGTCTCGAGCCTGTCTTGCCACCCATTCTGATCTGATCTGTTCTCCTGGCCCTTAGAGTCAGCTTTCTAAATGCAAGTCCCACTAAGAAACTCAGGCCCTCCCATGCAGCACACAATCCGTGAACCTTCTCTCTCCTTGCACAATCTTCCATGGAGCCTATGCTCAAAAGACAGTGGCCTCCTTGGGTTTCCCTGAGCGGGCAATGCTGTTTTCTACTTCCAGGCATTTGCATGTGATACTCTCTCTGCTCAGGATTCCCTCTCCTGCTGTCTGTGCAGATAATCCTATCCTTTCAGGGCCAGTTCCAGCTTCTCTTGTGAAAACACTTTGCAAGCAGAGTTACTTGTTTCCTCCTTTGGGCTCTCACTGCGCCTGCCTTGTTTATTTATCCAGCCACTAGATCTGTATTGTGCTTCTACTGTGGGCCAGCCCTGGGTTCTGAGCTGGGGACACAGCAGGAACTCAGATTTCTTCTCTGCTGGTGGTGTTTACAGGCTGGAGGGAAGACCCAGTACCGATGATGTCAGGAGGATTTGTTTCCAGATCTTCCTGCTGCTCTAGGGCAGTGACCATGGCCTATCCACTTTCAAGTCCCCATCGTCCAGCAGAGGGTCTAGCACATAGGAGATGCCCAAGATGGAGGACTGCCATGCTCCTGCACCTCCACCCCGCCTGGGAATCACAGCCGCAGGCCCTCAAGTGCTGCAATGCTGCCCACCAGGCAGGCCACTCTTGTGCTTTCAGCCCCTCCCTTGCAGAGGACGTCTTTCCAAGGTGCTCTGTGGATCTGACTCTTTCAAAACGTGTCCACAAGCTGCTGCTGATCCAGAGCTAACCTCGCATGGCCAGGCAGCACCCCCTAAAACGGCCGACTGAGGAGGGCAGCTGTGTACCTCAGGGAGCCCCGCTGTTCTTTCTTCCACACAATGCATCCGACAGCTGCCTAGGCCCATGGCTTTCAGGCACGCTTGCCTCCAGGGCAGACGGGAACAAGGGGGCTGGAAACCCAGGGCTTCACATACCAATCTTGGCACAAAGGAACTTTTTCTTCGGTGTTCTAGCCTGAGGCCAGTGGCCAATCATGAAGTCTTTCTCTCATCTCTGGAGATCACAAACACCTGTGGCCTGTGTCATGTGGCACAAAGAGAGACGCAGAGGGA
>NW_012101654.1:2412784-2414823 GCF_000951045.1 Mandrillus leucophaeus | reverse complement strand
ATACGGAGAGGAGTCCAGTCTCTCTTCCCTGTGAGCCCTCCCGCCCCACTCCTCAACAAGTAGAGTCCCCAGCTCAGGCCAGCAGCACAGCCTCCCTGCCCCCTGGCTGAACACTCCCAGTGTTCACTCCCATCCAGACCAGCAGCTTAGCAGTTCTCTGAGGTGCAGTTCCTAGAGGCAACCGAGAGCTCCTCGGCCACTGCCACTGCAAGGATGCTGCCTTGCTGCCCTTGGAGTGGGAAAGGAGCAAAGACCCTGAGTGCTTCAACCATACTGCCAGCAAGCTGCAGTTGCCCTAAGGAGAAGAGGCCAGGCTGTCTCCCCTGGGACCCACCCAGTCACCCTGCTCATCACCAGAAAGGGTCCCCTCCACTTAGGTCCACAGCACAGCTGCCCCAGCCCAGGCCAATCACAATGATTGATTGTGGCTCTGCATCTCTTGCTGGGTGAAGCCCCACGACAGAAGTGAAAGGCCTTCTGCTACAACCACTGCTAAGGGCCCTTCCTCTGCTGCTTCCAAGCTGGGGACAGAATATGAAGCCTGAGCTTACCCCAGAGTTGCAGTGGGTAGCCCGGGAGTGCCAAGCTGAGATCCGCAGCCAGCACCTAAGTGGGAGAGGAGCCTACACCTCAGAACACTGAGAGGGCACACAGCTGCAAATGTGTGGAAATGCCGAGGAGCCGCGTGGCTGAGGGAGAGCCTACCTGCTGGCCATTACGCTTAAGTGCCATCGACTGTATCAAAGCCCAAAACTTCAACACCAAAAAAAAAAAACAAAAAAAACCCAAAAACCGAAAACAACAACAACAACAACAACAAAAAACAACACTTTGCTAATATACTCCCCATGTGAAACCAAGGACAATAATTGACTATAAATAAAGACCTTGTACAAAGCCTTGGTCCTCTGGAAACATCCAGAAAAGTCTACTGACTGTACTCAACTTACACCACAGTTAAAGGACCACCAGCCCACACAGATGAGAAAGAGCCAGCCCAAGAACTCTGGCAACTCAAAGAGCCAGAGTGTCTTCTTTCCAAACAATTGCACTAGTTCCCCAGCAAGAGTTCTCAACCAGGCTGAAATGACTGAAAGACAGAAGTAGAATTCAGAGTATGGATAGCAACAAAGATTATTGAGATCTAAGAGAAAGTTGAAATCCAATCCAAGGGATCTAGAAATTGCAATAAAATGATACAGAAGCTGACAGATGAAAGAGTCGTCAAAAAGGACCAAACTGATCTAAAAAAGATGAAAAACATACTATAAGAATTTCATAATGAAATCACAAGTATTAACAGCAGAACATACCAAGCTGAGGAAGGACTCTCACAGCTTTAAGACTGGCTCTGAAATAACTCAGTCAGACAAAAATAAAGAAAAAACAATGAATAAAACCTTTGAGAAATATGGACTTACGTAAAGAGACCAAATCAACAACTCTTTGGTGTCCCTGAAAGAGACAGGAAAAAGCAAGCAACTTGGAAAACTATTTCAGGATATCATACATGTAAACTTCCCCAACCTTGCTAGAGAGGCTGACATTAAAATTCAGGAAATGAAGAGAACTCCTGCAAAATAATACACAAGAAGAATATCCCGAAGACACATAATCATCAGATTCTCCAAGATGAAAATGAGAGAAACAATGTTAAAAAATGTAGAGAGAAGTGGCAGTTCGCCTACAAAGGGAACCCTATCAGATTAACAGCAGATCTTTCAGCAGAAACCCTAAAAGCCAGAAGAGATTGGGCTATGTTCAGCATTCTTAAAGAAAAGAATTTCCAAACAAGAATTTCATATCCAGCCAAACTAAGCTTCATAAATCAGGGAGAAATAAGATCCTTTTCAAAGCAAATGTTGAGGAATTCCTTGCCACCAGACCTACATTAAAAGAGATCCTGAAAAGAGCACTAAATATGGAAAGGAAGGACTATTACCAGCCACTACAAAAACACACTTAAGTACACAGACCAGTGACTCTATGAAGCAACCACACAAACAAGCCTGCATAATAACCAGCTAACAATGTGATGA
>NW_012101654.1:2410555-2412344 GCF_000951045.1 Mandrillus leucophaeus | reverse complement strand
CACTGGGTCCCTCCCATGACATGTAGAGATTATGGAAACCACAACTCAGGATGAGATTTGGGTGGGGACACAGCCAAACCATTTAAGATCTTCCTCTTTTCCTTCCTTCCTCTTTTCCTTCCTCCATGATTGTAAGTTTCCTGAGGCCTCCCCAGCCATGCTTCCTGTGCAGCCTGTGGAACTGTGAGCCGATAAAACCTCTTTTCTTTATAAATTATCCAGCCTCAGGTAGTTCTTTATAGCAGAGTGAAAATGGAGTAATACAGATGGGAATCTGCAGTCAAAGATGAGAAGCCCTGCTCCAAGAGTGATCCACCAGCATCCATATCATCTGACAGCCTAGCAGAGAAGCAGATTCTTGGCTTGTCCCAACTGAATGGGGATCTGCATTTCACTGAGATTCTCCATGATTGAAACTTTCAGGTTTGAGAACCCCACTATGGGGTGCCAGGAAATACTCCCCAGTTCACATATTCCTATGTGCCTCTTTATTATGTACTCAAATACACTCACTTGCATGATAAAGAGCTAAACTTAGAGAACAAGCTTTGTCAGGTGAGGGGCCACATCACAGAACACACCCACACCCAAGTATTTTCACACAGAGTACTTGGTGATTTAGAACAGCTCAGTGTATCTGGAGAGCTATGCCGTTCTGCCCCCAAGCAGGGCTGCTCTCACTCACTGACAGTACCCACGACTCAACATGTCATGATTTAAGGGCTCCAAAAGGTATGCCCCTCCCTGCAGTCTTCTTTAAAAAAATATATATATATATTTAATTTTTAGAAATAGTGTCACTCTGTCACCCTGGCTGGAGTGCAGTGGTGCTATCATAGCTCACTTGACCTCCCAGGCTCAGGTGGTCCTCCCACCTCAGCCTTCTAAGCTGCTGGGACTACAGGTATTCACCACCATGCCTGGCTAATTTTTAAATTTTTAAAATTATTTATTTATTTGAGAGACAGAGTCTTGCTCTGTCACCCAGGCTGGAGTGCAGTGGTGTGATCTTGGCTCACTGCAACCTCTGCCTCCCAGGTTCAAGCCATTCTCCTACCTCAGCTTCCCAAGTAGCCGGGACTACAGGTGTGCACCACCACACCCAGCTAATTTTTGTATTTTTTTTTAGTAGAGATGGTGTTTCACTGTATGTTGGCCAGGCTGGTCTCAAACTCCTGACCTCAGGTGATCCGCCTGCCTTGGCCTCCCAAAGTGCTGGGATTACCGTCACTGTGCCCAGCCTAATTTTTAAATTTTTTTGTAGAGACAGGGTCTTACTATGTTGCCCAGGCTGGTCTTGAGCAACCGACTTCAAGCAAGTGTTCCTCCCACCTTGGCCTCCCAAAGTGGTTACAGGCACGAGCCACTGTGCCCAGCCTCGATCTTCTTTAAATGGCTGTCAGAGGTCTGGAAATCTGCCATAGCCCTTTAGCCTAAGGCTTTGGTGTTTGTGAAAGTACAATCCCAGAGTTAAGGAGAGTGCTTTGAACTGCTGCTGGCCATGAATTATTCATGGAAAAATTAAAGTTCCAGGTTGGAGGGAGAGCAGGCAGTGTGGAGGGCAGGGCGCGGCTACGGCAGGAGGATGAAGCAGGTCTTCTACTTCTCTCTTCCTGAGGCCCAAACCTTCTGCTTAGAATAATTGAACAGCTGTGGAGCCAGTCCAAGGACTCTGGGTGGCCTTGCCCTGCCAAGCAGGACACCCTCTTTTGGCAGATGCCCCATCTGCCTGGCACCCCAGGTGGCTGCCCCATCAAATGGCACTAACGTCACAGGCATCTGGAGAGGC
>NW_012101654.1:2392352-2406440 GCF_000951045.1 Mandrillus leucophaeus | reverse complement strand
TTAAAAAAAAAAAAAAAAAAAAAGATGGCACAGAGTGGTAACCTGGATAAAGAAGCAAGACCCAATGACCCAATGGTATGCTGTCTTCAAGGGACCCATCTCAAAAGCAGTGACACCCATAGGCTCAAAATGAAGGGATGGAGAAAAATCTACCAAGCAAATGGAAAACAGAATAAAAGCAGGGGTTACTATCCTAATTTCAGACAAAACAGACTTTAAACCAACAGAGATAAAAAAAAAAAGACAAAGAAGGGCATTACATAATGGCAAAGCATTCAATTCAACAAGAAGATCTAACTATCCTAAATATATATGCACCTAACACAGGAGCACCTAGATTTATAAAGCAAGCTGTTAGAGACCTACAAAGAGACTTAAGACTCCCACACAATAATACTGAGAGACCTCAACACCCCACTGACAGTATTAGATCATTGAGGCATAAAATTAACAAAGATATTCAGGACCTGAATCCAATACTGGACCAAATGGACCTAACACAAACATCTACAGAACTCTCTACCCCTAAACAAGAGAATATACATTCTTCTGATTGTCACATAGCACATACTCTTAAATTGACCACACAATCAGACATAAAACAATCCTCAGCAAATTTAAAAAAAAAAATCATACCAACTATACTTTCAAGCCATAGCACAAGAAAAATAAAAATCAATACTTAAAAAAATTGCTGAAAATCATACAATTACATAGAAAATTAAACAGCCTGTTCCTGAATGACTTGAGGGTAAATAATGAAATCAAGGCAGATATCAAGAAGTTCTTTGAAACTAATGAGAACAAAGATACAACATACCAGAATCTCTGGGACACAGCTAAGGTAGTGTTAAGATGGAAGTTTACAGCACTAAATGGCCACATGAAAAAGTAAGAAGGATCTCAAATTAACAACCTAACATCATAACTAGAGGAATTAGAGAAGCAAAGGAAAACCAATCCCAAAGCTACTAAATGACAGAAATAACCAAAGTCAGTGCTGAACTGAAGGGAATTAAGAAACAAACAAAAAAACCTACAAAACATCAACAAATCCAGGAGTTGGTTCTTTGAAAAAATTAATAAGATAGACTGCTAGCTAGACTAATAAAAAAAAGGAGAGAAATCCAAATTAACACAATTAGAAATGGCAAAGGGGGCATTACCACTTACCCCCACAGAAATACAAAAAAACCCCAAAAAACCCAGAGAGTACTATGAACACCTCTATGCAGACAACCTAGAAAATCTAGAAGAAATTGATAAATTCCTGGACACATACAACCTCCCAAGACTGAACCAAGAAGAAACTGAATCCCTGAACAGATTAGTAATGAGTTCCAAAATTGAAGCAGTAATAAAAAGCTTACTAACCAAGAAAAGCCCAGGACCAGATGGATTCACAGCTGAATTCTACCAGATGTATAAAGAGCTGGTACCATTCCTACTGAAACTGTTCCAAAAAATTGAGGAGGAGGGACTCTTCCTCAACTCACTCTGAGGCCAGCATCATCCTGATACCAAAACCTGGCAAAGATGCCACAAAAAAAGAAAACCCCAGGCCAATATCCCAAATGAACGTAGAAGCAAAAATCCTCAAGAAAATACTAATAAACTGAATCTAGCAGCACATCAAAACGTTAATCCACCAAGATCAAGTAGACTTTATCCTTGAGATGCAAGGTTGGTTCAACATACACAGATCAGTAAATGTGATTAATCACATAAACAGAACTAAAAAATTTCCTTAAAAACACATAATTATCTCAATAGATGCAGAAAAGGCTGTCAATAAAATTCAACATTTCTTCAAGTTAAAAACCCTCAATAAACTAGGCATTGAAGGAACATACTTCAAAATAACAAGAGCCATCTATGACAAACCCACAGCTGACATCATACTGAATGGGCAAAAGCTGGAAGCATTCACCTTGAAAGCTGGCATAAGATAAGGATGCCCTCTCTTACCACTCCTATTCAACATAGTACTGGAAGTCCCGTCCAGAGCAGTCAGGGGGAAGAAATAAAAGGCATTCAAAGAAGAACAGAGGAGGAAGTCAAACTCTCCCTGTTGGTGGATGACATTATTCCATATCTGGAAAACCCCAGAGTCTCTGCCCAAAAGCTCCTTGATCTGATAAACAACTTCAGCAAAGTTTCAGGATATAAAATTAATGTATGAAAATCACTAGCATTCCTGTACACCAACAACATCCAAATGAAGAGCCAAATCAGGAACACAATTCCATTCACAGTTGCCATAAAAAGAATAAAAAACCTAGGCGTACAGGTAACCAGGAGGTGAAAGATTTCTACAATAAGAGTTACAAAACACTGCCAGAAATCAGAGATGACACATACAAATGGAAAAACATTCCATGCTTATGGGCAGAAAGAATCAATATCAGCCGGGCATGGTGGCTCATGCCTGTAATCCCAGCACTTTGGGAGGCCAAGGCAGGCGGATCACGAGGTCAGGAGATCGAGACCATCCTGGCTAACATGGTGAAACCCCCCTCTACTGAAAATACAAAAAATTAGCCAGGTGTGGTGGCGGGCGCCTGTAGTCCCAGCTACTCGGGAGGCTGAGGCAGGAGAATGGCGTGAACCTGGGAGGCAGAGCTTGCAGAGTGAGCCAAGATCACACTGCTGCACTCCAGCCTGGGCTACAGAGCGAGACTCTGTCTCAAAAAAAAAAAAAAAAAAAAAAAAGAATCAATATCATTAAAATGGCCATACTGCCAAAAGCAATTTACAGATTCAATGCTATTTCTATCAAAGTACCAATGACATTCTTCACAAAATTCAAAAAGACTATTTTAAAGTTCATATGGAACCAAAAAAGAGCCAGAATGGCTAAGGCAATCCTAAGCAAAAAGAACAAAGCTGGAAGCATCACATTAACTGACTTCAAACTATACTACAAGGCTATTGTAACCAAAACAGCATGTTTTACTCTGGTATAAAACAGACACATTGTTATTAGTCCATTCTCACACTGCTAGGAAGAAATAACCAAGACTGGGTAATTTATAAAGGAAAGAGGCTTAATTGACTCACAGTTCCACATGACTGGAGAAGCCTCAGGAAATTTACAATCATGGTGGAAGGCAAAGAGAAGCAGGCACCTTCTTCACAAGGGCGGCAGGACAGAGTGAGTGCAAGCAGGGGAAATGCCAGACGCTTATAAAACCATCAGATCTCGTGAGACTCACTCACTATCACAGGAACAGCATAGGGGAACCGCCCCCATGATTCAATCACCTCCACCTGGTCCTGCCCTTGACCCGTGGGGATTATGGCGATTGCAATTCACGATGAGATTTGGGTGAGGACACAAAACCTAACCATATCACACATAGACCAATGGAGCAGAATAGAGATCCCAGAAATAATGGTACACACCTACAACCATCTGATCATTGACAAACCTGACAAAAACAATGGGGGAAAGGATTCCCTATTCAATAAATAGTGCTAGGCTAACTGGCTAGTCACAGACAGAAGATTGAAACTGGGCCCCTTCCTTACACCACGTATAAAATCAATTTAAGATGGATTAAAGACTTAAATGTAAAATCTAAAACTATAAAAACTCTGGGAGATAACTTAGGAAATGCCATTCTGGACATAGGACCTGGCAAAGATTTATGATGAAGACACCAATAGCAATTGCAACAAAAACAAAAATTGACAAATGAGACCTAATTAAACTAAGAGTTGTTGCACTGCAAAGAAACTATCAACAGACTAAATAGACAATCTACAGAATTGGAGAAAATATTTGCAGACTAAGCATCTGACAAAGGTCTAATATCCATAATCTGTAAGGAGCTTAAATGAATTTACAAGAAAAAAACAACCCCATTAAAAAGTGGGCAAAGGACATGAACAGACACTTTTTAAAAGAAGATATACATGTGGTTAACAAATACATGAAAAAAAATTCAACAGCATTAATCATTAGAGAAATGCAAATAAAAACTACAACGAGATACCATCTCACACCAGCAGAATGGTTATCATTTAAAAGTAAAAAAAATAACAGATGTGGGCTGGCTGCCATGGCTCACGCCTGTAATCCCAGCACTTTGGGAGCCTGAGGCAGGCAGATCACCTGAGGTTCAGGAGTTCGAGACCAGCCTGGCCAATGTGGTAAAACCCCACCTTTACTAAAAATACAAAAATTAGCCAGGTGTGGTACCAGGTGCCTGTAATCCCAGCTACTTGGGAGGCTGAAGCATGAGAATCACTTGAACCTGGGAGGCGGAGGTGGCAGTGAGCCGAGATCATGCCATTGAGCTCCAGCCTAGGTGATGAGAGTGAAACTCCATCTCAAAAACAAACCAAAGAAACAGAAAACAGATACTGGAGAGGCTGCAAAGAAAAGGGAATGAAGGGACTTGCTTATACACTGTTGGTGAGAGTGTAAATTAGTTCAGCCATTGTGGAAAGCAGTGTGGCCATTCCTCAAAGAACTTAAAATAGAATTACCATTCAGCCCAGCAATCCCATTTTTGGGTATATACCCAAAGAAATATAAATCATTCTACCATAAGGACAGATGCACATGTATGTTCACTGCAGCACTATTCACAATAACAAAGGCATGGAATTAACCTCAGTGTTCATCAGTGGTAGACTGGATAGAGGAAATGTGGTACATATACACCATGGAATACTATGCGGCCAAAAAAAGAATGAGATCATGTTCTCTGTAGCAACATGGATGGAGCTGGAGGTCATTACCCTAAGCAGTCTAATGCGGGAACAGAAGGCCAAGTACTACATGTTTTCACTTACAAGTGGGAGCTAAATGATGAGAACACATGGACGCAAAGAGGGGAACACCACCCACTGGGGCCTACTTGAGGGTAGAGGGTGGGAGTGGGGAGAGGATCAGAAAAAATACCTGTGGGGTACTAGGCTTAGAACCTGGGTGATGAAATAATCTGTACACTAAACCTCCATGACACACAGTTTACAATAAGAAACCTGCACATGTACCTCTGAACCCAAAATAAAAGCTAAAAATAAAATTCTTTCCTTACCAAAGGATTCAGAACAGTGGCACTGCCTGGTGGATTTCAGTTTCATAAACCATTAACCAGCTGATAGAATGCCTGCCAGAGTGGTAGGAAGCTCTACTAAGAGGAGTCAGTCGGAATGAAAATGAAGCAACTCTCTGCATTAGGATGTAAGTCACAGGGCAAATGTGCTTTGCTTTAGACTCAAGTCTCTGTGACTATTCTATCGCATTTGCTGGAGTACAGCTGTTGGATGCTACCAACACACAGCTGGTGGATCTAACAAATCTTAAATTTTCATAACGCTCATTTTATTCGTGCTCTGTAATATTTAGGACATAAACTACCCAACCCTGGAATAGCTAACCTGTCATGAAAGAAGATGGTTATTTTAAGAGCCATTGAATATAATCTCTGGGCTTACAGTCTGAAACTTCCAAGCCCACAGGAAAATATTAACAATGATCAGATGTTAGACAAGTCAACTCCTTTTATTTTAACTGTTTGGGAAAAAAGTAGAGTAAATTCTGGTCGGTCTATATACACTGGTTTGGTTTCCACTGGAGAATTAAAATGTGAATATTTTCTTAGTAATATATTGGATGGCAGCAACTTTTTCTTTATGAATTCTTATATACAGATATGCACAGGAAGACTCGTGAAGAGGCGGGGCCCCCAGTCCTCCTCTCCCAGTTAAAATCCTTAGTATGGCCGTTTGTCATAAACATTTTTCTTCAAGGATGGAAATGGATGCCTGAGGAGGGGCTCATTTGGGCAGTTTCAAACCCAAGCCACATGCCGGCAAAGCCGGGAGCATCTCCTCTGCTTAGTCCCCTAGCCATCACAGGAGGAGCAAAGAAGGCCTGCCAAGTCAGAAGCAAGGGAGCGAGGAACACGGAGAGGTAGGGGAGGCCAGGGCCAGGGCAGGCCCCAGGCAGCCAAGTAGTGAGTCCTGCAAGGAATGAAAGAAACATGGCGTTCCAGGCCCAGTTTGCATTTTCCTAATCATTCACTCAACACCTATGAGTGTTGAGAGTTCTCTGGTGGGCAAAAGGGAGCTGGTGCTTGCCTTTAAGGAATGTACAGTCTGGTGGAGGGCATATATTAATTAAATAATCACACAACGAAATGCATTGTTGCACACTGTGTATGTTTTAGTTGGAGAGCAGGAGAGTCCCCCTGGGGCAGGAACTCTTCCCAGAAGCAGCAGCATTTGAGCCAGGATCTGGAGGCTGATAGAGTAGGGTTTCCCTGGACAGTGTGTGTGGGGGTGTGCACGCTCGCTGGGGGCAGGGAGCCAGGCACTTCGGGCACAGGGGGCAGCTTGTGTCCTGGTTCCAGGACAGGAGGGAGATGTTATATTGAAGACATGGAGGGAGACCAGTGTGACCAGAGCATAGTGTGAGTGGGAGATCTGAGAGAGGAGGAAGGCAGGAGCTAGGTCACACAGAGCCTTGTAGCCACATCTGGGATGTTGGCCTTCATTCTGAGTGCAAAAGGAAGCTGTGACCGTTAATTTTATGTGTCAACTTGGCTCAGCCATGTGCCAGTTGTTCGGTCAACCACCAGTCTAAATGTTGCCATGAAGATATTTTTTAGATGAGATTAACATTTAAATCAGCAGACTTTGAGTAAAGCAGCTTACTCTCCCTAATGAGGGTGGGCCTCCTCCAGTCAGGTGCTGATCTTCAGAGCAAATACTGAGTGCCCCCGAGGTAGAAGCAATTCTCAAGACTGCACGGGAGAAACCCCGCCTGCTTCCAGCCTGCTGCTCTGCAGGATTCAGGCTCAAGATGGCAACACCAACTCACCTGACTTTCCAGCCTACTGGCCTGCCCTGCAGATTCCAGACTTGCCAACCCCACAATCAGAAGAAGCCAATTCCTAAAATAAACCTGTCTCTTCTCTGCCCCCTATACATATATTCTGTTTCTCCAGATATTTCTCTAGACAGCACTGAATCATACAGAGGCCAAGAAAGGTTCTGTATTGCGTGGTAAAGTGATCAGGTAGGCAATTAAGTCATATCACATCAACAGCAGTATCAAATACGAACTGGCTAGGGAAGAAAGAATGGATCTATGCCCACTTAGGAGGGATCTGGAATACAAGTTGGAGACGATGTTAGCTTGAAATAGGGTGGTAGCCCTGGTGATGGAGAGAAGGAGATACAGTCCAGAAGCTTTAAAAATGGGAAAACCAATGATGGAGAGACGTAGCCTGGTGGCAGGTGACCAGGGTGAGTCTTGGACTCTGGCTCGGGCAGGGAGCCCAGGGCAGTCCAGTGGGGTTTCTGTGGTACCGCATTGAGGGGAGTGGGAGGAGGTCATGGGTGTGGTATTGAACGTGAGCAAATACCATCTATGAGGGGCACATGCAGAACTGGACCTCAGAGGAAGGACCTAGGCTGGAGATAAGTATTCAGCAATGACATGGGTGCTCCAATGTTTATTTAATTTATTTATCTGAGATGGAGTCTCACGCTGTCACCCAGACTGGGGTGCAGTGGTGTGATCTCAGCTGACTGAAACCTCCACCTCCCAGGTTCAAGCGATTCTCCTGGCTCAGTCTCTGGAGTAGCTAGGAATACAGGCATGCACCACCACGCCTGGCTAATTTTTGTATTTTTAGTAGAGATGGGATTTTGCTATCTTGGCCAGGCTGGTCTCAAACTCCTGACTTCAAGTGATTCACCCGCCTTGCTTCCCAAAGTGCTGGGATTACAAGCGTGAGCCACCACACCTGGCCTCTCCCATGTTTAAATGCAAAGGAACAACAGAGAGGTGTAGAGTGTGGTGTTGCTGAGTTATTTAGTCCAATGCAAACACATTTGGGAAAACCCAAATTCTGGTGTTCTCTCTAGGAAGCTGATGTGAGCATTAGCACAGTCAAGGCACTATGAACCTAGCAGCAAAGAACCCACGCCCCCCACCAGGTTTCTTACAGAGTAGCATTCCCCAGCACAGACCTCATAGCATCCGTACATCTCCCCACCAAGGCCCACTGGCACGGGGAATGCTGATGTGGGAGGGTGGACCCTGGCGGGGACATCCTGGGGCTTCCTTCAGAGTAGAGTGCCATGGCTGAGCTGTGCTCCCTCTGGGCTGGACGGAGAGTACTGGAAACAAAGCTCAGCCAGGACCTGCAGCTGGCAGGAGGGATTAACCCATCATGCCCAGAATGCTTGGACCACGTGCACAAAGACGGGAAGGGCATGGGGCTAAGCACTGAGAGAGTCCAAAGCTGGAATAATTTAAGGCTGCATCAGCTTGGAGAGGGATCCTTCATGAAGGGCCTAGGAGGGAGCCAGGGTGGGCAGCAGGGGGCCTACCCCACACGACAAGGATGGGGATCTGGAAGGGGCCCTGGGGCATGTCCTGCATAGAGATGGTTAGTCTCTCTTTCCTCGCTGGAGGCATGCAGGGCCGGGAGGCTGGGCAAATTTTTTCCACTTGGGCTCAAACCATTCTGGTGGGCTTGCCCTCGCGAGGTGAGCAGGACATGAAAGACCTGCCAGCAGGTACGTGCTGGTCCTATGGAATGAGATGGAACTGTCGTGGATGCTTTCCAGCTCTGGGAGGGAGCACAGGATGCACCCGGTGCACAGGGTTGCAGAGCCCTGACCGTGCTCTGACTTGCAGAGGAGTCCCCAGAGCTCCTCAACAGCTGGCAAGAGGGTGTAAGTGGTGGGAAAGATGAAAGGGGAAAGGGGCCGTGACAGACAAAGAAAGGGGGATGGCGAGTGCAGACAATCCTTGCCTCTCTCGGAACAGGAAGCTGGTTTTGAGTTGTAGGGGGTAATTTCGTTAGAAAACACAAGGATTTGGGCTTTTCCCAGACTTGGTCATCAAAGGGCACGTGGGATGATCTCTTGAGGAGAGAATTTTGTCAAGTAGAAGGCATTTGTAGGATAAGAACTTTAAATAGGCCCTCTAACCCCATGAGAACCTGACTACTTAGGGCCTTAAAAAGGAATTGAGGGGGAAAAAATCGAATGGAAATATTAGTAGAAAATAGGGCAAAGCAATCTTTTTCTGTCTACTTAATAGAGAACAGAAAAAGGTGGCCTCGAAGAATGAGTTTCATGTGCTATGCAGTGCTAGTTTCTTTTATGCATTCATTCAAATATTTATTAGGCACATACTGTATGCCCAATAGTCCTCTAGGTGCTGCAGATACAGTGGTAAACAAGGTAAGTCCTCTTTCCTGTTGTGGCTTGTACTCTAGGGAGACCAGATAAACCCAGAATCTGTATTTTTAATAATTGAAGTGTGCAGACAAATCACACTTAATGGCAGATCTTAAACTTGGCTGATGATCAGGACCATCTAGGGCCGTGGTTCTCAACCAGGGTGATTTGCCTCCCGGGGGAAATTTCAAAACGTCTAGAGATGTTTGTAGTTGTCATGAGTGGGAAGGAATGTCACAATGTAGTGGGTGATGGCCAGGGATGCTGCTAAATGTCCTACAATGTGCAGGACAGCCCCTCCCAACAAATAATATTCCAGCCGCAAATATCAAGAGTGCTGAGGCTGAGAGGCTCTGACCTAGGTCTTGCTACTCAAAGTGTGGGCCATGGACTGGCAGTATTGCCGTCACCAGGAAGCTTGTTGGAAATAAATAAGCTTGGCGTCTCCTCCCAGCCCCGAATCTGCTGAGCCAGAATCTGCATTTTCAAAGATTCCCCCCACACACCCCCATCCTGAATTGGGATTTGGATGCACATGAAAGTCTGAGGAGCCTTGCTGTAGGTGCACACGCTTATTAGCAGGCAGGACGAAATTAACAGCAAGTCAGCCGACTAGTTAGCTAAGCTTGGTGAAGTCCCCTCTCTCCTTTTAGGTACTCTGGCAAGCACCATGCATGCAAGGTTCACTTACCTAGGAGGGTCAAAAAAAAAAAAAAAAAAAAAAACAAAAACAGATTCCTCATTCCTAAAGATTCTTATCTGCAGGAGGGGCTAAGAATGTATATTTTTATAACAGCTCCCTGTGTACATCTGAGAGAGACAGGTTTGGGCCATGGCAAACACCATGCAAGCAACAGCTGAACCCCAAGGCTGCATTTCAGTACCATTAGCTGGGGAATCGAAGCAGTTGGCTAAAAACACAGACAAAAGAGAAAGATGCAAGCCATTTACAAAGATGCTCACGTCACCCAAAGAGCTGATATTATCTAGTTAATTACGGAGGAAGGTCGGCCCAGTAAAACAGCCAGGCCAGGTGTTTAAACTGTTTTTGTTGTTATTTATAGCAGTGTGAGTTCAAAGAAACTTTTACAAAGAACCTCAGTATACAAAACAGATGAGAGTGAAGCAGCTCTGGTTTATGGGGACGCCCAACATGCCTGTCCCTTGTCCGGGCTCCAGGAGGCACAGTTTGAAAAGCATCATGACAGACAATAGCTGTGGTCTAGAGTGCATGCCGATTCTAGGTGAGAAAGACCCTAGTAAAGTACATGTCATTCCAGGAGCGCTCTTGTGCACACAGGCTCGCTCTCATTAAGCTGAGATGGCTATTTGCGTGAACTTTAACGTGACTATGGACTGGCAAACATCTATGTTCAAAAATGATTCCATGAATAGAAACACAAATATTCCTACAAATTGGTTTGAAAATATAAGTTCCAGAAAATGGAAACATAGAATGACCTCAGTAAAGAGTATGACTTTTTGATCTGGTGGAGAAAACAGGCTTCAGCGTCTCCATTTTTCAACTATGACAATCTCAGTTCCTGTAGGTCAGGGACATTGTAATTCATGCAAAGACCTTGAACTGTCAGATGCTATGATGTTCACAGCTATCAAAAGCTCTTTTTTCAGGGGCTGCCCAGACTCCGTAGGGATATATATATAAAAATCATATATAAAATATAAAATCATATAAAATATATGATGCACGTGAAAGTCTGATGATATATATATATGGCACTAATTAGTATAATTAAAAACAGAATAAAAAGAAAGTGTTTAGTAGCTGTGACCTTTTTAGTTTAACTGAGTTAATCCAATACATGCTCATAACAAAATGAAAATTAATGACTACCTTATTTTTTGCCACACTATTTTTTTCCACTTGGATGCCAAAGCCTTGCCCTTGAATGGAAAAGCAAGTGGCTTTGTCCTTGCAAAAATTTTAATTTCCCTCAAATTGTGTCAAAGTTCTCTGAGTATATACACAAAACCGCTGTGCTGCATAAGTGAAGATCAGTTCTTCTACTGAAAGCCAAAGCTAGAAATCCTTGTGTGTGTTTCCACTCTGTGGGGCATAATTTCTGCATTGTCAGAAATTGGTAAATATTGTACAGTGATAGAGATCAATTTGGGTTGCCAGTGTTTGCATTATTGTAAGACAAGTAGACAAGAACAAAGGTAAAAAGTGGACACTGGATACCATGCTATGGCAGGGCCAGGCTTCATCATTATCACCAGGAAAATCAGACAGGCTTTTATTGAAGTTTGAGTGGCATTAATATTGAGGGCATTAGCAAAGACCTGAATGCAAGGGCCAGTTTATCGCTCATTCTACACAGGACTGGTGCAAGGTTTTATCTTTAGCATTGAAGAAAAGAGAATTAGGGTTACCAGTACAGAAGCAGGGGATGCTATTTATAAGTACACTATACTTTAAAGGAAAAAAATGTCCATCTATTATGGTCCTAAGCTCTTTTCTTTTTTGCCTCTATTCAACACAGATTGGATAAAATGAATAAAAATCTTCACTGAGGTTGACAAATATAAACCAATACATATACAAGCTTTAAAAGTATTTTTATATGTTTAATGACACAAATAGTCGGAAACTATAAAGAAGACAATGTTCCATTTAAAACAGAAAAATAGAGTAACAAAACTCTAGAAATAAAGCCAACAAAAAAATGGTAGGTAGCTTCCGTATGAAGAAAAAAACAATACAACATAGAGACGTGAAGGGGGTTTTGAAAACCATGGAGAGGCACTCTGCTTCCTGCGGTGGAAGATTCAGTATTTTAAACATATCAATTCTTTCCAAACTACTTTATACATCTGTTACAATGCTAATAGAAATCTCAATATGATTTAGAAAAATTTTGATAAATTTGACAAAATGATCCTAAACTTCATCTGGAAGAATAAACGTGAGAATATTTGCAAAAGCAGAATAACTGAAACGAAATAGAAGATCCCCAATAGACAAATTCTCTAAGATTTAGTATCTAATAAATACAGCCTTTGAAATCAGTGGAGAAAGCATGGATTATTATTAATTACTATTTTGTTTATTTATTACAAATAAACAAAATTAGGATAGACAGCTAATCATTTGAGGGGAAACCCTGAAGGTAAAACCATACCTTCAAATACACACCAAAGACTAAAATGTAAAAAATTATAACATGTAAGAACTAGAAAACTTTTATAACTAGAAAACTTTAAAAAAAAACTAGAAAAGCTTATACATAAACTTTTCTGATTGGGAGGAGAGGGGTAGGGAAAGGTTTTTGGACATATGAGTTTTTAAATTTTTATATGATCAGACTATCAACCTTTTATATATATATTTTGGCTTGTCACATATGTTTGGCAACATAAAGAAAAGATTAATACTCTGACCACATAAAAAATTAAAAACCTGTATATCAAAAAAACTTCATAAAAATGCAAATGATAAAGTAGAAAAATATTTGTAACATATATAACAAAGGGTAGTATCTTTAAAGAGCTCTTATAAATAAATAGAAAAAAGTCAAACATTCCAGTAATAAAATGGGCAAAAAGATGAACAGGCAACTCACACAAAGAAATAACAGCTATCAGTAAATATATTTTTAAAAGTTTGTGATCTGCGCCCAATCCCCAGTTTCAAACAAATGAGGTCAGAAGTTAATTTTACATGACAATATTTGGTATTGTTGACAGCAGTGAGGATAAGCATGCTCATATACTTTTGGTGAAGATATAAATTTATACAACCTTAGGGGGAACAAGTTAGTTGTGTATCTCAAAACATTAAAAATGTACGTATCTTTTGGCCCAGTAACAGCATTTTCAGGCATTTGACCTAAGGAAATTTTCATGAATACTGATTGCAACATTGTTTTTTTTTTTTTTTGAGACAGAGTCTTGTCACCCAGGCTAGAGTGCAGTGGCTCTATCTCAGTTTGCTGCAACCTCCGCCTCCCAGGTTCAAGTAATTCTCCTACCTCAGCCTTCCAAGTAGCTGGGACTACAGGCACGCACCACCACATCCGGCTAGTTTTTGTATTTTTAGTAGAGACGGGGTTTCGCCATATTGGCCAGGCTGGTCTCAAACTCCTGACCTCAGGGCGATCCACCTGCTTCGACCTCCCAAAGCACTGGGATTACAGGCGTGAGTCACTGCGCCCAGCGGGTTCAACTTTTATGTAACAAAGTTGTGACCTGTTTTTCAGTTGTCATGGACCTCCAGGTTGAAGGTCACATAACCTGAGCATGCCCAGATAGACCAAGCCTGCAACCACAGGTGGAACCTAAGTGCTTAGAATGAGGAATGGGGACAAAATTGAGAAGTGGACACTGCCTGCCATCCAGGATCCAATCAGATTGAGCTCTAGGGCCAGCCCATGTCAGTCAGATGGTGCTCCTGGCATCACTGCATTACAAGATCCAATTAGATCACGCCTCATTATCCTACATTTTAAAATCTGCCCCAGCCCCAGCTTGACGAGACACAGTTTTGGGAACCATCCCTGGTATTCTCCTTACTTGTCACAAGTAATAAAACCCCCTTGTTAGGCAAGGTGTGCTGGCTCACATGTGTAATCCCAGCACTTTGGGAGGCCAAGGCAGGTGGATCACCCCGAGGTTAGGAGTTCAAGACCAGCCTGGCCAACATGGTAAAACTCCATCTCTACTAAAAATACAAAAATTAGCTGGGCATGGAGGCACGTGCTTGTAATCCCAGATACTTTGGAGGCTGAGGCAGGAGAATGGCTTAAACCTGGGAGGCAGAGGTTGCAGTGAGCTGAAATCGCACCACTGCACTCCAGCCTGGGCGACAGAGTGAGACTCTCACTCAAAAAAAAAAAAAAAAAAAAAAAAAAA
>NW_012101654.1:2389664-2392302 GCF_000951045.1 Mandrillus leucophaeus | reverse complement strand
CAAAAATTAGCTGGGCATGGAGGCACGTGCTTGTAATCCCAGATACTTTGGAGGCTGAGGCAGGAGAATGGCTTAAACCTGGGAGGCAGAGGTTGGAGTGAGCTAGAATCGCGCCACTGCACTCCAGCCTGGGCGACAGAGTGAAACCTTGACTCAAAAAAAAAAAAAAAAAATTTCCCCTTGCTAAATTCTCTTTGGTTGTGGTCATTGGGTTGATGTCCCCCTCAAGCAACCAAACACACACAATGTGGGTGGGAAAATTCTAAGACCCAGATGGGACCGGGACTTGGGTTCTGACCCCAAACTCCTCAAAGGCTCCCTATGGGCAGAGAAGTGGACAGTGGTAGCTTGCCTGGGCTAACTCACATTGCCTGAGAGGCGTTGGGTATGATTTCCAGGGATCTCCCGCTTGGTGTCCAGCCCACCTGAGTGTCACCTGGACCTACCCTGGAAGAGCAGAAGTGGCTGTCCGGACCTTTTGTCCAGCACTCCTTCAGGGTAGTAAGTGGACTTCACCCTGTGGACTAAAAGTAATTCTCTGGATCTAGCAATGGGATCTCCGGACTAAGCACAGTCCACCTCTGGTTTCGGTTCTGTCCTTTTCCTTGGCCATTTTGTGCTCTGGGGGACTGAAAAACATCCCATCCTAGCAAATAGCAGTTTCTGTTTCTGGCCACTTCGTGCTCTGGTGGACTGAGAGACACCCCCAGCCTGACAAATGGCAGTCTGGATCTGGCTAGCCAACAGTGGGACTGGCTTCAGGAATTCGGGTTTTTTTAGAGAGACAGATTTGAGCTTTTCCTTCTTTCTCCTTGCCAGTTGACTCGCAATAGAGCTTTTCTTCTCTCAAAAGCCAATGCCATGGTGTCAGCCTCTATGTGCATCAGGCAGTCAGCCCAATGATTGCTTGGTAACATCAGCATAACATTTATCTCTAAGACAAGTGCCTTTTTTTTATGCTACTGGGAATTGCATTCTTTCATCTGCCAAAATATTATCCAGCTTGTACACCCAGAGAAAGCCAGGGGCAGCGGAAAGAGCATTTTCCTGGGAATCAAGAAACCGAGTTATATTGTCCCCACTCTGCCACCACAAGTGACTTAACTTCCCTGGGTTACTTAGGTGTATATAACAGGGGGCTGGAGAGAGAGGTTCCTATCTGTTTTGGGGTCTAGGGTTCTGGACAGGGGTTTCTCTGGACCCAACTTTTTTTTCTTTTGAGACGAAGTCTTGCTCCATCACCCGTGCAGTGGTGCAATCTCAGCTCACTGCAACCTTTGCCTCCTGGGTTCAAACCAGTCTCCTGCCTCAGCCCCCATAGTAGCTGATATTACAGGCACCTGCCACCACACCCAACTAATTTTTGTATTTTTAGTAGAGACAGGGTTTCTCCCTGTTGGCCAGGCTGGTCTCAAATTCCTCACCTCAGGTGATCTGCCCGCCTCGGCCTTCCGAAGTGCTGGAATTATAGGCGCGAGCCACCGCACCTGGCCTGTACCCAACCTTTTGACTCCACTGACCCTTGTTTTGCTTTGGGCTCTTCAATATGCATGTGACTGAATCTGAATAACACTGAGTCTCTTGCCTATGTTCCCCATAAACTAATTTCTTGTATTTTTGCCTTATTCCCACAAACAGATGGTAAGTGTGCTGAAAGCACACAATAGGCAAGCACTTAATCAATGCTTGTTTAACTCAAATCCAGTCCACCATTAATTACACCAAAAATCTCAACACCTCTCTACTTAGAGTGATTAAAATGAAGTTATTCAAATATTCTTTTTTTTTGAGACAGGGTCTCGCTCTGTTGCCAGGATGGAGTGTAGTGGTGCAATCTTGGCTCACTGCAACCTTGACCTCCCAGGCTCAGGTGATCCTCCCACCTCAGTCTCTCAAGTAACTGTGACCACAGGTGCATGCCACCACACCTGGCTAATGTTTTTGTATTTTTAGTAGAGGTGGGTTTCACCATGCTGCCCAGGCTGGTCTTGAATTCCTGAGCTCAAGCGATCCACCCACCTCAGCCTCCCAAAGTGCTAGAACTGCAGGCGTGAGCGACCATGCCCGGCCCAAATATTCTTACTTTGGAAAATACTCTTACATCAAAAGCAGCTTGCAGGAGCTCACCCACAGATCTCTATCATTTTACCCTTCCTGCTTCACATTGACCTTGGAGGACCCAGAGCAGCCGTCAGAGGCCAAAACCTGTGAGTTCTCAAAGGGAAATCAGGCAAAAATGAGTTTTATCTAAGTTTGATCATAAGATTGGCAGTATTGATTTTGTCCTCCTTTACTGGTGCTCAGTGGTACTTTAATAAAGGACTGTAAGTGCTGTGAAATCAAAATGTAAGTGCTGACAGATTTAAGAAATTATTTCGTAGCAAGCATCTCGTGATCAATAGCAGTTTGGTCTAGATTTTGACATACACAAAACTTATTTCATTTATCTTTGCATTATTTTCAATGTTTACTACCTTGCAGAGATGTCTGACAACTCACTAGACATCTGATGTATTGGGTTGAAAGAGGAGAAAACTGAGTTTCTAGTTCTAGAGATTAGTCTGTAATGGTCACCATTTTCTACATATTTTAAAAAATGTATCCATAATATAAAAGACCATTCCCAAATGCCTAGAAT
>NW_012101654.1:2376986-2389614 GCF_000951045.1 Mandrillus leucophaeus | reverse complement strand
TCGGGTTTTTTTAGAGAGACAGATTTGAGCTTTTCCTTCTTTCTCCTTGCCAGTTGACTCGCAATAGAGCTTTTCTTCTCTCAAAAGCCAATGCCATGGTGTCGGCCTCTATGTGCATCAGGCAGTCAGCCCAATGATTGCTTGGTAACATCAGCATAACATTTATCTCTAAGACAAGTGCCTTTTTTTTATGCTACTGGGAATTGCATTCTTTCATCTGCCAAAATATTATCCAGCTTGTACACCCAGAGAAAGCCAGGGGCAGCGGAAAGAGCATTTTCCTGGGAATCAAGAAACCGAGTTATATTGTCCCCACTCTGCCACCACAAGTGACTTAACTTCCCTGGGTTACTTAGGTGTATATAACAGGGGGCTGGAGAGAGAGGTTCCTATCTGTTTTGGGGTCTAGGGTTCTGGACAGGGGTTTCTCTGGACCCAACTTTTTTTTCTTTTGAGACGAAGTCTTGCTCCATCACCCGTGCAGTGGTGCAATCTCAGCTCACTGCAACCTTTGCCTCCTGGGTTCAAACCAGTCTCCTGCCTCAGCCCCCATAGTAGCTGATATTACAGGCACCTGCCACCACACCCAACTAATTTTTGTATTTTTAGTAGAGACAGGGTTTCTCCCTGTTGGCCAGGCTGGTCTCAAATTCCTCACCTCAGGTGATCTGCCCGCCTCGGCCTTCCGAAGTGCTGGAATTATAGGCGCGAGCCACCGCACCTGGCCTGTACCCAACCTTTTGACTCCACTGACCCTTGTTTTGCTTTGGGCTCTTCAATATGCATGTGACTGAATCTGAATAACACTGAGTCTCTTGCCTATGTTCCCCATAAACTAATTTCTTGTATTTTTGCCTTATTCCCACAAACAGATGGTAAGTGTGCTGAAAGCACACAATAGGCAAGCACTTAATCAATGCTTGTTTAACTCAAATCCAGTCCACCATTAATTACACCAAAAATCTCAACACCTCTCTACTTAGAGTGATTAAAATGAAGTTATTCAAATATTCTTTTTTTTTGAGACAGGGTCTCGCTCTGTTGCCAGGATGGAGTGTAGTGGTGCAATCTTGGCTCACTGCAACCTTGACCTCCCAGGCTCAGGTGATCCTCCCACCTCAGTCTCTCAAGTAACTGTGACCACAGGTGCATGCCACCACACCTGGCTAATGTTTTTGTATTTTTAGTAGAGGTGGGTTTCACCATGCTGCCCAGGCTGGTCTTGAATTCCTGAGCTCAAGCGATCCACCCACCTCAGCCTCCCAAAGTGCTAGAACTGCAGGCGTGAGCGACCATGCCCGGCCCAAATATTCTTACTTTGGAAAATACTCTTACATCAAAAGCAGCTTGCAGGAGCTCACCCACAGATCTCTATCATTTTACCCTTCCTGCTCCACATTGACCTTGGAGGACCCAGAGCAGCCGTCAGAGGCCAAAACCTGTGAGTTCTCAAAGGGAAATCAGGCAAAAATGAGTTTTATCTAAGTTTGATCATAAGATTGGCAGTATTGATTTTGTCCTCCTTTACTGGTGCTCAGTGGTACTTTAATAAAGGACTGTAAGTGCTGTGAAATCAAAATGTAAGTGCTGACAGATTTAAGAAATTATTTCGTAGCAAGCATCTCGTGATCAATAGCAGTTTGGTCTAGATTTTGACATACACAAAACTTATTTCATTTATCTTTGCATTATTTTCAATGTTTACTACCTTGCAGAGATGTCTGACAACTCACTAGACATCTGATGTATTGGGTTGAAAGAGGAGAAAACTGAGTTTCTAGTTCTAGAGATTAGTCTGTAATGGTCACCATTTTCTACATATTTTAAAAAATGTATCCATAATATAAAAGACCATTCCCAAATGCCTAGAATTCTTTCTAGCCAAATAGACATACTGATGCCTCTGAATATGTTTTCTTCACCCCCACCCCCATCCACTTCTGGAAAAGAAAGAGACCTGCTCAGGTTCCTGGTATGGTTGGCATGAAGAGGGCAGAGGGAATTGGGATCTGAATCTTTGTCTTCTGCCTGATTATCCAACCAAAGCCTCCGCCCTGCCCCAACTATGAGTGAGCAGACACCAGCTGTGACCACCATGCAAAACAGTTCCAACTGAAGAATGTGAGGTTTGAGTTTTAAAAAAATCTGGTCAACAGAAAAGGAGTTTCTCAATTCTTTTGTCAATTTCACTAAGAAGAAATAGGACTCTGAGACATTCTTTGAATTTCCAGCCCAGTTTCCTCTCTGCAAGGGCCCTGACATCCTCAGAGTGAAGCCTGGCAGGCTTTTGCTTTCTGTCTGGCCCTTGTTGGGTTGGTCTGCAGACAGGTTCCCCTGAGGGAGCCACTCAGAATGGCTAGATTTGGGGATGACTGAATTCAGCCTGAAGCCTATGAGCCAACCAGAGCATACTGTTTCACTTCCATGCAGCTTCTAGAAAAGTCCCAGAACTGCAATGCAACTGCAATGCAACCTCACTCACCACAGTCCCACAGCCTGAACTAACCAACCTAGAAGTCTGGCCTTAGAGTTCCTTGGGTGTTTGAGGTCTGGACATCTGCAGTCCGTGGCCCGTGCCTCTGGTCCTAGTTCACACTTAGTCCTGTTCAGTGGCCACCCACATGCCCCTGCTGGCCGGGGACACATTCCCATCTTTTTTGCATCCTATGTAAAGAAGTGATCAGCTTTGCTCTGGACACACACAGTGTGGATGCAGGGAGCTGCCAGGGCTGGTAAGTGCTTGCCATGGGGTCTCTCTAACAAGCACCTTCCGAGAACCAGGTATTGGAGGCATAAGAGCACATACTCCCACTTTCAACAGAGAAATACTGCTCCGGGAAGGGGGAAGAAACAAAACAGCCTCCCCCAAGTCAGAGCCGGGCAAGGCAGGAAACAGCCACTCCTGGGTGATCTCACATTACCCGGACCTGCTCCGGCTCCTCTTCTGGCTTGGCGCTGGGGAAGAGGCACGTTCACACCCAGGCAGGCCAAGCTCCGGCAGGGGCCTTTCCAGGAAGCATTTCTAAGCGGTGGCCGTGGTGTTTCCTGGGAGGGCAGGCCTGGCAAGTACTTCCTCCATCCAGGCCCTTGGGTCGGCTTGGCTGCCTTCCCCTCCAGCCTCCAGGCTTGTAGTGGGAGCAAGGACTCTGCCTTAGTCACCACCTCCAGGAGCCCAGCCCAGCTCCAGGTGCCTGGGAGATGCCACAGACCCTTGTGGAGCTAGCTTCTGACCGCAGGAAGACCATGAACCCTACATCCACATGGCCCGGCGTCCATGACGCCTTGCTCCCTTTCACCTCCTGGGCAGCCTCTTGCGGGGAATGCACAGCTCTTGCAGGGCAGGGGTGGGGTTGGGGAGTTGTAGGTTCTTCCCTGACTTGGGCACAGTGGGTGCTTGGGGGGCCGTGGGAGGCGGGAAGGGACCGTTGTCCTGAGTGGCTTCCTAGCTGACACAACCTCCAATCCCTGAAGAGGCTGCCCCTCTCCCCAGCACTACACCTCACATGCATAACACGCCCCCTATGTATGGGAGGACATTTTAAGTCAGTGAATCTCAAACATTACTCTGCTAGATGCAGATTCCCAGGCCCTGTCTCCCACAGACTCTGGGTGGTGAGCTCAGGACTGGGCCTGGAACCTGCCTGCGAATGAGCTGCTCAGGTGGCACATCGGGGGTCTGCTGACCTCAGCGAGAGGCCGCAGCTTAGGGACCCCTCCCTTCCTGTACCCGGAGAAGCGGTACCGTCTTCATAGACCCTCTCAGGAGGCCCCACCCCAAATCTGCCTGGAGAACCGCGTGGAGAGCCCAGCAGCAGCCCCGGCCCCACTAACAGAAAATGAGGGGCCAGCCAGGGAGACTGGAACAAGGGGGAGCCCCCTCGCCCCCCTCGCAGAGCTTCTGGCCCAGGAGTCCCAGCATCCACCCTGGGAGCTTCTGCAGCGCCTTCTCTGAGGCTGCGCCAGCTGTTCTCATGGCTAAACCCCAGTCAGGCAGCCCTGGTGCCCGCTTCTGCCTGTGATCCCTGCCCAGGGCTGTGGGTGTCGTGGTCGCGGATGGACTGACTCGTAGGCCCGTCCCCTTTCTTGTCATGGTTGCCAACCAGGCTATTGCAGATCCCCACAGCCTCTACACCCCCGGGCTGCACCTGCTCTGTCTGACTGCCCCACACATGTTTTCTGGATACCTTCAAGCTGCACTTTCTGTCCCTTCCCTGTGAAAAGCTGTGTGAGTCGAGGAACTGAAATCATTTTGTTTACATGTTATAAACACCCAGGTTTCTCACTGAACCCACAAAAACCTCAGATACTAAGAGAAAAAAGTAGCTAACCCTCTGAGAACATCTATGTATTCTGCATTTAACTTTTAAATTCAGGGCCTGGCACGGTGGCTCACACCTGTAATCCCAGCAATTTGGGAGGCCAGCATGGTGAAAACCCCATCTCTACAAAAAATAGCCAGGTGTGGTGGTGCACACCTGTAATCCCAGCTACTTGGGAGGCTGAGGCAGAATCACTTGAAACCAGGAGGTGGAGGTTAAAGTGAGCCATGATCACACCACTGCACTCCAGGCTGGGTGATGAGAGCGAAACTCCACCTCAAATAAATAAATAAATTCGACTCAACAATTCAAGAGGTCTGGGTGAGAGCACCTGCTCTATGCCAGGTGTGCGTGTATAGTTTCTGTTTCCTAATTATAAACTGAGGGTGGCTGCTTCGTCACGTTTGTCCCCCATGTTTATCTGAGCGCTGGGAGAGCAGGTCTCACATGCACACCTGCCGGACATTCTACCTGCTGAGTCAGAATTTCCAGGGGAAGGTGCTCACTTGTATACGTATACATTTTATTGAAAATAATACACATGGTAAGAAAAAGAAAAGCAGGTAAACATTTCCAACCTCCACAGGATTCTATTCTGCACTAGGATGGCAGCCTTCACCCTAGACCACACCCTGGCACATGCCAGCTGCTCGGGTGTTGATGAAAACTCAGCACGGCCTCTGAGCTTTGTCCCTGGCCCTGACCCCAGCAAGGCGTGCTTCTCCCACACACGGGATAGACTGTTTCCAATGAAGCAGAGTGAATGCCGTTCTCAGGGGTAGTGGTAAAAAGCCACACTTAGCAATGCTCTCTGAAGCGACTTCCAATAAAGGACCACCCTTGCACAGGGCAGCTAACACTCCCATGCTCTGAGGACCTGGGATCCCCCAAATGTCCTTCTGCAATCTGCATTTAAATGCTGACTATTTTTTTGTTTTAGTTTCTTACAGGGTTCCATTCCAAACAACTCATTACAGTCTTGTTCAATTTCTTATTTCTCATGTTCTAGTGGGCTCGTGATTAGACACGCCATGCCTCATAATGTCGTGCTTGGATAAGCAATTTGCTGTTTTCACAGCTTCTTCAGGTTAATGCATCCGTTCCTCATAATGCTTCTGTGAGTCAGGCAAGGCCATGGGATCCCATCATCCAGATGAAAACACAAAGCCCTTAGAGAGAATTCGTGATTTGCCAAGGCTTCATAAATGTTTGTTGAATGCATATCTATTAATGCTAGAGTTTATGTAATGACATTTACTGATTTTTTTCTTCTAATTATAAAGGTAACACATGCTCATCATAGGGAATATCAGAAACATACAGAGAAAAAAATTAAAATTACTTCCAGTCCAATCACAAAAAAAACTTGTTTATATTTCCTTCCAGTCTAGGTTTCTACATATATTAAGATCCCAATGTACATCCAATTTTGTATTTTGCATATTTTCATTGAAATTGTATAACTTTTATAAGCCATTAGATATTTTTGAAATCTATCTGTCTGTCTGTCTATCTATCTAGCTATCTATCTATCTAATTTTTTTTTTGAGATAGAGTCTCACTCTGTTGCCCAGGCTGGAGTGCAGGGGCACGATCTTGGCTCACTGCAACCTCCGCCTCCCGGGTTCACGCCATTCTCCTGCCTCAGCCTCCCGAGTAGCTGGGACTACAGGCGCCCACCACCATGCCCAGCTAATTTTTTGTATTTTTAGTAGAGACGTGGTTTCACTGTGTTAGCCAGGATGGTCTCGATCTCCTGACCTCATGATCTGCCCTCCTCAGCCTCCCAAAGTGCTGGGATTAGAGGCAGGAGCCACCGCACCTGGCTGAAATCAGTATTTTAAGACGTTCTAAGAAACAGTCATCATAGAGGTATAGTGTAATTCATGGATCCATTTCCCTCCTGGTATACATAGAAATTGCTTCTATTTCCTTTATACTATTATAAATAACTCTATCATGAACATCTTCATATTTATTTTCAAGTAAGGTTTCTATTTTGCTTCCTGCAGCCCTTCAATGGGGGCCTATTTCAACTTCTTTTACATTGAATTTCTTCCATCATTTTATTACTTTGGTTCTTCATGTTTATTTCTAAAACTTGATACAATGTAAAAAGACAGCTCCTAATTCTCTCTCTGCAAATCCAGATTATTTCAGAGCTTTCCTTCCAGACTCTTTCCTGGACAAAACATTTATAACTGGTCCACTTCCAAAACAGTATTCACGACAACCTGGAGCTTGAAGTGGGGAAAAACAAAACAGCGAAAACAATGAATGGAATATGTCTTTAACTGAGAATAAGAAGAAGTGCCAGGAAACATGATCACGCTGTTATTCCAGGAAGATGCCCTTCAAGATGGCGGGGTGGCGGGGCTCTCCTTGGGAGACGTGAGGGCAGTTCCAGCTTCAGCGGATTCTTTCCACTCATACAGGCACAGGATGGTGGCCAACTCAGCTCTAACGCCAATGGCTCTAAAGTCATGCCCATGGAAAGAGGCAAGTGACTGCTTCTGGAGTGAATTTTTGCTGCACTCGCTGGGGGGCAAAGCTGTCCTGGAGAAGAGCGTGTCAGCCGGGAAGAGGGGTCGACCGCTGCCACATCAGCTGCCCACGCAACAGCTACAGTACACCTGCTTCAAGCAGCAGGTGCCGGGCTGAAGCCCACTTGTCCCAGAGAGATGGTCAACCACCACATCCTCGTGAATCACCTTTGCAGTCTGCTTCCGTAATCACCATCAGTCTCTCTGTAGCCATAATTGCCAAAGTGTGCAAATAGTTATTAAAATATTGATTAAAGAAAACCAACAACCATTTATCATCATGGAAGAGTGGTTGTTAACTGCTTTTATCTCGGCAAAGCTTCATGGGAAGCCTGAAAAAGCTCATTGTTTGTGTGTTTTGAGCTGTAAGAGTTGGGAAAGTGTGCTTAGACTCAGAAGTGCTCACTTTCGTTTGTATTGGAGAGCTGGGGGGAAATCTACCCTCCGAGGCTGGGGGCTGAGCAGCCATGCCTGCAGGCCCTGCTTCCAGATGCTTCTCCCCTAGCAAGTTCCTACAACAGGGAAGAGGAATCTCTGATCTACGTTACTTGAACTTTGTTTTATTGTTTGTTTGCTTGCTTTTTTTTAAACCATCAAAGTTCACTTGGTGATTTTTGCAAAATGCCATCCCAATCATTTTTGTTTTAGTAATGACTCCCTACAACCACCCTGTGCGCTGTCAAGTGGAAAAACAGAATCATAAGGGCCTGAAATGAGGATCCCAAACAGAAGACATAAAACCAAAAACACAATTCTGAGTCTTTCATTGCTTTCGCCCGAATCCAATCTTTCTTTATTGATGGGCCATTGCTCTTCTTATATTAGAAATTCCTCCTCTCCACAAAATTGGATTCCATATTTGCACCAGAGTCATTAGTTTTGTTTTCCTCTAGACTTGGTAACAGCTGGGTGTCAGCCCTCTCGGTTGGCTACTCTTGTCACTGAACGGCCTACCTGTAGGTGCTCTGGGTGATCCTTGGCTCTTGAACAGTTTCCCTGTGTAACGCAGACTAGCTAGGTCGGAAATGAACCATCAGAATACCAGGCATCTGTCCAAAGGGGATCAGGGGGACATGAAGGTCACCCGGCTCAGAGTAATTATCAGCCTTTTCTGGGAATGGTAGCATCTCGGTTGGGGAGTTTAGAGCTATGCTGTCCAAGGTGCTGGCCACTGTCTGCATGGGGCTCTTGGGCACACACAATGTGGCTAGATTTCAGAGATTTCGTACAAAAAAAAAAAAAAGAGAATGCAATGTATCTCAATACTTTAAATATTTTAAAATATTGGTTACTTTTCAAATGATCATACTTCCAATAACTGGGCGAAATAAAACATACTATTAAAGTGAACTTCACCTACTTCTTTTTACTATTATAAAGTGGCTGCTGGAAAACGTACCATGTGTGGCTTGCATGTGTGGCTCACATTATAGACTACTGGACAGTGCTGGCTTAGCCAATCAAAATCATTCATTGGAAATCAGGGGAAATCCACTATTTATCCCAATAAGGGTGACAAAAGCGAAGGCAGACCCCAGTACTCTGCCCGGATTGCACAGCACGGGCCTCACATGGGGGAGTAGCCGCCATTCCTTTGCTAGTCTATTTGCTTGGGAGCACTGAGCTGAGAGCCATCTATTGCTCACACTCCCCTTAGCGGTACAGAAATGAAACGACGAAGTCTGCAGATAGAGATGGCCCCAGCTGACAAGAGGTGGACCACAAACCCCTTCCTTGTCTTGAGGCTGAAGTTATTCTTAGAGCTAAATTTGCAAATAAGGACAACCAAAGTCTTGTCCCTAAAATAACATTTTGTTTTCATCTCATTCTTCCATCTAATGCATGCTGGACACATCTAACCAATCACTCACCTCTGCCGAATGTGAAAATCAACTGTGCACTTTCTGTCCATGTCTATAAAATCCATATATTATTATAGGATGAGCCATTGGAGACTAAAATCCTAACATGGCAAAAGTCAAGTTTCTTTTCCCTTCTATCAGAACAGGCACCCCTACCGATCCTGACGCCCGGCAGAGCCCTCCCAGAGCCACCAGCCTGGCACAGGCCCCTGCCCACCTGTGGTGCTGGCCCCGCTGCCTCTGTTTAGTTTGGCTGCAGTTTCCCGCTCTGCCCTGACCTAGTCACCACTAGCAAATCCTCCTCTGCTGCTACAGTGTGCGAGACGCTGTGCTAGGCCCACAGGTGCAATATTTCATTTTGCTCTTCCAGCAGCCCGGCAGTTCAGGTGGTGCTATTTTGTCCTTGGTTCAGAGAAGGTGACTCTGCAGCTGGAGGACTGAGCAGTCCGCCCAGGACACAGCCCGGAGTGGCATGGTCTGGTCCAGGCTCTTGGCCTTTCCCCCGCAGAGAAAGAGGACTGAGTCCTCCCTCAGTGTCTCTTGGAGGGATCCCTCTGCGCTCCAGTTTCCTGACGCAGGCCAGGCCTCATCTCCAACCCGAGCCCCTCAGGGCCCACAACTCTTCCTCCTCGTCAGCCCCAACTCTCACTGGCTTCTCCACCAGAGTCAGCATTCTTCAGCTCGCCTGGGACCCGCCCGGGCCTGTCCCTCAGCTGGTGGCAGCCATCTCTTCCCCTTTCTGTCCCCGCCTGTCACTCTGCTCCAGCCTTTGCTTCAACACCGGCCTCGTGTCCCCTGTTCCAGCGCCAGGGCCTCGGCACTGAGCTGTCTCCCTGAACTCCATCTATGGCTTTCCTGCTCAGTCTCACTCCGCACGCGCTCCTGACGGTGCTGTCCGTTAGGGTGGGCATTTTCATTCCTTTCAAACCTTGTTTGACTGCCTGGATTCCAGACCCGTTCCGCCTGCTGGTGACGGGAGCTCCATCCCCTGGCACTGCCTTAACCCCTATCAAACAGCACAGTGAGGGCGTGAACTCAGCGGCCAGCCAGGCCTTTGAGCTGTGCTCTCCTGATTACTAGTTAAGAGGCTTTGGGAGTTACTTGTCCTTTGCGTGCCTCAGTTTCTCCAGCTGTAAAGTAGGAATCACAGTAGCCTCTTGCTCAGAGGGCTGCCAAGAGGACTGATGGGCATGTGGAACACACGCACATGGGACCCGGGGACAGCGGGCGCTGCGGAGCGCTGGCCATCCCCCTTCCCACCCTCCATCCCCAACTCCTGTCCTCTCTGCTGGCTCTGCTTTCTTGTCTGCTGGCACCTGCCTTGTGCAGCATGATCCGCCACAACACGAACCAAATCCACTAATCACTCCGTGTACACCATGATTGGTAGCCGAAGACATCCAGGTGGGGTCCCCATATTTTCCTGTTCAGTCACTAGTTTGTGAAATAACACCTCCCTTCTCCTGGTCTCTGCCACTCTGCATCCCAGTACCGCCCCCTCCGGCCATTCATGGCCTGCGTGTCTTGTGAATCCAGCGTGCATCTCTCTCTTCCAGAGGCCTCCTGTGATTAATCCCTCCTGATCCTCTCCTAGGCGCACCGTCCCTTCAGCCCTCACAAATTCAGTTCACATTACAGCAGTGGTTCTCAACTGGGGGTGATTTTGTGACCGAGGGGACATTTGGCAATGTCGGGAGATAATTTTTTTTGTCACAATTCTAGTGGGTAGAAGGCAGGGATGCTGCTAAATACCCTGTAATACACAGGGTTGCGGGTGGGGGGCCCACAGTAAGGAATTATCTGGCAACAGGGCAGGGGCTGTAAACCCTGCATTACAATAATCTATCCTTGTTGATGCTCCTCTGTTAAAAAAAAAAAAAAAGAAGCTGTCAGGGGTTGCAGTTGTGCGTGCTAGCCCTCCAGCTGGAATTCTTTTGATTCTTCTGTAGCACCTAAGACAATACCATGCCTAAGATGGATTAACTGATAATGATTAATTTTCTAAGTAAACAGCTATCCAGGAACATTTTTCATTACATGTCTGGTATATTCTATGATTAAAAAATAGCCACATAAAGGTTTGAAAAGTCTGTGTTCCTTGAGAGAAAAATGGGGAATTCTCTTTGTAGTCACCAACCAAAAGTTTGTTCAGCTACAGGACAGGCGTCCTGTTGCAAGGAGGGTCTGGGGGGTCAGGCAGCCTCATCAACCATAATTACTCAGACAAACCATTCGTGACCAGCTCTGTGTCTGTGTTCCTTTCTAGGAACATGAACTTTTTGTTGGCATTCACAAAATTAATATTATATATGATACCAAAACCTCATTATCTGCATCTAAGAGAAACAGGTCTTTTCTTTTCTAGGATGGAAGTGGCACTGAGCAAGGTGCTTCCAAATGATGTAAAATCCACGTTGAGTCCTTAAGAGACAGCTGGAAAAGAGAGGGGCCTTGGAAGAGAACCCCAGGCAACCGTCACCCGGTCTGTCAAAGGTCTCTCCTAAAAACAGGAGAACTGAATAAAGAGAAGACCATAGCTCCCACTCCCACCTTGGGTGGCAGGATTGACGTACAGGGGTGCAGGCACCCCTAACTCAGAAGGGGACTTATATAGGGCATAGGGGACTCAGCCTGTAACTGACCCTGCCCAAGGAGTCAACAGCTGAGGCAACGCTGATGAGAGTCATAGGCATTCCTGTGTGATTCTTGATAGATCTCTCTCTGCAGTGTCACCACCGTCACGGTGGTGATCACAGAGGAACAGCCACGTCTCAAATGCCCATGGTTTTTACTCACTGGCTCAAAAAGCTAATTCTTTCAAATGATCGAAAATAAAATAAATCAGATGGATACATCTGAGAGATTTCAGTTAAGTCTTTATGTACAATTCTTTGTCCTTTAAATCTGTGCAGTCCAGTGTGGGAGCCCCTAGTCTTGTGTGCCTATTCTACAGAGCTCTGGAAGTGTGGCTGGTCTGAACTGAAATGTACTGTGAGTGTGACAAAAGAATGTAAAATATTCCATTAGTACTTTTTTTTTTTAATACCAAATACACACCAAAACAATATTTGGGATATTCTGGCTTAAGTAAAATATACTATTAAAATTAATTTACTTTATAAAATGTACTTTTTTTACTTTTTAAATGTCACTGCTGGAACACGCGCAGTCTCGCCTACGGCCTGCCTTACATTCTTAGTGGAGCTGCCACTCATCGTCACACCAAGGGTGTTATATTTAGGTTTGGTCAAGGCAGCAGAAGATTTTAGCCCACTTCTATTCTGTGGATTTCTATGGAATGTAAAGAACCACTCCCCCATTCACTCAAGGACACTTGGACTTTGAGTTTCCATCCTTAAAGGAAAATGAAGAGATTTTTTAAAAGTGTACACTCCAAATTGTGATGGTATGTAACATGGCCTTCATCCACTTGGGCTTGTGTTTTCTCCTAGAAAGCGTTATCTACAGTTTCTGAATAAGTGGTGTTCACTTCTGTCCATCGATGTCAGCCAAGTTTTTTCTCCAAAAGCCTTGGAAGGTAAATTTGGACAGATGAAAATTGTAGGGAATTTCTTCCTTGCCAAACATGATGGCAGGAAGAGCCCTCATGGGACAACTCCACTGTCCTCCCGGTGGCACCCCCATCTGCCTTTCCTGTCCTCTCTCTAAGTACCCGCTAGCCTCTGAGTGCTGCCCATGTCAGACTTCCAACTACACGGTAGCCATCAATCAACTCATGTTTGCAGGCAATGATTCTTAATCTCAGAACTTATCTACTAGAAACACAAAATAAACAGTTAATGTATCTCTCATCCTTACATGTAAGTTTTCCAGGGCACAGAGGGAAGGGAGATACAGCTCCCCCAGAGCAGGCTGTATCTCCCCCCAGCCCTCCCCCACCACC
>NW_012101654.1:2374728-2376757 GCF_000951045.1 Mandrillus leucophaeus | reverse complement strand
GGACCCCAAAGAGGACACCTCAACGAAGTCCTATGTTCACAGTGTGTGAACACGTGGATGACATGAAGGCATCCGTGATAAGGAAGATCCCATTCTTGCCAAACTCTAGTCAGGCATCTCTGAGTACTCTTCCCAGCGAGGCCCTGATTTGGGGGCTTCTGTGTCTGTTTCTGCAATGCCCAATTTTAGCAAAAGTCCTGCTGAGTCAGGTTAGCCAGAACCCTCACCCTCCCTATCTGATCCCCTTTGCTACTTGATGGGGTTCCTCATCCCCCACTGTCCCCTGGGAATCTCTGACCACCCTGGCCTGCCTTCGGCTGGAATCTGGTTCGGTTGGTTTAGCCAGAAGCCCCCTCACCCCTGAGGCTTCCTTTTGGTAGTCTTCCATCCACTGCCCCCAACTCTGCTCCTTGGCTGTAAATTCCCACTGTTCCTTGCTGTATTTGGAGCGGAGCCCAACGCCTCTTCCCTACTGTAAACCCCACTGCACTGGTCCCTATGACTCTGCATGGTCTCCCTGAATAAAGTCTGCCTTCGTGTTTTAACAAATGTCCTGAATCATTTTAACAATGAGGTGTGAGGGGTATTCAGGGACACTCTGAGTGTGTGGTTTGGCAGATGGCTCTAGGTTAGATCGGATTCCCCAGTCACAACTCCAGCCACCAAAAACTTGCAGATGTGTATTATAAGGCAGGGTGTGGAAGGCTCCCGGGGCCACTAGGAAACAAGCTGTCCCTGAGAGGTTCTGCAGGGAAGGCCTGGCTTCTGAGGCCACAGCCCCTGCTCTCTAAGTCCCCTTGCAGGCTCAGTGTGGCTGGGACTCTTTTCCACGCCGCTGCACCTGCTCAGCCTTCCTTGGTCGGTCTCCTCCCAACCAGGTCCCGCCACACCTCCTTGCCTTGGTCCATTTCCTCCATCCTCATTGAGTCCTTTGTTTCCTTTTATTCCTGAGCTGCCTTTCATGCTACTTCCACCCTTGGAATAAAAATGCCTCCCACTTCCCAAGCACAAAGAGCCTGCCCACTCCCCTGATTAACGTCCTCCAGGGGGATTTTTCTCCTGAAAAGCCCGTCTGGCCTCCCCTCCTCCTCATGCCCAGCGCATCCACTGCAGAGGGCTGTTCCAGAGATTATTTTGCGCAATGTGCTGGCTGCCCTGCCAACTCTGGATGAGGGGTTTCATCTCTGGCTTCCTTCTAAAACCCAACTGACTGACTCATTCCCTCACTCAAAAGAGCTACTGTTCCATCATCTTGCTTTATCCTCCCAAATACGCCAGTTAAAGTACTAATGATAGTAATATTCCAGTGAGTCATTGAAATATCTTATTTTGCAGTACCTATAGTTTGCGTGTTGAATTTACATGGGTGTGCACGGAGCTTTGCATTTTAAAATTAACAGAAGACATCATTTCTTCTGCTTAAGCAGTGGAACCGTCGAAATAATCTTCTAAAGTGTTTAGGTTCCCAGATTTTCACAACCAAGCAAAGGAGAAAGAGGGGTTTATTTCTAGAATCATAGGATGATAATGCTGGAATGGCTCTTTGCACTCAGTGGGTCTATTTTACAGACACTGAAATTAAGGCCCCAGGAAGTCAACACACTTCTCAAAGTCACAGAGTAAGTTCATACGGTTATTTTAAATACGTAATAATAAGGAATAAGATGCCATTTATCTAACAGGCACTGTGGGGAGGGAGGTGATTAAACAGAATACTCAAAGTAGAGGAACTTGTAGGTAGCCAGACTCCTGAAAATATGGCAGTCCTGGGAGCTGCAGTAGAGAGGACGCAGAGGCTATGCTGTGGAGGAAGGTGACAGGCGGGATGTGGAAAGGTCCCAGGGCTGTGCTTCTCATGTTCAGGTGACTCACCTGTGGTCTTGTTGAAATGCAGATTCTGATTTACCAGGTGAGTCAGGGCCCAAGAGTCTGCATTTCTAATAAGCTCCCCGGTGACGCTGACGTTGCTCTTCCGCAGACCTCAGTTTGAGTAGCAAGGATTTAGAGATTCCGTTTCAGAAGCCAGAAA
>NW_012101654.1:2364985-2369268 GCF_000951045.1 Mandrillus leucophaeus | reverse complement strand
GGTCGCTAGCTAGAATGACTAGAATGCCTGTGTTAACTCAGGAATTCACATTCCTAAGCTCAGCGCAGGCTGAGCACAAAAGTGTGATCTCATCAAGTTAAATAACCCCCTTCTCTCAATTTCTCTTCCTGTAAGGAGGAAAATGCCACTTTCCACCCACAAAGCTCTCTAGAGGACCAAGAAGACAATTCTGTAAAGGACGTCCACCAGCAGAGAGGAGACACAAGACAGTTTTCTAGAGCTGTCGTCCTAAGTCCCCACGCCCATCAGTGTATAGTAATGTCACCAACTTCAAAATCAAGGAAATATGTTTGCATCAGAGAATGGCTTCAATGCCAACACATGGTACATTCCCAGAAGTTTGGATTTCCATAGAAAGAATAAATAACACAGGCTTCCTTGAACGTCCTGGATGAAAATCACACACATTCTTCCAAATCCTGTGGAAAAACATTTCTGGCCCCTCCTTCCCTTAGAAACAGACCCTTCAAAATCTTGTGGTACTTCCCCAAATACCATAATTTTGAGTTGTGACATCTGGTTTCCAGCTCTCCCAGGCTGGAGTTTCTTGTTAAAGGGACATCGAAATCTCGACATCCCAAGCTGCCACTCTGGCCTTGTGCAGGAGCCTTGCTGCCTCACTTCCTGGCATCCGTGCACTCTAGATGGTTCTAACACTTCCCCCAGACAAGGAAGCTACATGTTTTTCTAGGATATCCTTTTTTAGAAGACTTTGTCTCTTCCAGAAGGTATGTCAGACATGATGGGACTCCCCCACTCTCCGTTGCCTCAAACATCACAGAACATCTGGACACCAATGACAGTCCCACTAGAAAAAGGCCCCTGAATCTTCAAGAAGCTCTAAGAGGGCCGTTAGATTGTCTGGAAATTCCCTGAAGTTCTTCCTGCTCCACCCACTTGAGCCCAGGATTTGAGAACCAGGTCTTCCAGCCACGGCATGCTAGGCACGGCTTTCTGTTTCGAAGCTCGAGGCTGCGCTGGGGAGAGAGGATGTGGTCCATGGGAAGGGGAAGTGCCACTGCTGCAGGGAGCCAAGCATGGCTTGCTCAGGGCCTGGCTCTCCAGGCAGCAGGAGGTGGGCAGGACCGTGCAGCAAGTCAGAGCACAGGGTGCAGTATCAGATGAGTGGGCGTTGGACTCCCAGCTCTGGCCAAGTGACCTCTGGCAAACCCCTTTCCTCCCTAGCACTGGCATCCTCACAGATGTAACAAAATACGGATGGTGGGCAAATGCCACAGCGTGGCCACATCCCACACGGGGAGAGACGCTTCATCAACAACAGCCATGAACACTGTCCGGCCTGTTCATCAGAGCCCAGCAGACTCATCACACCGACACACGGGAAAAGCACGGGGAATATTTCATTTCATGGGCACGGGTAAGTGCTTAAGCTGGTGGTGGAGGAGAAAGTCCAAAGGCTACTGAGGCGGCATCATAGTGACCGTCAAGAACAGGCCAGACACCAGGTGCAGTGGCTCACGCCTGTAATCCCAGCACTTTGGGAGGCCAAGGCGGGCAGATCACCTGAGGTCGGGAGTCGAGACCAGCCTGACCAACAGGGAGAAAACCCGTCTTTACTAAAAGTACAAAATTAGCTGGGAATGGTGGCGCATGCCTGTAATCCCAGCTACTCGGGAGGCTGAGGCAGGAGAATTGCTTGAGCCTGGGAGGCGGAGGTTGCGGTGAGCTGAGATCACACCATTGCACTCCAGCCTGGGCAACAGGAACAAAACTCGATCTAAAAACAAACAAACAAACAAAAAACAACAACAACAAAAAACAAGAACAGGGCGGAAAGCAGTAGGGAGGGAGGATGGGAGAGGCAGCAAGGGCTCCCACACCGGCCGGTGCAATCCATTCTGCACGGAGCTCTGCGGCCTCGTCAGAGTGCATGAGAGGCTAAAAGGGCCACTGCAAAAAAAAAAAAAAAACCAAAACAACAACAACAACAACAAAAACTACACAAAGTGTGAATTGTGGTGATATTGGAGGTGAGTAAAAAGATACAAATATGAATTGGGGGAAATGGTCAGAAAATCTTACCTTCTGAAAAAAAAATTGGCAAAAAGCAATCAAATTAGCCACCTGTAATGCCAGCTATTTTGACCCTGCCAATTTTCTGGGGGTGGAGAGGGGTGCATATTCAACAGTATGGACAACGAGTATACAGTACACAAAGCGACTGCACAGTGTATGAAGATTCAATCACAGATCAATCACAGCCAGTAGATTACTCATTAGGCAAAAATCAATGAAACCAAATCAATGAAACCATCAAATTTTAAAGCAATTTTATGGTGAATATTGACAACAGAAAATGAAATTAACACTGCCTTAAAAAAAAAAAAACCCCAACCAAAACCCCTTAAACTTGCTTTTGTTAAAAAATCAAATCACAAAAAAAAATTTGTCTTAGTAGAAATAATAGTTCTATTAAAAAATTCATAATGGCAGCTTTCATAATACTGATAGGTGAAAAATCTTAGTTATAAATTTTATGCAGAGAAGAAATTACTCCAATAAAAAGAATTTTAGTGAAATACCAATGTAAATGAAAACAATTGGAAATAACTTGTGCAATAGAGAAAATTGTGGTCTTATATTGACTTAGTCTTTTCCTCAGAAAGCATTTTCTCCAACAAAAGTCCGTTAGTGTCGTTAAAATTCCAATTAAAACATTTCTACTCTTAAACACAGAATTAAGATATCTTTGATGGGGGAAAAGCCCAGCAAGTCAGATCAGTGGGTCAAAACTTCCTGTGGTTGTGGAAGTCTTCCCAGGAGATGCTCTGGTTAGGATGGGCCGGGACTGTGTCCCTGACAAGTCCAGGCTTTCCCAGGGTCAGGAAGTTGCTGTGTTGTGCTTTCTAGAAATCTCCTCGAGAGACTCTTTCAAGGATTAATTTAGGAAATAACAAAAGATAAGCTTTACTCATAGTAAGGTGATTGGTTCTACGTACTACAAGAAAATTTATTGGATGATGAGAATTTGACCAAAGATGAGGAGAAGGAGGTGGAGGGAGTGGAGGAGGAAGGAGAGAAGGAGAGAAGGAACACACACACACGCACACGCACACGCGTGCACACACACGCACGCACGCACAGGCACATCCACTCTGCCTAGGGAAGTGGCATTCCACCACGTCAGCAACACGTACAGAGTGGAGGTAATCAGTCTTCAGATTCTGCCACAACGCAAGTGAATGTTTAAAAGCCCACCAGCTTCCTTTGATCTGGTTCCACCTTTACCAAGCAAAGTCCATCGTGTATATGGTATCTGGGTTACTGTGGCTTGGAGGAGGAGCTTCCTAAATCACTAGCCTTGCTTTGGGAGCCAAAGCTCCTCACTCACTCTCCACATTGACTTCCTTAGTCTCAGCATCGGTTCAAGACTGTGGAGGGGGTGCGAAGAGATGAAACCTGTGGAATGTGAAATACTTCCCCCTATTTTGATCACTGGAAAGGTCTATCCCTAATAGAAATTAAATGCTTTGATCTTGTGATTTCTAGTACAGGATTTGTCATTTTTTTCTAACCCCAAATCAGTTGCTTAGGATCAGATCATCCTTGGGTGAACTGTAAAAACTGAGTTTCGGAAACTGAAGTTTCCAAGCAAGCCTCCAGTGACCCCTGCTTCCCTGGCCCCCTGCTGCTATTCTTTGATGTCTTTTTAGCAGCAACCTAAGTCATCGGGAACATTCTTTCAGAAGAAAGAAGTGTAAGGCATTTCAAGAGCCTTGAAACAGACTCTGAAGCCCAGAGCCCTCCTCCTCCCCACCTACTCCTCTCAGAAGTTTGAAGACAGGGGAAAGCTGTTTAAATCCTTGGCAAATCTTCAATAAATTACTCACATGGCTGATTCCAAGGGGCCATTATGGGCTTCTATAAGGAAGAGATCTACAATGGATAATTAGAACGAATAACCCTAACAATAAAAAGTTTCCAAATCTAATTGTTCATTTTTCTTTCTTTAGCCAGATAGCACAACATAAATGTGTTAAGATTTCATTGAAACAACCTTATCTTCCAAAGCCAAGTAGTATACCGGAGGACTCCTTATGAAGAGTTAGATCAGTGATGGAAAAGAGCCCAGCTTACAGGTGCCTGCACTCCTTCCTCAGCCTGGAGGAGGCACAGCTAAGCTGGCAGGCAGCAGACCCAAAGATATTGTACCAGCTCTGCCATTTATTCCTGTCACACTTCAGGTAGCTTTTTATGAGAACCTACATTTGTAGAAGGTGAAGAGAAAACTGAAAAGAGAA
>NW_012101654.1:2310155-2364004 GCF_000951045.1 Mandrillus leucophaeus | reverse complement strand
CTGTATGGATATAACACATATTGATCATCAATTCATCCTTTGATGGACATCTGGGTTGTTAGGTTTCATGCAGCTGTGAATAGTCATATACAAGTCTTTGTGTGGACATACTTAGGAGTGGAATTGCTGGGTCATATAGGAATGGTGTTTAGCTTTTGGAGAATTTTGAGAAACTGCTTTCCAAAGTGGATGTGCCATTTTATATTCCCACCAGTAATGTACAAGGGTTCCAGTTTCTCCACATCATCACCAGCATTTGTCATTGTCAGTCTTTTTGATTAGTGCCATCCTAGAGGGTATGAAGTGGCATCTCACTGTTTTTGTTTTTGTTTTTGAGACAGAGTTTTGCTCTGTTGCCTAGGCTAGAGTGCAGTGGCACAATCTCGGCTCACTGCAACCCTCCGCCTCCTGTGTTCAAGCTATTCTCCTGCGTCAGCCTCCCAAGTAGCTGGGACTACAGGCTTGCACCACCACACCTGGCCAATTTTTTTTTTATTTTTTATTTTTAGTAGAGATGGGGTTTCACCATGTTGGCCAGGCTGGTCTCAAACTCTTGACCTCAAGTGATCTTCCCACCTCGACCTCCCAAAGTGCTGGGATTACAGGTGTGAGCCACCACGCCCTGCCTCATCCACTTAGTAAGAAAGGCAGAAAGCCTGTTCCTAATCATGCTGATTTTGCAGATGCACTTGCACTAACCTGGAGATGGGGCTCACTGCAGGAAATTGCATCACCCCCAGTATGGAAGTTGGGCCCTTGCACTGGGAAGAGGATTTTCAAGTTACCTGCTCGTGTGTTGTGGGCATAAACCACACAGTTTTGAAGGAAACAAGGTTTGACTTCCCTCTCTCTCCCCAGTGATGGAAGGAGCTGGAAAGAACAAGGTCTGAAACCTGGAAAGCTGAAAACCTGGAAACCCGGGTTCTAGGCTCCAGCTCTGCCACTTTCACCCATTTAAGCCCCTGTTGGGGACTTTGTTTCCTTATTTGTAAAATGGGTATAATAATAAAGTTTTCCTTACAGGGTGGCTTAGATATGGAAAAAAAGGAGTGATAGCCATGGATGGGCCTGGCAAATGATTAAAGTGCTATAAAATGTGAGCCTTAAAATTAGGCACTAGCAGGCCCTGTCTTGGAATCCCATGATGCAGGGGCTAAGAAAGAGATTGTCTGCCCATTGCTTCTCCCTCCCCGCTCCTTCCTACCTCAGGACACAAGAGAGCTGCAGTCTAGCAAACGACACCACACACTCCACACACTCCCATTTTACTGCTCCCTTCCCAGGCAGTAGAGATGAAGGATGAAGGCAGATGTCGAGAGAAGGACAAAGCTGTGCTTTAGCACTTGGGGAATGGTAGGACCAGAATAGGCACTTTTTAAGCAAGATCCACAGCTCTATCTTCTTACACTGTAGACAGGGAGCTCCCTCCAGCTTTAGTGGAGGCTGCAAAGGAAAGTCCATAGAATAGGAGGAATCCTGGAAGAGAAATATCTCTGCCAAGTGATTTTTTAGGCCTAAACATTATGTTCACACCGAATCATCACAGCTCCTCTGCCGGGCCTGTGAAATTTACCAAAGCACCACAGCAAAGCTACACATTCACAATCACAAACTTTTAAGAGCAAGAAAAAGTTCTTTTTTTAATTTAAAAAAAAATGTAAAAGTTTGTTGTGTCAGGGATTAGGGTCTGTTTTAGTATCTTCAAAATGGGTTGTAATAAACTTTAGTATAGGTTTTAATATCTAAGCAAAAATAAAGCTATTCATCTCAACACATATCACAGATACATGTTTATTATACCTAAATAAAGGAAATTCTCAATCCTAGGCTGGATAAACAAGAAAGTCGTCTAAGATGTAACTGTCCTAGATTGATATCATGGAGACTGGTCATGCTCCAAGGATTGCAAAAGCGAGTAAGTGCAGCAACCTACAACTGTAGACCTTTCGGGGTGGAGGCTGCTTCGTAGAGTGGAATCAACACTTGGGTTTCAAAGAAACATCAGAAGCACAGCTCACAGGCGATGCTTTACTCGTTTGGGCTAGCAGTCCTGCCTCCAGGATACCCGTCCCTCCAGCCCCCTCTTCTTCAGCTCATCCTGCCCACCCAGCGAGCTAAGGAACGCTGATTTCCGGCCTCCTTCCTTCCCAGCGCTCAGCTCCTCCTGCATAGCCCTCGGCCTGCCTTCCCCACTGTGGCTGGGCCCAGGCAGGAAGTGACCAGAGGCCATGGGCAGACTTCCAGTGTTACCTATTTGCCTTTCCAGATCGGCGGCTTCATCAGGAGTGGCTCGTGGGAGGACTCCGGGGTCGCTGAAGCTGGTGCGGAGCAGGGTCCCCATCACAAAGAAGAACAGGATGCCGGCGACTGCAGGGATGGCAGGAGTGATTTTCACCGCCAGGTACGGACAGCTGCCAACAGGTTGGACAGGCCAGGGAGAAGGGGAAAAGAAAGGATATACAATGTTAGGAATCAACAGTAAGCAGTCTTTATCTTCTAAGAAGCCAAAAGCTTATTTGGAGGAGGGAAATTGATTTCCATTAAAAATTCATCAATGTGAACGATTTACATTTGGGGAGATCTGCGGTTCTCTTTTACAGACAATTGAACCCCCACTCCCCAGCACGACAGCCCAAGCCCTCTGCTCTTACAGGAAGATGCTGGAAGAAGAATGAAAATAGTCCCGCTTGTATAATCAGTCTAAGACGCATAGAGCTTGTATAAATAGACACGTGTCCTCTGTGCTGTAAACACAGTCCAGGAATCTATGAGATCCCCCCACCCTCCCCTGGGATTACATAATAGAAGAAGACATCAATTTAGAATGATCTTCATGCAAGCTGGCCTTTCCCACTTGGGTCAAACGACTCAGGGACTTTCAGCCAGCCTCAGATGCTGAGGACTGTACACACACTCTCAAAGGGCAAGACACCAATTTTCCATGTTTTGGAGGTAATCTATTCTGAAGGGAATGAGCTATGGAAATGGACTTGCAGGCAAGTTTCTGAAGACGATGTAAGGGATTTCAGCAGTTGGAATAGAATCATCTCGTGCTTTTCCAGAGGGCGTCTGAGCTACCAACGGACGAACGTGGCCCAACTCTTAACTCAACCTCTTCACTGCTGTCAGTCTGACACACCGACGTGAAGCAGGGGTTGTGATGAGTCAGGGAGAGGTGCCACTGGGACAAACTCAGCTCTACATGAGGCCAGCCTAGGAACAAGCGTCTGACATTTGGTCTCAGATCCAGGTATTCTGGAGCCAGAGCAGTTCTTACCATGGCGCTTTGAGGCATTTGGATGTTTGGACCTAAGTGAAGGATGGGATCTGCAGTGACCACAGTCACTCCACTGTTGCCACATTAAATAACATCATGGGCATTGGGGAACAGGATGCAGAATCGTGGAATTAGGACATCTAGCGTGGAAAGCAATGCTAGACTGCCCACCTCATCAGAATATCCTCTTCCATGTTCTCAAGACAAAACAGAGATGGGGAGCTGGAGAAGAAAGGATTGGGAAGCTCAGCTCTGCCCAAGACTGGGAAGCAGACAGGGCTCTTGGTCTTGGAAGCCCTGGGAACCAGCACCCCACTGCTGTGCAGGTCTCTGATGGATGGCAAAGGGATGCAGGCAGGAGTCTGGGACTTGATCCCCTTTGCTGAGCAAAGCCGTGATCCCCTTTGCTGAGACAAGTGATAGATAGAACATTAGTGCACCAGCCTTCAAGAGGCCTGCAGACCTAGACACAGCTTCCTGGAGCGATCACTGATGTTGATAATGTGGACCGTGGTTGTGCAAGTTTCCTAGCACGAGGAGATATACAGCGAAGTATTTAGGAATAAAGTGCCACGATGAATGCAGCTTACTCCCAAATAGCTCAAAAAAATATTGTCTAGACAGAGTAAATGGGATCAAGTATTAGCAAGAGGTGAATTTGGGTAAAGGGTAAACGGATGTTCCTTGTACTACTCTTACTCTTGCTACTTTTCTATAAGTTTGAAATTATTTCCAAATAAAATTTTAAAAAAAGAAACACAGTCTATATCGAAGGCATGAAAATACCCTGGTATGAAATTTTATATATATATATATATGTACACACACACACACACATATATATGTGTACACACACACACACATATATATGCTATATATAGACCCTGAATATATATAATTTTAGTCTAAAATAATCTACTTTAGGGGGACTTTTTTTGTTATAAAGTGGTTAGGGAAAAGAGCAAATGTGTAGAAGAGAATTTTCCAAAAAAACTTGAATTCACAATTCAACATAATTTGAACAATGACAGTGAATAAAAACAAGCCCACGTTTTCCCCCTTTTTCAAGATTAATGAATTTGAAGAAGAAGATGTTGGCACAGCAAAGCCAGCTTCAGCGAGGGCACAGCTGGACAAGGTGAACCAGACAGACCTGGTTAGGAGAGAGTGTTCCACTTCAGGTGTTGACAGCTGTGACTTAACACTATGGAGCTTCTCCAAGGATGGCTACTTGTGAAGGGCCAGAACCCTCCCATGAGGGTGACTGAGTAGATCGTAGGCTCTGGTGTGCTTATTTTTTCCTTTTTGGGTCTGAAAGGCAGCTTGGTGGACTGCAAAGTCTACCTGCTCAATGTTGCAAAGGCTGCCTCTTGCTCTTAGAGCAAGTTCTAGCATGCCTTGCCCTCCACCGTTCCCTGTCCCAAGTGCACTATCCGCGGGGTTGGGATCTTCCACAGCTACCCCACTTCCCCAAGCTGATGCCTGTGCGGCCTCTCATCACCTCCAACCCCCAAACAGGATGTCCCCTGCCACATTCTCACTGCAGAGACAATACACTGTAGATCGGTATCTGCACTTCAGCATACACTGATTTATTCAGAGCCATCCCAGAAAAGGAGGAAAAGGGAAAGTCCAGTTGACGCCGGGAGGCCTGCTGCCTGCCAGGGTTCTCTCACTGCGTAGCGGGCTGTTGCACTTGGACACGTCAGGGCATGGATCTGAAATGCATCTGTTTGTGTTTCCCTGGGAACCTGCTCCTGCTCCTGTTCCCGCAGGAAATCTCAGGCGGGTCTAGTGACTTCTCTGATCATAATATGAAGGTAATAGGAAGTCCTTGTCGCTTTAAGTAGCAAACAGTGTCATTGAAGTAAATGAAAGGGTAATAATCCCAGTGAATAATGGTAACTTCTACCTTGATATGAAGTTAAGCCCCCTCCACCACCCCAGCTCGCCAGCTGCAGTTTTTGGCCCCTCCATGGTGGAGAAGAAAGCAGGTGGAGTATACAGGGAGGCAGGAAGGAGCTTACAGGAAGAGTTCTGTTACAAGGCGACTGTGTGCTCTGGGTCTATGAGATGGTTAAACCAGCTCTGCCTAGACTTGCATTGGTGAGTGCTTTGGACCCCCCCGGGGGGAACCGAGGTGTGTGGCCCACCTGCACTTGTCTTCCTCCTTCCCCCCTCTTAAAGAGAAATGGCCAGCCTTCCTCCCACTCAGGGCCTTCCTTCTACTCTGTTTTGCCTTCGAGTCCCTCCTCTCAAAAGCCCTCTCTGTCTTGTCTCTCCGAGGGACAGCTGGAACAGTGATCTCTGTTTGTTTACTTATTTATTTATTTATTTATTTATTATCTTTTTTGAGACAAGGTCTCACTCTGCTGCCCAGGCTGGAGTGCAGTGGTATGATCACGGCTCACTGCAGCTTTGAACTCCTGGAGCTCAAGAGATTCTCCCAGCTCAGCCTCCTGAGTGGCTGAGACTATAGGCCCTCACCACGGATGACGCCTGGCTAATTTCTTGTGTGTTTTGTAGAGACAGGGTCTCACTTTGTTGCCCAGGCTGGTCACAAACTCCTGGGCTCCAGTGATCCTCCTGCCTCAGCCTCCCAAAGTGCTGGGATTACAGGAATGAGCCACTGTGCCCAGCCTAGACAGTGACCTCATCCCTGCCTACCACGATCCCCTCCTTCAATCTGTCCGAACCACCACTGCCAGCTCCAATCACACGTGTCTCTGCCCAAAAGCCTTCCATGCTTCTGCCGTCCCTGCCAACGAAGCTCGAGCTCCTTATCTGGTGTCTAAGTGTCCCCCAGTCACCTTCTCTCCCTCTCTCTCACTGCCCCTTCCTGAATCCCAGCAATGGCCACACCTAACATTTGGGCATCTCAGACAAGCATGGGCTTTCACCCACCGCCGCGCTGCCTGTCCAGTCCATGTGTCTGGAACACCCGCACCTCCCATTTGGCATGTTGATGCTTCCCAACCTTCCACTTCCAGCTCAATACCGCTTCCTGAAAAGCCTTGGTAGAGTTTCTGGGCTCACCCCTAAACAAAAGGGATCGCTTCTTTCTCTGGACCCCCACCGTGTTTTCCTTTGCTCCCCTTCCTCAGGACATGTGGATATTTGCGGACATGTGGCTATTTGCGGACGTGCTCCACGCACCTCACTAGATTAAAAGTCCTGGAAGGTGAGACTGGCCCCTGTTCCTCTTCATGTCCTTTGTAGCACCTAGCAGGATGCCTCACATGGTGGAAAATGCAACCAAATTTGATAAATATTTGTTGAGTAGCTGAATGAACAGAATCCATTTAGTGAATTTTACTAAAATTTACCTGAAAGAGGAGGAGAGTCAAGTCACCCATACCCTCAGCAACCACAGACCTGGTCTAGAACTTCTCTACTCTTGTTGGCTTGCTAGGTCCCATAACTTCCTTCAGACAGATGCTAAGGCCCAGTTCCTCCCACGAGGCTCCCTCAGCTGAGAGGAGAGGATATTCCTCAGCTCATTGAGCCGAGTGTGCCTCACATTAACCTTCTAGGGGCATTTGCTGGAACCTCTAAGACCCTCCATGTGCTAAAGTTCTAGCAGATGAAGCACCATATGTTGGTACAACTCTGTACAATGCTAGGTGCTTTGTGACAGTCCCGTTCCACCAGCCTGTGTGTGTGACAGAGGACAGTGCTGAATTTGTCCTAGAAATCCTCAACAACTCACTTTTTATAAAAGCAGCAGAATTCCCAACCCTAAACAAACAATGAGGTCAGGGCTACTGAGACACCTTCAAACTGCTGCTCAGAAAAAGCAGAGAGCATCTATAGTCCTTGTGGTAAAGACAAGGCAATAAGCAGACCCTGCCCACGACTGTGAATGTTTACCTCCTGAAGGAGGTGAGACTAATGGGACATCTCAGTCGACCCACAGACTGGCACAGCTTCACAGCTAAAGGAAGCGCTGTGCACAGTATGGCAAATTCTTCGCCTGAGCTCAGATGACTTGAAAATGGCTCCTTCATATTTCTGAGCAACTGTGGATGGGAACTCCAATGCTGAGTGCCATCTGTGTTGAGGAAGACTCCATCCCTGAGGGCCTGGATTTGATACAAGATGATGAGGCAGCTGCCAAAGATATAAACACCAAATGGAATCCTATTTCTGTCTCAAGAATTGTGACCTACATACAACTCAGGGCAGTGTAGAAAACAGGCTACAGGCGTCTTAGTCTTCATAAAGATGAACTGGAAAGTGACAGGGGGAAAAAACAAGAATATGAAAGCATACATCTTCATAACATAAAAGAAATTAGCCAATTTAGCACCAGATGATAAAATGATGAGAAGCCTTTACAGAGCTCTCCCTCCAATCATATACATCAGCGAGAGCTGTTTGATTTTGGATATGATGATAAATACTTATGCACAAACTGTCAATGCATCGTACATTCGAGGTACAGAAATTCATTCCAGGTAATAATTAGAAATCATAGCAGTGCCAAAACATTATATGGAATTTTTTTCAGTTCAAATAGCAATCTTTTTGAATCTTTAGTAAAAGTTGTTTTTGTGCTTTGATGCTTATACATGAAAAGTGGAACTGTTTTCTGGGCACCATATTATCTGAGACCACACAATCGGTGTATCTGATCATTAAAAAGATAGATGGAGGGATAGATGATAGATAGATAGGTAGGTAGGTAGATAGATAGATATAAAATCATTTTAGCATCAAACAGACACTGACATCTCAGAATCAACACTGTCATTAATTCCATATTCATGTTTACAGACTGGCTTACAGGTTAGAATCTGACACAAAGCTGATTCCTTGAACAAAAACCCTAAGACTAAACTAATTTCTTAAACATTTGGATAGGAAATATGGATTTCATTGTTGGGTAATTAGGTCTCTCTGTTTTCCAGAGGACATTCTTTGGGAGAAGATTAACTTAAAAACTAAACAAAACAAAACAACAACATTAACAAGATATAGCAGAGACATTAAAACCAAGTGCCTTTGGAACAAGAAGTAGAGAATCTTTTCCTGTATCAAAACAATTCAAGTCTTCTTTTAATGTTTTGTCTATAAATGGATACACATAAAAAAAAGTTTGTTACTAGTAGCTCATGACTCCTGACTGCAGCAAATGGCCTACATTTGATATTTTTGGTCTGTCCTGTATGTATGAAAGCATAAACATGAGAATAACTGTTTTTTAGACATAACCATGAGGCATGCATTTATTATTACACAGGAAGAGGAAGTGGCCTTACTGCATTATTGCCACACTCCAATTCAGGGAATTTCTACTTTGCAGAAATCATCAAGTAACCTAGCATTTTAAGTTTCAGATTCTTGACTACAAAGCATTTCAGTAAAAAGTAGCTAAGGCAAACAATCATAAATGAAATAACCTGAGCCAGTGACTCACACGTCTGAAATAATCAGAGTAGCATTGTGAGAAATGGAGGTTTTAAGGGTTGCAATAGAAATGACCCCTTCTCCTTTTCATATGAGTCACTGCAAAACAAATGTACTTTTCACTTACAGGCAGGAACATAAGCACCATTCATTTTGTGATTTGTTCCTTAATCACATACTTAGAAACAAATCTACCACCGCAAGGCAAAGATGAGCACATTACTTGGAGACAAATAGAGGAAAAAGTAGATTCAGAAAGCATATCCACTCACAACTCTAGAATAGGAAAAACCAAAGAGATGATTTCATAAAACTCCCAAGAGTGACATTCCCCTACAAGATCACGATGGCAGGACCCTGTGCCTGGAAAGCCCTTAGTGACTCATCGTGTTAATTACCCCAGATGCACAGAGCCAGGAGTCTATGCATGCCTGTACCAAGAGAGGGAATTTAAATCAATGAGCCCAGGGACTAACGTGGAAAATATGAGCAAAGCAAGCTGGAAGGAAAAGCTCAAACCCAGAGGGCATAGAGGTGACAGTAGAACTCCACACACCCATTTGTAGACTACAAAGGTGACGTTCAGTTTCATCAAAGCTCAATGGCTTGTTTTTCCATCCGTCTCTCTGTCTACCTTTGTTCTGTGAGAACTGTAGCTTTCGGGCTTGCTAGGGGAGGAGGAAGGTGAAGGTCACCCTACCAAAGCGAGGAACATCACTTAGGAAATCCGGTTTTTCCCTGCAGGCTTTCTGGCTAGATGCCAGAAACAGGGACGTCTCCAAACACAGCACAGTCTTGCCTTGAACTTGCAGAGTTCATGAGTGAGGAGAGGGGCTCCAGGCGTCAAGCACTTCCGTGAACAGAGAGCTGAGGAGGGGAGAAGAGGAAAGTGCTGTCTTCCGCCTGTGTGGCCCAAACACCCTTTAAGTGTGCAAGACAGAGTTAGTGCCCTTATTCTTAACTCAGGGCCTCCCAGACCACCCAGAGAGATCTACTTAAGATACAAGACCTGGGAATCTGTAGCTTTGAAATACAGGCTTCAAATCATAGCGTGTAAACAGCCCAATTTACCCATCTACTATTGAGAATGTACAAGAGTTTACTAGTGAATATTGTGGTGCATCAACATTTTTGCCAAGTGATCCTGAGTTGCATGTAAAATTCCAGGAAGAGGCCGGGAGTGCCTATAATCCCAACACTTTGGGAGGCTGAGGTGGGCAGTGCTTGAGCTCAGGAGTTTGAGACCAGCCTGGGCAACATGGCAAAACTCTGTCTCTACAAAAAAATAAATAAATAAATACAAAAACTAGTTGGGTGTGGTAGCGTGTGACTGTAGTCTCAACTACTTGGGAGGCTGAGGTGGGAGGTTCGCTTGACCCTGGGAGACTGAGGCTGCAGTGAGCCAAGATCATGCCACTGTACTCCAGCCTGGGCAACAGAGCCAGACCCTGTCTTGAAAAAATGAAATGAAATGAAATAGAATTTCAGGAAGCCAGAGGCTTCTGGGTAGCGTGTGAGTCACGGGAGGGAAAGTCAACACTGTTTTGCCCCAGAAGTTGCTCTTTGACGTCCTGACATTACTTAGGCATGGCAACCATATGCCCCTGATTTCCTGTTAGAGTCCTGGCGCAGGTGGATGTCTTCTCATTTTCAGACCATGTGTGGCCACTGAGCTAACTGGCCCAAGTAACTCCATTTTGCTTTCTGTGCATCCTGGAACCAACCGTAAGTCATTGTCAGGGCAAGCCAGGGTCCTTCTGAGAAAGCTCTTCCTAGAGCTGCTGGTGTGTGTGCTGGGAAGACCTGCCCACACCAAGCATCCAGGGTAGTGATTTAGGATTTGTCCTGGCACTAAACAGCATTCTAGGGTTTAGCTGCCTCTGACCCTGGCTTATATTTGAAGGGTGTCCATTCTGCCTCCGATCTGGAAACTCTGTATGGGAAAGTCATAGCAGGACTTTAGTTCTAGTCATAATTCTTGTTTCATCCAATCTAAGGTACCCCACATTTTACGATGTATCATTAAGGGGAAATGTGCCAAATCAGATGATATTCTCTAACCACAAGGGATCTTTATTTCATACTTATTGAAAGAGCTGTTATAGACTTAATTAGACACCAATTTAAAAATCATATATCACTATCGTGCATACATTTTAAAAAACGTGAGTGAACTAAATTGGCCACAGTATTCCTAAAACATCTCCACATTTAGAGCCTGAGGCAGAGGTGTCTGCGTGGGAGCCTTTCCACGTTGCAGCCTCCCAAGCCCATCAAAGCACGGCCCAGCTCTTCTGCTTCTCCCTAGCCTGCATTCCGTGCCCAATGCACCAGCTCAAGCCAGAGCGCGTCCCTCCTGTGCTCAGAACTAAAGCCAGGTACTTGCAGAGGCTACAAAGCCATCTGGCTCCTGTGACCTCTTTGACCTCATCTTCCTCCCTCCTGCTGCCCCCTGCAGCCCTGGAAAAAGCCAGGCCTGTCTCTTCTCTGGGAGAGGCACATTTGCCTGTGCCTTCCCCCTGCCTGGAATCCCCTCCCTACGGGAAGCCACAGAGCTCCTCCTAGCCTTTACTCAAATATCACCTTCTCTGTAGAGACTTCCCTGATTGTGCTGCACACAATCTCCAAACTGCAGCCCCCCTATGACCAGCTACTCCCTCTCCACCAATCCCAACCCCCTTCCAGCTTTTACTTTTCCCATAGCACTTAACCCCACTTGGCGCACTATTAATATATGTACTTCCTTGCTTACTGTCTGACCCCACTAGAAAAAAGCTCAATGCAATGAGGAAGTGTATCTACTTGGTTCACAGATGTAACCTCCAGTGCCTAGAATTCAGTCTAGCACATAGTTGACCTTCAATAACTATTTGTTAAATGAAATGAAGAGACATCTAAAAAAACACAGGATACAAAGTACAGTGGAGACGATCCCATTTGTGTTTCAAACACATTTATATTCGTAACTGGAAGAATGTGCCCCATCATCTCATTATCCCTGGGTGATTTTGTGCATATGTGCTTTTTGGTGGTTTCCAAATATTCTTAATTAAAGCATGGTTTGTTTTGTAGTAGAAAAATATGTTATTAAAAATAAATGTATAAGTACTTGCTGAACTAAAAAAGAAGAGAATTGCCGAAATATTAAAATCTGCCTGTGCTTTTAAAAATTCAACTATCAATAAAGAAGATGCTTGACAATAATGTATATTCTCTGTTGGACTGAAACAGAGACAATAATGTATATTCTCTGTTGGACTGAAACAGAGCTGGCTGAAGCTCTTGAGTTTTGCAAGTTGCCTTATAGTACCTTAATTAGTCTAATTGTTTTGGGGTATGGAGGATTATACATTTAAGAATGCAAAACCCAGGTTATCTCCTATCTCAGCTCTGGTCTGTACCCAATTTCTGGGAGGAATGTGACTAGAGAAAGTTCTTCAGTCATCCTTGCAGATTTCTGTCTTAAACTGGGTATTTAAATTACAGTACAAGGCCACACATATGGGACCCAACTCCCCTCAGTTCCAGCAAGCCCCCTGGAGATCCAGAATCTCAGATGCCTGGTACATTCTCTTTTTCTTTCTTTGTGTTGCGGGTGGTCTAGGGATGGCAAGATGAGAAGGAGGTGTTCAGGAATGAGAAAGAATCAAATACTACACAAATTAAATCTCCTCAACACCGGCAATGTTGGTAGAATTGAACCCAAATGTTGGATAGCTCATCAATGAGCACTGTTTGGCAATGAATTGCCCAACAGAGACATTTTCCACAAAATCTGAATTAGTTTAATCATTACATGCTCAAGAAAATCTTGTTGGAAGGAAAATGCCCTGCCTTGTTGCAGATTGCACACTGAGCACCAGTGAGCTTCTCCTCCCATCCCAAGGCCCTGGGGCCATCAGGCTCCCTGCTGGGAGGTGGCCCAGGGGTGTGGCTGCTGGTGCCACCGGGAGATGCCTGCTGTGCCTGTGCCTGCTCCTCCTTCCCCAGTGGCCCCTTTCTCAGTGCTTCCACGGCCAGCGGCCCCACACTAGGGCTTCAGTTGCTCACCCAGAGTGGGCAGGCAGTGAGCACAGCTTTACCCAGGACTGGGGCCTCTGCCAGGGAGCTGGTACCCCCACGCCTATCCTGTAGAACGAGGCCAGGCCCTGTGGGACAGTCACACTGCACAAAGTCCAGATGTTACTGCTATGGAAATGTGTCTTCTGCATTACAAAGATGCAGTAACTCAGGACCTTTGGGGCAAAGGCACATGTGAGTCTTAGGAAGTTTTTCCAGAGCTGGAGAACAAGTCTACGAGTACTGTGGATGCAAGAGATGACCAAGTCTCCTTCACGCCTTCATTCAGGCACTCCACACACAGTCACTGAACACACACCACCTGCCAGCACACCGCACCATGTGCTAGGAAAGCAGCAGGATTAAGACAAGACCCTCGCTTCCTGGCAGCTCACATTCCAGTGGGGGGCAGGGGGGGCAAATTCGCACACTTCAAACAAAAGAGCAAGTGTGGAAACACAGGTGCTGAGGAACGGTGGAGGGAACCAGCTCAGTGGGCCGGAAGGGCAGGTGTTGGTGAAGGCTTTCTGGAGGGGGCATCAGAGGCAGCAGTGAGACCCGCAGAGAGGAAGGGCGTTGGCAAGGACAGGGAGCCCCAGACCCTCCCTGACCCTAATAATTCCAGGCCTCCTTCGGTCAGTGCACCGAGTGACTGGTGGAAGCACAGTGTAACCCTCCCTAGACAGGACTCTGGAACAGCACGTCCGGGGGGGCAGGGGCGTTGTAGGCTGTTTAGTCACTGTGGCATCCCCAATGCCTCATACACAGCTACACAATAGGCACTCGACAAATATTTGCTGAATTGAATGTCGTGGAATCATCAGAGCAGACCCAGGACATCTAGGTCCACGTTTGGTAGCAAACTGCAAAGCGATGGGTGCAAAGGTCGTCATGCGGGTGAAGCAGTGGAAGATACTGAGAAGGAAGTGAGCAGACCCCACTTCCGTGTGCTCCAGCCTCTGCTGACGGCACTCCTCTGAGCTAAAGGTCCCACTCCTGGGGGAGAAAAAGGGCCACCTTCTTCCTTTTGCGAAGGAGGAAGCATTACTAAGTAAATTTTGCTTTACAGTGTTTCCCTAAGAGTGAAGAGGAATTGAAGATTTTTTTTAACATATCCGTCATCATAAACCTCAAGGAATTAGATAATATAGGATCAATACAAGTTAGAAATATCCAGTCGTTGAGACAGAGACACATGTGAGTGCAGAAGGCTAAGCTATTTCACCCATCAACTCACTAAACAATGTTGTTTCCAATAGCAGAGACATCATAATTTGAAAAATAGTACATAATAATTATGCAAAATGGAAATAAGGTGCTCTGAGTGGAAAAGAAAAAAGGCTACAAAGGTATTTAAGGAGAAAATGGTTCTATTTCCAAAAAGGGGAGAAAAAAAACAAGGTAAACGGCTTAAAGCCCATGTGCCCTGTGACACCAAGTTGGAGACTATCAGGCAAAGACAGCTTCAAAAGTGCATATTTGGTAGAAATGAACAAAATGAAATTCACTGGAAGTCTTTGGATACTGGGTTGCTGTTGGGGGCTGCCGATTCATTTTTCCCTTCTCTAAAGGGGCAGCACTTAGCGTTCATTCACAGATGATTCCTTTTTCTCACCTAAAACAATGCCCGTGGTATCGACTATTATCCCTGGCAAAGTGCCTTTGCATTAAAACATGATGACAGCATTTCTCAGCCCTGATGTTGGGGAGAGCTCCTACCATGTAATTATCCAGCTCAATTAGAAGACAAGGTCAGAACAAACAGATCCAGAGGGAAGATCCATGCCTGCTAGACACATAGATGTGGTCCCACATCATTTTTTTTTTCTTTTTATCTAGCCCTGTTACTGTTTCATACACATGGTTTTCAAAGTAACAGGCAGCTAGACAGTAAGACTACAGGGACCAAATGAAAATGCACATTTTTTTGATTGAGTACCTATATTGCAGACAGTTTCACATATAGCATTTCATATAATGTCTACGAAAATGTACACAGCTAATTGTCTATGACGTTGGTATTCCTGAGACCATTTCACAGATAAGGAAACTAAGGTTCATTAATTTGACTGATAAGACTTATAAGAGGTTCATTAATTTGACTGAGCCTGGTTTAGCTAATAAATTTCAGAACCAGAAGTCAATCAGATGTGGCCATCTTCAAAGGCCATGGGCCCGAGGCATGGTCTCTCAGTTGTACCACAATGAGGCCTACACTTCTGTTTTTGCACTCTACACACTTTCTTAGTGGAATACGATAACAGCTGTACCTGCTTTCACCTTTTTATAAGGATTTCAATGATCCTTATTAAATGCAATTAAGAACACAGCGAAACCTAAAGCTATTTAGCGTGAAGGTGCCTTGTCCAGTCTGGGCAGAAGACAAGCTTGGAGTCTTGGGTGACAAAGTCTCTCATTGATGGATTGCCAGCAGTCGGGTGGTAATGCCTTAGTGACTGAAGGTCAAGAACATTTCTCCTGGGCTCTGCTTTCCAATTCCAGTTGAAGAATATCAAGCTCTGTGGTTTCTACATAACACAGAAACCACAGATTCCCGGGGGCCCTGTCAATCAAGCTTGACACTAAATGGTGATGACTGCTCCTGTTATTACAAAATACATGTATGCTAAACAAAGACCATAATGGTTAGTTTTGTTTAATACTGGAGGATTCTGACCAGTACAATGCTAAAGCATAAACTTACATTTATGAAAAAAGATAAAGATAAACTTTCTAGAATTCCCAGGTTATACCCAAGAAGTACTTGCTCCCTGTGAAGAGAGGGTGGGGTTGCAGAGACTCCAGAGATCTCCACTTCTGCAGTGTCAGTGTGGAACTGTACCTAATTGCTCCAGTATCCACTCCTAACCAGCAGGAATGTCAAAGAACCTCAGAAGAGTACAGGCGGTAGGTGCTGAGTAAAACTGGAAGTCTGAGTGTGTCTCCTAGACACTAGGAAGTACAAGGATATACTTTCAATGAAACTCTTTGAACTCATTGGGAGAAAGCTGAAAAATACCATGTGCTGTTGAGGAATTAATGCCCACTCCCACCCCCAGTCTTCATCTAATTGTGCTTTTTAAATTAATTAATGCCAACTCCCACCCCAGTCTTCATCTAATTGTGCTTTTTAAATTAATTAATGAATGCCCACTCCCACCCCCAGTGTTCATCTAATTGTGCTTTTCTAATTAATTAATGCCCACTCCCACCCCCAGTCTTCATCTAATTATGCTTTTTAATTTTTTTGTTTTATTTATGTATTTATTTTTTGAAACAAAGCCTTGCTCTGCTGACCAGGCTGGAGTGCAATGGTGCGCTCTCAGCTCACTGAAAGCTCCGCCTCCCGGGTTCTCGCCATTCTCCAGCCTCAGCCTCCAGAGTAGCTGGGACTACAGGCACCCGCCACCATGCCCGGCTAATTTCTTTGTATTTTTAGTAGAAATGGGGTTTCACCATGTTAGCCAGGATGGTCTCGATCTCCTAACCTTGTGATCCATCCGCCTTGGCTTCCCAAAGTGCTGGGATTACAGGCGTGAGCCACCGCGCCCGCCCTATTGTGCTTTTCTAATTAATTAATTAATGCCTACTCCCATCCCCAGTCTTCATCTAATTGTGCTTTTTAAATTAATTAATTAATGCCCACTCCCACCCCTAGTCTTCATCTAATTGTGCTTTTCCAAGTATATTCATCTGTGGCCAAACTTTCATATAATTTCTTTACTTAAGTCTTCTTTTAAGTCACACACTTCTGAGATTAAAAAAAAAAAAACTTTTCAGCTCATTTGGAAATAGAAGAGAAGGATTCCTGAGGACTTCCCCACGGCAAACATGATAATGAACTGATTACTAAAAAGAGAAGGGCAAAAGTCAGAATAGTGAACATTAGATCTAGGGAAAAATCTAGGTGGGGAAAAACAGTGGAAACAACCTTAAGGAATATGGTGGAGAAACATCTGGAAAAAGCATATTTAATTAGAGAACACCAAGAGGGACTGCAACAGTGGAAATCATGCCTGGCTAGCCTGATGGAAGGCTTGGGAGGTGTGATTGCCATGAAAGCTACAATCAAACAAGTGCCACCTTTCTTGAATTTTGCCAAGCAGATGGCAAAGTTGGAGAATCAACAGGGAAACTGTAGAGTGATACAATGCAGAGAGAGAAGGATCAGAAAGCCCCTCCTATAGTCACACCCCTATCCCTCTTAGGCTTGCGCCATACATTGTCCAGTTGGCTTCAACATTCAGAATAACTGGAGCCCTAAAGAACTGTCAAGTTCTGAGAACAGTCTTTCCACTTCCAGAAACAACTTCCTGAGAGACCATTACATGGCTGCCAAAAAAACACTGCTTCATCTTTTAAGCACTTGTGAAACTTGAGGTCAAAAAGCAGAGGTCCACCAAGCAAGGCCACAGAAAAACAGCTTGAAAATGCTCCAGCTGAGCCTATGTGCTCAGTGGCAAAGCCTCGTGACTGTAGTGCTTACTCTGGGCAGTTCTGGAAGGCTTTTTCTACCAGAAGTTTCCATCAGTTGAGGTTTTGACTCTTACTCTCCCCTGGGTGGAGAGTCTGAGGCTGCACGGTGCAAGATGAAAGGACTTCAATATTGTCTGACTATAAGAGCAAGCTCTGCAAAGTACTTTTTTGAAGAGGAGATTTTTGAATGGGACATCTGGGTGGGAAAATAGGAAAACAGGTCAGTTGAGCAAAGGAATATCAACGGTTCCTGTTCTCCATATGAGCTGAGAATGCAGCCTCTCCTTCAGAGTAGAAACAGGAGCTGGGGAGCTCCTGGAGTCGATGGGAGGTGCCCCAAGTCTGGTAGGAGATAGAGGCACTGATGCAGCCATGGCCCCCCAGCTGATATAACCTGCTTTCAGGCACCCAGTTGCAGGGTGGCTCAGCTGAGGGTCACCAGCTTGCCGCGACAGGAGAGGATGGTGGCCTTACCTACAGCCATGGTTTTACATTGTGTGGGAGGACCCATAGATTCTCAAAGGGGTTCTGGACCCCAACAGTATTATGAACCATTACTCTTAGGAGGGAAGGTATGTACCCAGCTACCTATTCAGAAGCACCGCTAAAGATGCTGCCCCAAGTCCTTCAGTGCTCCCAGTCACCATCCACTGCCCTGGCCCCTCTCCCCACACCCCTAGAACGCCTCTCTATGAGCCAGCAAATAAAAATTAACATCTATCCAGGTCCCTGGTCCAGCGGTTGGTGAATAATCTGGCTGTCCACACTGCCCTTCAGCTTTCTCAACTGAGCCCTGGTGCACACGTATGAGTCCATTCAGAGAAGACGGGTTCCCACAGTCGCTGAAGTAGGTAGGAGCACAGAGGCCACCCTGAGACTAGCACAGACATAAGGCCAGATAGGGAAGCCCCTTCCTCAACCACGAGCTTGAGGGTGGGCAAGACTCCCAAATGCTGAAGACACTCTTGTGTGAAAGAGAAAAACAATCCAAGGCAAGACAGGAGAGAAGAAGGTTCTAGAAGAGATGGAGGAAAGGTACTATGCTATCCCCAGTTTTGTCTGGAGTCTACAGAATTTACCTTGTCAAGACCGAGTAGACCAACGTTTAAGACAAGAACCTGACTCACTTCCATACCAGGATAATCTGGGAGATGGGGACAGAGGCCACCAGAAGAGGGTCGTGGTGTTGTGGGAAGGCCTCAGGCACTGGGAGCGGATGCCAGGCACTAGGGCACTTACTCTGTAAGCCTGGGAAAGTCCCTTATTCTGAATCTTCATTTCATCATGTGTTAAATTGGAATAATGTCAATTATAAGTCACGATAATCTTATTGTAGTGTTGGTTTGAGAATTGATGAGTTAGCATCAGGGAGACCCTAAGCAAAGCCTCTAGGTAGGCATGAGATAGTCCATAAATAGTATTTCCTTCCTGCTAGGAGAGCCAGTCTTGCAGTCACCTGGATTTCTGGTAACCCTCACACTTCCCTGCTGTTTCTTGTTTTGGTTTAGTCCAGTGGCTTTCCCTGCAGTTTAAAGTGAAAGCTTATGAGCATTCTGTGTTTGGTTCAGAGTTCAGTGGAGTAGGAAGAAGTTTGGCTTCAAAGCTCAGAGAAGAATTCAGGCAGAAGAGTGATCAGTCTATCCTGGAAGAGAGGGCAGGGTAGGCAATTCCTGAAAAGTCCATGAAAGAAAGAAGTCTGGTGGGGAAGGTGGAAGCAGCTGGAAGCCAGTACTTGGCCCTGTGGTTTAACGGTAGGAAGCTCCATCCCCTCGCAGGCACCCAGCAGCAGTGGGACTGGAGGGAGCAATGTTTCCAGGCCTTTTGATGACCAGAATCATTTTATATGAGGCCCTACAGGGAAAAGTCACTCCACAGCACAGTAGGGAACCTGCTAGATGGTTCCAGTGATCCCTTCTCCTGGTTTTCACACTCGCCTTGCCTGGGGGCTGGAAGTAATGACTTCCTTCTAAAAAGTGGTCAGTGTGGTGGGGTGTCACTTCCAAGATTAGGTTACAAAAAAGACTGCAACTTCTGTCTTGCTCCCCACCTCTGGAGCTCTCATTGGCCCTCTCAGAGGGAAGCCAGCTGCCATGCTGTAAACAGCCCAGTGGATGCCGGGTGTGGTGGCTCACACCTGCAATCCCAGCAGCTTGGAGGCCGAGGGAGTGGGATCACTGGAGCCCAGGAGTTTGAGACCAGCCTGCGCAACATGGCAAGACCCTGTTTCTACAAAAAAATAAATAAATAAAACTTAAAAATTAGCTGGCCATGGTGGTGCACACCTGTAGTCCCAGCTACTCAGGGGGCTGAGGCAGGAGGATCACTTGAAATTGGGAGTTCAAGGTTGCAGTGAGCTATGATCACGCCACTGCACTCCAGTCTGGGTGACAGGGTGAGACTCTGTCTCAAAAATAAACAAAAAACAACAACAAGAAAAACTCAGCCCCATGGAGAGGCTCACGTGGCAAGGCTCACGAGAGTGGCTTCTGGCCAACAGTCCCTGAGTGAGCTGAGAGGCGAATCCTCCCTGGGCCCAGTCTTGAGATGATGGCACCCCCAGGCATATCTTGATCACAGCCCTGTGGGAGACCCTGAGCCAGAGGACACAGCTAAGCCACATCCAAGAAACTGTGAGATAATCAGTGCTTGCTATTTAAAGCCACTGAGTTCTGGGGTCATTTGTTACACAGCAATAACTCACTAACACACAGGTGGTTCTGTCAGGCACAAACTAAACAAAACTTCAGACATCTAATGAAATGGAATAGTCTTCTGAGAGTGAACAGAACAGAATCACAGGGAAGGGAATAATCCTGAATATTCTTTCTACCTGCAGTTTCCTCTGACTGGCCAAGTAGTACACAGGGATCCTTCTAGATGTCAGAAAACCTTTTAAATTATTAGTTAGGGCTCTGTCACTGATTATCTGAAGCTTGGGTCACTGCACCATGGTCTAAATGACTGCGTTCAAGATGATGTGACAGTTTTATGGAAACAATGACCAAGAAAAATCTGTACTCTTAATATGTAAACAAAGATATGTAAGGAGCTAATATGGAAAGAGAAAACATGTATATGTACAACCACATGCCACGGAGAGACTTAAAATTAAGCAGATGAGCTGAATAACTACTACCTACTAAAAAGTTGCAAATAGGCCAGGCGTGGTGGCTCATGCCTATAATCTCAGCACTTTGAGAGTCCAAGGTAGGCAGATCACTTGAGGTCAGGAGTTCAAGACCAGCCTGTCCAACATGGTGAAACTCCATCTCTACTAAAAATACAAAAATTAGCTGGGTGTGGTGGCACATGCTTGTAGACCCAGGTACCCTACTCAAGAGACTGAGGCAGGAGAATTGCTTGAACCTGGAAGGTGGAAGTTGCAGTGAGCCAAGATCATGCCATTGCACTCTAGCGTGGGCAATACAGTGAGACTCCGTCTCAAAAAAAAAAAAAAAATGCCAATCAACAGAAGTGAAGTCTGTTTATTTGCAATAAAGTGAACACAAATAAACCATTCTAGCATTTCCTAAAGATCCCCTTAAATCTCTTCCGGCTGCATTTCTGTAACCCTGTGTTAGATACCACCAACCATCTACTTTTTGTCCTAAGAAAATATTTTCATATTTTTTACAAAATGGTAAGAGAGAAACATTTACCAGTGAGTCTTTGTTATTGGAAAAAAGGTCCTGTGCTGTCGCCCAGGCTGGAGTACAGTGGTGTGATCACGGCCCACTGCAGCCCCTATCTCTTGTGTTCAAGCAATCCTCCCACCTCAACCTCCCGAGTACTGGGACCACAGGCAAGCACAACTGTCCCTGGCTAATTCCTTCCCCTTCCCCTTCCCCTTCCCCTTCCCCTTTCCCTTCCTTCCTTCCTTCTGACGCAAGGTCTCTCTATGTTGCCCAGACTGGTCTCAAACTCCTGGGCTCCAGTGATCCTCCCACTTCAGCCACCCAAAGTGTTAGAATTACAGATATGAGCCACTATGCCCAGCTAGTCTTTGTTTTATAATGAATTTAAAGGATATTCTTTCTCCAATCAGGCTATGCCAACTTTTATGCCCCTGTGGTCTGATATTCTTTTGAGTGGCATAAAGAAAGAAGAAATCCGTAAGTCTGTGTGGTGGAGTTTACAAAGCAGGTGATGAGACACCTCTGATATCCCTCCTTCCAGCCTCCCGTTAGAACCCCCAAGAGGATACACAAAAAGGAAAACAAAAAGTCAATAGCAATGAAGGCTGAAGAGAAGAGCGCTTTCGTTAATATACTGGTGACGGAGATGAACTGAGAAAGACATTTTTGGATCACACATCACGTATTCAATATGTCATAAAACAGAACAAAGCAGATGGCTCCTGAAGGGCAGGAAATGACCTTAACAGAAGAAAAAATTTAAGTGCCCATTAACTTCACTAATAATCAAAGAAAGGAAATTAAGAATAGCATTTGTAGATTCACATTAACTAATGCCCCTAGGACTACAGAGAAAGAGAGAGATCCCATTCGCCCTCTTGCTGGTGGAGTCTGGAGATCAACACAGCCACCCTAGATGGCTGTCTGGAAATAAGTGCTCAGAGGCAAAGTTTAGGGGAAAGAAAGAAAGAAAGGAAGGATGGTAGGAAGATGGGAGGGAGCAACGGAAGAAGGAAGGAAGGAAGGGAGGAAGGGAGGAAGGAAGGGAGGGGAAAGAAGGGAGGAATGGAAAGAGATGGAGGAAAGAAGGGAGGGAGGGAGGAAGAAAGGGGCGGAGGGAGGAGAGAAAGGAAATGAAAGGGAAGAAAAGAAAAATAGAAACTTCTTACAGTGAGTAGGTTTTGAAATAATAAAAATTCACTTCTTATGTTATAAATATCATAAAAATGTATAAAAATGGTTCTTGTAGTTTTGGGGACCAACCCATACCACTAAAAGTTTGCTGTGTTTTCTTTCTGAGCCTGTATTTCCTATGTGAGTTATTTCTCTAAGATTATAAAAGTGGGAAATAGGGGAAAAACCAACAGGGACCACAGGCAAGATTACATTTCCCCCACACTTCATCAAGAAGCTGGTGTGAAAACCAGCGACGCACTGTCAAATCCAGGACTGTTTGTGAACCTAGATGTACCAGTTTCTCATTAGCATTTACTTTTAATTTGGGATTATGCATCCAGTCTAAACTCTTAATTATCTGATGGTAGAATTTCTCAGTTTTAGTTGTGAAAGCCATTTTTATCTAAGTTTGGCTTTTGACATAATATTTGTATCTAGAAGGGAGGAAAGAATATACTGCATGAAACGGGTCCAGAAACATGACACAAAGGCTGCATTGAATTTTTGTGGCAATCCTACGAGTAGGTATTGAGATCGTTGATGGACGTCATTCAGCAATTTGTCTGAGGTCGTCTCAGTCCTAAGTGAGAAGGGCAAATTCACCACCACTCATGCTCATGTTGGGTGTCTGTGTAACCAGCTTTGTACTTTTCAAAAAAAAAAAAATTATATATGCAACTTGTCATATACTTAGCAATTTTTCAGTTTATTTGGATGAGAGACCGTCTCAAATGTTTCTCCTTTATTTGATGGCCTTAGAGTTTCCAAGCGAGCATTCTTAAACTGTTCATAGGGAAGCCTGATCCAGTCAATCTAGAAGTCAGAGCTGCTCCTTGGTTCTTAGTAGGAGACAGATGTGGCTAGAAGCCATAGCCCAACCAGAGATTTCACAATGAGCACCTTCCTGCCCTGTCACTGCTGAATTTCCCCTTTCCAGGACACCATGTCATAGCTTCTTCTCACACCAAGGAAGCTGCTATGGTCCTAATGTTTGTGGTCCTCCCTCAAAATTCATCCTAACTGCCAATGCGATGGCATTAGGAAGCGGAACCTTCAGGAGGTGATTATGTCATGAATGGGGTTCGGGCCCTTGCAAAAGAGGCCCCAAAGAGCTGCCTGGCCTGTTCCACCATGTGAGGGCACAGCTAGAAGATGCCATCTTTGAACCAGAAAGTGTGTCCTCACCAGACACCAAATCTGCTGGCTCCTTGATCTTGGACCTCCCAGAACGGTGACAAGTAAGTGTCTGTTGTTGTATGTAAGCTACCCACGGCCTGGTATTTTGCTGTAGTAGCCTAAACAGACGAAGACAGAAGCCTCCTGCTCTAAAGCTAAGGTGCAGTGTAGAAACCACACAAGTCCCTCACTCAAGGCTGCTTCCAGAATTTTTTGAGCCCATGTTGTGTGATAGGCACTGTGCTGGAAGACCCAAGCTCCAAACAGAGCTGTAATGCCTGACTCCAAACCAAAAAACAACAAAGAAAAGATGGAACCAGTGTGGACTCCTGCCTCTGCCTCCAGGGTGCCCCGCTTCTCCATCTGTAAATGAGGAAGTGGGGCTGACTGTCCCCCAGCCCGGCTTTCAATAAACATCTGCACATCCACTGGCCTGCCCTCCCCCAATCCCTTGCACTTTGGTAAACACACAGGGCAGTTACATTTTATGTGGATTTGAATTTATACGCATGTGGAATCATATGATATAAAAGTGTTTTTAAAAGCTTCATTTTATGTGCAAAAATTCAAATCCCTCAAAATTAAAAAAAATGGTCTAGAACTATATCATTTCTAAGTTGGCAGAAAGTGAACTGTTCCCTCTGCTACGCTGTGGCCCCACTCCCTTCTATTTACTAGTAACCTGGGCTACCTTCCCAGGTAAAAGGAACAACCAGCCATTCTTTACCAGCATTCTATGCCCAACACTTTTGTTTTATGTCTCAGAACACATGTGACTTCGGTGACTACTGGGTTGTTATCTAAATACTTACTGCTATTTTAACTTAAAATCTTCTAAAAGACATTCTATAGAAATGGTATTTATGCATTCGTTAAGAAGCAGGTGCTAGGGCTAGTGCTGGAAAGCATATTAGAAATTTAAAATTTCTAGAAAGCCAGTTAGACGCTATTAAACACTACTACTGGGTACATGTTACTATGCATTTTTTATGACTCGGCTCAAAACATGCAAAAATATTGTTCAGTGGTTGTAGATATATGCCTTTGAAAACTATATCTCCCTTTCTATAAACTTATGTCTTTGGAAACACCAGTCTCAAATTATGTGAATTTTAAATAATATGAGATAGTCAGGAAATCATCTCTGGCATAAACTGTGACTACCAGGTAATCTGTATTTAAACATGATCCATTGAAACTTAGAAGACAGGACAGCTGGAGAAGAAAGATCCAGAAGCAGGAAGAGCCAAAAGCACATTGTGGGCAGGACCAGAGGGGGAATGACAGCTAAGTTTTCCTGGAGGCGCCTCCCCTGCAGTCAGGCTGGGGAAGAGACCATCCCAAGAGCTATGGCCCCAGATCAGGACAGGGCTGGGATGGAACACCGTGACACCTCTGAAGAGGCTACGCACCTCAATGACAGACTCCACACTTTAGATCTGGGAGGCACCCTGGGATAATCCCTCAGCCTGCAATGCCCTTCTCTTTCCTTCAACTCAGTCGAAGGGCCACCTACTCCAAGAAGTCTGTCCTGACTGACATTCCCAGGCTCGCGAATGCCAGCTCATTACCAGCACAGCATTCTGGACATTCACTTCACTTCGCCCTGCACTGCAACTGCTGGGGTTCCCAGTTCTCTCTAATCAGGACCCTTTGACTTCCTTGGGGTAGGGACGGGTCGGTTAGCATTTTATCCTCAGGACCTAACAAAGCCGCGGGCTGCTATCAGATGCTCAAGAGATGTTTGTTTAATGGAAAAAACAAACAAACAAACAGAAACAATGAATCTTTTCATTTTGCAGAGGAGGAGCTGAGAGGGGAAGTTACTTTTTCCCTGGACCACACAGCTCTTGAGGGGCAGGGCTAAGACCCCAGCTTCAAGGCTCTGCCCGCTGGTGATCCAGAATGTTGACATTCCAAACCTTCACTGGATCCATCTAAGTTGCCCCCAGAATCCATGGAAAGGCAGTTAATGTTTCTATGAACAAACAAGATGGCGCCTTTTAGTAAAGTATCTCATTTAGGCCCTTTACTTCTCCCATGAGCTCATCTCTCTGGGCAAGTAAATACAAGCAGCTCACCACAGTTACCGAGCATCCTGAGCTAAGGCCTCCAGTGAGGAAAGCCTCTCTTTTTTTTTTTCCAGGCAATGCCCTACTTCTATCAGTATGTGTTTAAAACAGACATTATTCCTGGCAACTGCTTCATAGCAAAAAATAAAAATAAATAAATAAATAAATAAATAAATAAATATCAAGCTTCACTTATCTCTCTGCTTCCAGTTTGAAGTAGAGACACTATCATAGTTTTAATACCAGGATTTGGAAAATATATAAAAAACAAAACTTAAGCTGTGCAGCTGGATTCTTCATACATCAGGAAAAACCTGAACAACTCCCTCCATCTATGTTTCTGAGATCACTAAAGTTCCTGGTGGTCAGCTGAGCCAGTGAGCCACGAGTCAGCCCTCATAACGCTGTATTGACAACAGGGAAAATGGCAGAGGCCTAAGGATACAGGTAACAGGGCGACTGTCAGTTGCCTCTCCTGCCCCAGTCCTCACCACGAGCAGCTCCCCTCTCTTGGCCGGCCGCCGTATGGCTTGTGGTGTTTGTGTGCCCCACAGGAAGAGAGGATCTCAAGCCACGTGTGACTGTGAAGATTACACCCCTCACAAGAACACGCTGGAGAAATAACCATCAAAGCCAGTCCACGGTGGCGGGGAAGCCACAGATGCAAGCGCTCTCTGGCTTAAATCCAAGGTTCCAGGAGGGAAACGTTGACATGGATTCTAAATAATGAACGCAGGCTCATGTGAAACAACTGGAAGAAGTGGGCACCGTTTCACAACTAGGGTGAGTTGGGAGGGAGGGTGGGAAAGGCGGGGACAGGCGAGCTGAGCCCTGTCAGCTGGTGCACCAGGGCAGTTGGGTGTCACCTACAGACAGAGGCCAGTACACTAACAACTGGGATGGTGATGCACTCCCCTGCCTTCTATAAATTTTAACTTGTTCCTCATATTAGCTTGTCAGTCCTTTATTCCACCACACACTGAGTCTGGCAACCACACATCACCTCAGATTGTTTGTAAAGAGCCCCCCTCCCACCCTCACCCCACCCTTTCCCTATTGCCCTGAGCTCAATGACCACACATAATCCTTGTGAGACCTCAGTCCATGCCTGTGAGCTACTGCCCAACTGGACCACCTGCTGGCATCCTCAATGTGCCTAATGGCAGATCCATCAGTGTGGCCTGAGGAAGATCTAGCAGGAGCCACTTCCTTCATAGTGAATGATTCTTGAGAGTTGAAGCACAAAAAAAAGAAAGAAAGCAACCGCAGGTGGGTGGTCTTTGTTCTATTAGGCCGTCCACAGAGGGATGGGAACTTTGAGCTTTCGGAAAATAAACAAAGCTGCAAGCTTTAGCCTGCTGGGTGCTAAGACGCCAACAGGGTGGCCAGCTCCCCACCCTCCTCCAGCCTGTGTGTCCACATCCATGCATGGGGGCTGGGGACGTGCATCCTAGGATGACTTTTACAACTGACCCTTTCTCAGTTCCCAGCTCAAGCTGTGGTTCACACGTGAGGCTTTGATGCAGATCACAGGCAATGCCTAGGGCAACAGCGACACTTTTAAAAACCCTCCTCTGTGGGTGACTTCACTATCTAGTTGAAAGATACAAAAGGAAAAACAAATGCCAGCACTGTCTCTGAAATGCAGGCAGCAGAAATAGTAGGCGGCCGTGAGGATGAGCAGGGCAGGGACTGCTCGCCAACACTTTACTCAGGACTGAACCTGGCTGCTGGCTTAGTTCAGGATCAGGAGTCGCCGGTTTGGGATGTATCTGACAGAAGTTTTCAAGATACACAGTATGGCTTAAGAGATACTTTAAGGCCAGGTGCGGTGGCTCAAGTCTATAACCCCAACACTTTGGGAGGCCGAGGTGAATGGATCACTTGAAGTCAGGAGTTCGAGACCAGTCTGGCCAACATGGTGAAACCCCGTCTCTACTAAAAATACAAAAATTAGCCAGGTGTGATAGCAGGCATCTGTAATCCCAGCTAGTTGGGAGACTGAGGCAGGAGAATCGCTAGAACCCAGCAGGCGGAGGTTGTAGTGAGCTGAGACTGTGCCACTGCACTCCAGCCTGGCTGACAGAGCGAAACTCTGTCTCAAAAAAAAAAAAAAAAAGAGAGAGAGAGATACGATAGAGCAGAAGTCTTTTAGTGGGGGTACTGTGTCCCCATCACACCCATCACTCCCATCCCTGGAAAGCAGCCACTCCCACTAGGAAAATAGTCCCCTGCTTTTGGAGAACTGTTGGTCCTCACAAATTCCTGAGGGGGCGGTCAGTGAAGGATAAGTATTCAACACAACAAAGATTCCAAGGAGAGGAATGAGGCCCTCATTTGGCCTGAACTTCCCTTCTGGGGCACTGCAAGTGCTCGGAGATGTCTGCTTCCTGGGTACAACCACGCTATAAAAACAGCCCATTTATGTTCCACTCAGAACTCAGCACTGGGGACTTCCACCCTCCCTCTCGCTATGCTGCTAGAGCTTTCTGAAATGAAGACAATAAAGAAACCTGTGCCCTTCCAAGGCACCACCATGTTTTGGTGTCTGTGTGATACAGATGAGACAGATACCATGGGAACAGGTTTCATCTGGAAGATGACAGTTGCACCTGGCGTGGTTTTTGACACTTATTAACTTAATGCATCGCAGTATGTCCGGTGACTGACACCCTGCAGAAAGGCCCACAGAGGGATGCCATTTCCAAGCCCTTCAAGTCTCTTGCTTTATTGCAGCGCAGACTTGACCTTCTTTCTCCTTGGATATGTGCTTCCTTGCACAATTACTGTAGCATCTTGGGATACTGCAATGGTGAAACAGAAATAAGCAACTCTAATTTTTGTTTTCCATTTCAACCCAATATTTCAGGCTCCAGTCCCTCATGAAGACATTCATTCAACGAATAATTCATTCAACTCCATGCAGGAGACACTCCCACGGATTTATACTCTGATAGGGAAAGACTCGCCAGGTCCACAAATGACATCACAGCAGACAGACAGAGCATGGGCCAGGCACTCTCTGTTCATGGGAATGACAATAAGGTACTCCCAGAATTCTGAGAGAGAATTATCTTAAGAGAGTAAAGTTAGATAAATTAAAAACACGGTTGATTTATCACAATGCTATACACAGATGTTCACAGCGTAACTATTATAAAAGCCTCAAACTGAAACAACTGAAGTATCAACATTAGAATGTAGTAATAAGTTATATATTAATATCATGGAGGATAATACAGCAATGAAATAAACGCACTATTTGCTGCGCGAAACAACATAGACATAGCTTGCAAATATTATGTTGAACAAACAGAATACACTGTGAGTTTTACTATCGAGTTTATAAACAGGCAAAATGAAACCTAGCATGCTAGAAGGCAGGGTAGCGGTTATTCTGGAGGGAGTGGAGGCTGAAAGGAGGGCACACAGGGGACTTGGGTCCTGGTAATGTTTTATTTCTCGCTCTGCCTGCTGGCTATGTTAGTCTGATAACGTTATAAAAATGTATCGAGCTGTCCCTTCACAATTTGTACATTTTCCTGAATGAATACTACACATCTATACAAATGTTTACTTAAAAAACATCTAGATGAAGTTAGTTGGTGTTAGGAGACAGCTGTGGGGGGTGAGTGCAAGGGACGGTGTGAGAACGTGTCGCTAAAGAAATGAAGGCTGGGCCTAGTTCCTTGTGTGTGATTTGGCATCAGCTCGGAAAAGAAGGCCTAAGATGTGACTAGAATCACGTGAGCTGGAATGCAATCAGTTACACTGGGCTCTGCTCGAAAGACCATGGAAAAGATTCGGAGAGGGAGAATTTTGCAGCATTTATTCCTCACTGTTCGGCAGAGATGCTGCAACAGGAAGGCAGGAACCTTCTGGTCACCAGCGATATGCTCAACTGTGGGATGACTCATTAGGCCTCACCGTGGCTGGCATGAGGTGTCATTCAGGGTCATCTCTCTCTCCATCAGTGCTCAGTCCCCACTCACCAAGCAACCTTCTAGCCACAAATTCAACTTCTCCAGCCCAGGACATGCTGGAGAACTGGAAAGGAATATTCTGGCCTTTACAAAATGTTCTCACTAAATACACTAGCATCCTTTTGATACCTCACGTACCTGTAAGGCCCTGATGCAAACACTTCTGAAAGTGCTGCGACAACACTGAGTCTCTGGACCTGCCAAGTCGAGAACCAGATGTTATACTTTGGAGACTTCACCAAAGCAGAGCTCCCCTGAGATCCAGGCCCCAAGCACCCCCATGCTCCGGGAATGGATTCTTTGTTGGCTTGGTTTTTGTGCCTACATCATCGGTGGCTTGGACATCACCCACTCCCCATTGCCCAGCAGGGAAGAGAGGCTGGGTCAGCCTTCCAAGGTCAAGGCCAGTGAAGCTTTCCAGCAGTCAAGACGCTGCAGGGCTCAAACAACAACCGGAATAAGGGGTCCATCTCTTGCCTCAGGGGCCTGTTCCAGTTGTATGACATTTGCCATGAAACTCAATATTCATTGCCTAGTAATAAACATAGAAACCGAAGTACTAGATTGGGGATTCCAGGGACTTCTTCCAATCCAACTTCTTGGCGAGATCAGAGTATTTAATCACTGCAATCTAATAGGCAGATATTTTTGTTTTATTGGCTTCTAGAACAGAACCTTCCATCCCAGCCCTGGCAGCCACCTGGGGACATCCAAGTTTTGCTCTTTGCACAGCCGACTGTGTGTGAGCACAGATGAAAGTAACCTTGGGCATAGAAAGAAAGAAAATTCAAAAGTTCCTGAAGAGTAGATGGATCCTGAGAGGGGAGTGATGGTACAGTGTGGGCTGCATGGCCATGAGCTGGCTTGTTGGTTGTTTACACGTAACTCTGCCTTGTCCCCCTCAAAAACTGAGAGCCCTGGAACCCATTTATACCCACTTGCCTTCAATATGTTATATCCCAACTGTTTTTTTTTTAAATCTCTGAACCTACATTTTTCACTCTTGCTAATGAAACTCAACTCATTTTGTTTCTAGAGACAGAGCCAAATCCGGTGAAGCAAACTCATTCAGGAAGACTGGCAGAAGGGACCAGCCAGCCTCCGAGAGAAAGGATGTAGATGGCATGTCACAGTGGGAAGAGCCGGGGACCAGGGTCTGAAGGCCACTGACAAGGGGACCCTGGGCAATTCACTCTTTGCTGAGCCAACGTTTGCTCATCCATAAAATGAAGGGCTGGAAATGGCTGATTTCTAAGTTCCCTTCAGGTTCCATGATGGCTGGGCAAGGAGCCTCGTCTTCAGAGTCAGGAAGGCCTGGCTTCTGATCTCTGACTCCATCACTAGCTGTGTGACTCAGGCAAACTTACCTAACCTCTCTGAACCTTTTTATTATAAAATAAAAGCGGTGACAATCATATCCTTATCAACACATATTATAATAACAGAATATAATATATAAATAGTACAATCAAATAATGATAATGCGGACTGGATGAAGTAAATGTACATATGGTATTTAGTGATGTGCCTGGCGTAGTGTAAATCATAAATACTGAACAGTAAAAACAGCCATGAGTCTGTGTTTTCCGAGGCTTATGTCAATGTTGACAGAGTCCCAGATGGAGCTTGGGGTGCAATCAGGTAAAAAGTAACAAAGCACTAACAGCTTAGGGAATGGTGTGAAAAGTTCAGAAATGAATGTTCAGAATGAAATTGACTTACCATCAGCTCCGACCCTGGGCCCTGCCTGTCCTGACAGGTGTGGACGCCACCACCACACTCACAGCTGTGAATGTCTTTCCTACAGCCGTATCAGTGGCAACTCTTGAGAGTTTAGTGTGCTTTTATGAAAGCTAATTACACTAAGAGGAGGAGAATGGTGCTGAACAGTCAATTTTGTTTTCATTTTACACAGAACAGTAAGCTATTAAGAGCAATCTGCTCAACAGCGAGACGTCACGAACAAGCTGAGCCATCTCCCCTGGTGTCCGCGGCTAAAGAATCTCCTTAGAAATAACAGCATTTGCCAGACGTTTATGCAGAAGTGGATATATTATTTAACAAAGTCCCGTATTGTTTATTCTGGAACACTGATATGAGAGTGATACACATGCCTTTTTCAGTATTCCCAAATATTGGGGATTTTGTTTCCTGTCTGGGTTCTTTTGAACTGTTGTCACTGATAATGAAATAGTAATTGTATATAAAGGCAGATACATGCTTTTCCTGAGGTTAGGAAACATATGCAGCTGGAATCTATAAAATAAATAATTTCTCAAATAATGATAGGAACATTTTCAGAGTGTACGATGTAGTCTAATCCTACATTCTGATGAGTGTACAGATTAGAAAATACGGATGCTGGAAGGCAGATACATTTTTATCTGTTTTGACAAGTTCACCCATTTCTCTCTCTCTCTCTCTCTCTCTCTCTTTTTTTTTTTTTTTCTTTTTGGGGAGAACTGGGTCTTGCTATTTTGCCCAGGCAGGTCTTGAACTCCTGGGCTCAAGTTAGCCTCCCACCTCTCCACCTCTGCCTTCCTTAGTGCTGGGACTGCAGGTGTGAGCCACTGCACCTGGTCTCGCCCATTTCTAAACAAGCAATTTATTGTTGCTCTTCTTCCCAACAAAGTGTGCATGTGTGTGTGTGCATGCATGAACTGTGAGCCATGGACTATGTGAGCCGTGAACACAGCCCAGAACATGGCTCTGTATTTGAAGGATGGATCACTCCAATCCTAAGGGGGAAAATGGCCAAATTAAGAGCAGAACTGGTGATGAGGACTGCCAGAGGGCTATGTGGCCATGATCTAAGGAAGGGGCTTCTCAGGAGGGCAAGTCAGCCCTACAGAGGCCCCCCCAGCGGCATCCAGGGCCAGCCAGGGCCACAGACCCTGAGACAGGATGACTGGGTTCAAATCCTGGCTCCACACTTACTTGCCATGTGACGTTAGCAAGTTACTAACCTAACCTCACCCTGCTTGAGTTTCCTCCACTCTAACATGAGGATAATAATTGGACCCACCACAGGAGGGAACTGCAAGAATTAAATAATACACATAAAGCATTTACGACAGTGCTGTCACTATCCTCCTCCAGGTAGGTTCTTCTGACCTTCTGAATCGTTCCACTTCATCGCTCTCCCATTTTGAGCGTGTTGTTCATGCTCCAGTTCTAAGAAATCAAGACCACTGAGTGGCACAGCCAACACCTTCTCTCTCAACCATCGTGAGTGTGATCAATATCATTAGCATGAGTAAAAGCATATTTATGGCATTGTGCTAAGTGCTACACTAACACACACATAGCGGTCCTCTAGAAATTCCCAGCTTATGATGGACGATAATGATAAATCCGGAAACAGAGCACATGCATTAGGAAAATGCGGAAATTAAATATGCTGAGCATTTTCAATATTTGCAAGTAAATGTACTATTATATAAAAATGTGAGCAGGGCGTAGTGGCTCACACCTGTAATCCCAGCAATTTGGGAGGCTGAGGCGGGCAGATCACCTGAGGTCGGGAGTTCGAGACCAGCCTGACCAATATGGAGAAATCCCGTCGCTACTAAAAATAAAAAAAATTTAAAAATTAGCCGGGTGTGGTGGCACATGCCTGTAATCCCAGCTACTCGGGAGGCTGAGGCAGGAGAATCGCTTGAAGCCAGGAGGTTGAGGTTGCACTGAGCTGAGATCGCACCAATTGCACCGCAGCCTGGGCAACAAAGCGAGACTCTGTCTCAAAAAAAAAAAAAAAAAAAAAGTTTCCTCATGCACTCTCACCACCATTTACCCCACTCCACGCTCCACTCTGAACAGAATGATTGCCTATAGTTTACAGATAATGGAACCAGGAAGCAAATAAACCAAAAGAGAAATTCCTGGTGCAGGCGATTCCTCTCCTGCTTCCCGCCCCACAGTTCTGTCTCACCTTCACAATAAGCAGCCCCGCCAGCCATGAGGAAATGGTGGGTAAGCAACTCCATCCTCTTTGCCCCCACGGCAGGGCCCTGGAACTCACACAAAAAGAGCCAGCCTTAGAAGCCGAGTCGGAGAAGACGTCTACTAAGGAAGACGAAGAGGCTCTGGCTCTGAGGCAGAGGCTGCGATTGGCTAGGGTGGAGTTGGAGACAGTTGCTTTCCATGATTTGATTTCTAAGCCACAAAGGTAAATTATGATGAAACAAACATATACATTTTTTTAATGCCGAAAAAAGCAAATGGCAAAAACATGGGCAGCAAGCAGCCCCGGTATGGTTATTGAAACCGCTAAAGCGAGGGAGGTGTCTGAGCAAGGCAGACGCCATTGGAAACTCGGAGACGGTGGCCATCCCTGGGCGCTGCCTCGCGGAGAGCTGCCCAATGAACACGCCCCATGCTGGGAAGGGGCGTGCCGTGGACCCGGGGCCCCTCCCACCTCGCTCATCCGCGCTTCCTCTCTGCCCACCAGAGCTCTGCATTTGCTTCTCCTTACGCAGACTGCAAATAAAGAGGCAGGTGGAGAAAGAAAAATAAGCAGAGGCGACTGAGAAAGAGAGGTCAGAAGGTAGGGGGAGACCCTGGAAGAGCAGAGCGAAGAAGTTGAGAAAAGAAAGTTCCAGAAGAGGGCAGTGCCCCACCTATGCAGTGCTGAGGGGCTTGGTAAGACATGGCCTAGTGGGTGGGGTGGGCAAGTTCACCCATGACCACACCAGGACGGCCTCATGGAGCAGTGAGCATGGAAGGCTGCCTTCAGAGGGGCCTGTATGGCAGGGGTCAATGAGAGGATGAATGAGCATCTGGAACATTATTTTCAGGGATTTAGTTGTGAGAAGAAGTGAAAACGGGGTGGAAGTAGTGGCAGGTGAGCAGCTGAAGTAGGGAATTTTTTTTTTCTTCTTTGAGACGGAGTCTCACTCTATCGCGCAGGCTGGAGTGCACTGGCGTGATCTGGGCTCACTGCAACCTCCGGCTTCCGGGTTCAAGTGATTCTCCTGCCTCAGCTTCCTGAGTAGCTGCGATTACAGGCCCAGTCATCATGCCCCACTAATTTTTGGGTTTTTTTTTTAGTAGAGATGGGGTTTCACCATGTTTGCTGGGCTGGTCTCAAACTCCTGACTTTGGGTGATCCGCCCGCCTTAGCCTCCCAAAGTCCTGGGATTATAGGCGTGAGTCCCCATGCCCGTCCATGAAGTAGGGAATTTAACAGAGGAGACGGAAGTGGGAGCAGAGTGGAGGCTGCAGGAAGAGACATGGCAATGAGGCTCTATCCTCAGATTCTCCACCTGTCAATTCGAAGTCATGCTACATGCCAAGTAACGAGCATGCCTTCCTTTTCAATCTTTGTACCCAGTTTGCAAACATTATATTTTTTTAAAGATTAGGAACCAATCCTATGAATAAAAAGGAAAGCACTCTATATCCAGAAAACCTGAAGGGCTTCAATAGGCACTTTTGCACTTTTCACATTCAACTCTCTTATCTCTCACAGTTTAATTAATTTCAAAATATGAATACACCTGTTGTCCGTGTTTGAGATGGCATTTGGCTTGCAGGGCATCTCGGCGAGTAACAGAGAGGGAGCATCTGGAGATAGGCTGCCCAGTGTGAATCCAGCTCTGCTGCCTACTAACTGACCTTCGAAAGTCACTTCACTTCTCTGGGCCTCAGTTTTCATATTTTTAAAATGGAGACAATAAAGTTGTCCCCATTAAAAAAGTTAAGTTCACTATGTGTGTACATATTTAAGTTGTATCTCACAAAGTGGTTATGACTGAGTATGTGTGTACACATGTGGCGGGCAGGATTCTGAAGAAGTCTCCCTGAGGCTTCTCATCTGGATGCTGCTGTGGAAGGGGCTCTGCAGATGCTCGTAAGGTCACTATTCAATGGATGGTAAGATGGGGACATCATCCTGGATCATCCAGGTAGGCCCAGGGTACTCACATCAGTCCTCAGAGGCAGAAGACAAAGGGCGTGGAGGGGTGTTGGAAGAAGTGTGTTGGAGAGATGAGGCAGGAGGAGAGAGGCAGAGATTCTAAGGTGGGGAAGACTCTCCCCACTGCTGCTGGAGTGAAGGGATCCACAAGCCAAGGAATGCAGGGGGCCTCTGGAAGTTGAGGTTAACCCCTGGCCGGCAGCCGGGAAGAAACGGGAACTTGTGTCCTCCAACCACGTGGAACTGAAATTTACTTAAAACCTCAAGAAGCCTGGAAGTGGGCTCTCCCCCAGGGCCTCCAGAAAGGAAGGCAGCTCTGCTGGTATCTTGACCTTAGCTCTCTGACGCCCTAAGCCCAGGGCCATCTGAGCCTTGCTGTTTGCAGACTTCCAATGCACAGAAATGGCGAGTCAATAAACGTGTGTTGTTTTAAGCTATTCATGTGGTGGTGATTTGTTATAATAGCAATAGAAAGTGAATGCCACATAAGTGCACCCGTGTGTGGATTTGCGTCAAGAGCCTGCAGGGCTTTGTACACTGAGGAATGGAAGCCTTGGAAGAGTAGGAGGCTCAGGGAAAATGGATCAGATTTTATCCATATCCATGTCCTTTGAAAATTACCCCCAAAATAGGAAGGAGACAAGAAACTGAAAGCCAAGCTCCATGTTCTGTGACATTAAGAGGCATGTAGAACTGCCCTAAGCAATAACATATGAAAATGGAAGGCACACAAAGACCTTTGGTTCTCAGAATCAGCACACTAGTGCTCTGAGGGGCCCTGCACTGCACGGCAGCCACAGCCTGCCTATGACTGCTGAGCTCTCAGAAGTAGGGAAGATCTCCAAGGCCTTCCCGACTCTGCAAAAAAGAGTTAGGGGCAGAACCACAGCACTTACTGGTGGGCAAACCATAGGATAGGATTGCACTGACAGCTGATGCCAATGCATAGATACACCATGAGCTTAGGTATTGAGCTCTGGGCCAGTTGTAAGGCAGAGTCGCTGACCTTAGGCCTCCTGTGTGGAGATCAAGTGAGGCTGAAGGGGTCTAAGTTCTGCTGATCCCACAGATTTTGGTAAGTAGATTAATTAGCATCCCTAATTTAGGCCTGTGGGATTTTCCACAGACAAAAAGCTAGCAATGAGCTCACAATCAAAGATCAACAAGCACCAAGGACACAAAGCTAGGATTTATGAGAATCAGAAGAAACAAGAAACAAGAGATCAGGTCCTCCTGTTATAATTGTCTAATACAGAAATTAGAATAGCCATGCATAAAGAGAATAAAATTATGAAAGATACCACCACAAAGATGAGGAAGCAGCTGCAAGTGAAAACAGATGCAGGAATGATAAATTCCTTAATGAATCGAGGAAGGTCAAAATGAAGTGCATCGAGTGTGGGGGTTAAGGAAAGAGGGTAAGTCTGACAGGCACCTCAGTTCCCCCAGCAAGACCTAGAAAGCTTAGGGACTGAAAACAGGTCGTGTGCATGAAAGTCTGTTCAAGGAGTCCGAATCTAGATTTTCCTGTGCAGAAGATGGAAAGTATACACTGAAAAAAATTAAAACTGACAGGCCTTACACCCAGGGATACCAGAACAGGGCAGAGATGGAATACCAACCTGAAGATAGGGTAAAAAATATGTGCACTGGACAAAGGCCCCGACCCCTTCTCTCACCCGGTTTAAGAATAACAATGGCCAAGCTTGAGCTTTAATGCAGGAGATTAGAGGACCTTTATTTTGAAAAACATAAGGGCCCTAGAAAAAAAGACTTCGTGGTCACTGGGGGTCTCCAATACAAAACTGGCTAGCTACCCAATCACACTACAGTCTGGTAGCCCAGTGGTCAAAAGGCTCTACTCAGTCCAAGAGAGCCTGCAGTCAGCTTAATAATAATTCACCCTTAAAGCCTTCAATATGAGGAACACAAAAACAAAGAAATAAGAAGCAAAAAAAAAAAAGAGAAAGAGAGAGAGATGGAGAGAAAAGATGCAGAGAACAGAGGCAGTACTGCTTAACGGTAAGGCATAGTATCTAAAGCCAGACTGGTTTGACACCTGGTCTTATCACGTTCTACCTGTGGGAGCCCGGGCAAGTCACTTAACTTCTCTGGGCCTCAGTTTTCCTATCTGTAAAGTAAGAATGGTCAGTGGTACTGCTTCAAAGAGTTGCTACAAGGATCAAATGAGTTAATACATGTAGAATACTTAGAACAGTGCCTGCTCCTTTAGTATATAAATGCTAGCTGTTATTTTTCAAAGAAACTATAATTCATATCATCAGAAAAATAAAGCAAGAACAGGACACTAAAAAAGAACAGAGAACAAGAAGGAGTTTTTGGTACTGAAAAATATTACAAATGAATTTTTAAATTCATTGAAACATTAGAAGATAAAGTTAAATAAATTTTCCAGAAAGTGCAACAAAAAGATCAAGAGGTGGACAATACAAAAGCTAAGAAAATTAAAGGATCAATACAAGACATCGGCTGGGTGTGGTGGCTCACACCTTTTATCCCAACACTTTGGAAGCCTGAGGTAGGAGGATCTGATCACTTGAGCCCAGGAGTTGAAGACCAGCCTGGGCAACATAGTGAGGCCCTGTCTCTACAAAAAATATGAAATAAAAAATTACTCAAGCATGGTGGCACATGCCTGGAGTCCCAACTACGCAGAAGGCTGAGGTGGGAGGATTGCTTGAGCCCAGAGGTTGAGGCAGCAACAAGCCATGATTGCACCACTGCACTCCAACCTGGGCAACAGAGTAAGACCCTGTCTCAAGAAAAAAATACAAGACATCAATATCCAAATAAAAGAGTTACAGATACAAAAAAGGTTCCAGATAGAGAGAACAGACAAACAATAACAACGGGGAGGAAATTATTGAAGGACATTTCCTAGAAATGAAAAACCCAGGTTTCTACATCAACAGGACTCACCACCACCCTGGTATTGATGCCCAACACAATGGCTGATCATCATTTGAAAAAACAAAACCTCCAAAACACCAGCTATAAAGAACAACATCTAAAAGCTTTGAAAGAGGCAAAGGAATGGTGGGGACAAGGTCAGGTTCAAATATTTAGTATATGGCACTGGACTTCTGAATAGAAAATGTGGAAGCTAGAAGACAATGGAATCATTGCTTCAAAATTCTGATTGAGCATGATTTTCCATTCATATTTGTATACCCAACTTGACAATCAATCAAGTGTAAGATTGAAATAAACATATTTTCAGATATTTAAAATCTCAAAAAGGTATCACTTCCTTAAGATGTCACAGGGTATTTTCCACCAAAAACAGGGAGGAAAATGATGAAGCTGAAGATCCGGGATGCAGGAACAGGAAGGATGTTCCTTGTCAAGGAGGATGCCCATCCAGAAGAGGGGCAAGGGAAACCCTCAGGATGATCATGACAGGAGACTCTGGAGTGACAGCAGCGTCCCAGGTCAGTCCAACTCAAGTGGAAGGCAGCTCAGATAAAGCTAAAATAGCAACAATGGGTGTAATTGGATGGACATATTTTTACAGAGCTGTTGGAAGATATGGAAAAGTCCAAATACAAAAACAAGTCAGGAGGCTGGGCACAGTGGCTCACACCTGAAATTCCAGCACTTTGGGAAGCCGAGGTGGGCGGATCACTTGAGGTCAGGAGTTGGAGACCTGTGTAGCCAACGTGGCAAAACCCCTTCTCAACTAAAAATACAAAATTTAGCCGGGTGTGGTGGTGTGCCTGTAATCCCAGCTACTCAGGAGGCTGAGACATGAGAATCACTGGAACCTGGAAGGCTGAGGTTGCAGTGAGCCAAGATCACACCACTGCACTCCAGCCTGGGCAACAGAGTGAGACTCTGTCTAAAAAAAAAAAAAAAAAAAAAAAGAGGCGGGAAATATAAAATGTTTTATAAGGAAATATTCATAGTACAACCTGGCACAGGTGTGAACAATATTTACATGTGCAAAGTAATTTAAAAATCCGGATATGGATTTAATAAAAATTTATGATGTAGCTATTCTGAAGGGATTAGGGAGAAAGAGGAAGGGAGAGCATAAGAGAATAAAAAATACATAGATAATGTCTAACATGAATGAACTAAGAGAGAAATACACACATATTACTTAGAATACCAAAAACAGTTGAAACTGAGAGTTGAGGCAGGTTCACAGGAGATGGCTGGTTTTGGTTATAAGTCCTTTTTAGCACAATTTGGCCTTTTAAACTATATGTTACTTTGATAAAAAAAAAAAAAAGAAAATTAAAAAAAAAGACTACTGTCCTAGGTGCCACTTATCAATGGCCACATTCACTCTGAGTTGAAGTGATGTTTAGGAAGTTTAGGATGTTTTATGCAAGCACAGTTGTATCCACTAGCTAATATCCTGAGGGGTTGTTTTTCTTTAGATACAGACAATAGCTCACATTAACATTCCCCCAGGGACCAATATAAAAATGTATCTATCGTCAGCATATGAAGGCTCACTAAAGTTAATGGGCTTTTTCACACATCACCTAAGTTGTATACCTAATATACAACAGCAGAAGCAAATTAATAAATGAACTCTGGAAGATTCTAGCTTCTCATTGCTAAGTTTACCATAATTTGCATAGTTCAGGGAGAGGACCTAGAATATAACTAAGGCAACAGGAAAATAACGTTCGAAGGGGATTAGGTAAGTCCACATCATCTCACGCACAAATAACAGTGTGAGCAAGAAGGCAGCTAGTATTAGCTTCATGCTGACCCAGGAGAGGGCTCCCTCCAACATCCAGCTCTTTGCAAATGGATTCCCAGAGTCAGAATATTGCATCTGAAAGAGACCTCAAAAATAGTCCAGTTTAACCCTTTCATTTCCCTAATGAGGAAACAGATAGGTTGACAAAAATAACAATTGTGTAATGTAGTCACTGCTGTCTGGACAGAGACTTCAACCCTGGACTCAGTCTGGGTTTTAGGTTGTAAATGAGACATGGATGTTTCTAAAGAGGGATAATGAGATGGTGCTGAGTCACACAAATGACACCAGAAATAGAACTTACTATTTAACCATGAAGATTCCATTCCAGACTAAGTGTGGGAAAAGGCTTTAACCACCAAGCTACAGTGTTTTCCCACCGATGATCTGTGCCTAGAGAAGACTTTAACGAAAGGTGCAAATTACCAAGCACAGGTGCTGTCTACACTAGAGCTCATCTGCTGTATTTCTGAGTCAAACAGGCCCTGATCTCATTGACTGAGCTTCATTTGTTCAGTGTTTCAGCACCTGGGTGCACTCAGTTACATCTAACCAAGGAATTTTCTTGCCCTTCCAAATCATTCACTGAAAATGTGCTACTGGCAAATATCAACTCTGATCACTACAGAAACGAAATGCTTACACTTATACACACAGATGAGGACTCAATTTAATTCTTCATTTAAACAATTTTTTTTTAACTTCTGATCCCTGCCTCCCTATCCATGAACAAACATTTCCCCAAGTCACAATGACGTCAGGGCTTTAATAACTCATGGTACAGCCTTTAATCAAAGACTTTGGCCTAAATAGATTATAGCCTCTTGTTCCCTCAACCACATGATGATTTGTTCCCTCATAAATTATTAATTCATTCAACAGGCATGGCTTCTTCTTACTTTGCCACTCTACTGCACTCATATTTTCTTAAGAACTCAGTGAGCCTATACTTTAAAGATTATTATGTAGTATTTTATACGAATAGATAGAAAGTTATGAAGCCCTCAAATGAAACAACACTTCCAATCCTACCACCCAACTAAAGATTAGATCCCATTACCAATATCACTGGAGATAACTTTGTGCTCTTCCTGGATCTTACCTTCCAGACTACTCCCTCCCTAGGAAATGGTCCTTGCTTTTAAACATAGTTTTACCATCCATGGATGTCTCTGAACAATTTATTGCTTGAATATGCTTGCTTTTGAGTTTTATCAATGTGGCATTGGCTGGGTGTGGTGGCTCACGACTGTAATCCCAACACTTTGGGAGGCTCAGGTGGGTGGATCACTTGAGGTCAGGAGTTCGAGACCAGCCTGGCCAACATGATTAAACCCCGTCTCTACTAAAAATACAAAATTAGCCAGGTGCAGTGGTGCACACCTGTAATCCCAGTTGCTTCGGAGGCTGGGGCAGCAGAATCGCTTGAACCCAGGAGGGGAAGGTTGCAATGAGCTGAGACTGCGCCACTGCACTCCAGCCTGGGCAAGAGAGTGAGACTCAGTCTCAAAAAAAAAAAAAAAAAAATCACCACCACCACAACCAACAACAACAACAAAAAAACAAACAAACATGGTATTTTACTGCATGATGTAGGCTTTAGCAAATTTTTTTGTTGACGATAAGTTTCTAAGATATGCCCATGTAGGCCGGGCGCAGTGGCTCACGCCTGTAACCCCGGTACTTTGGGCGGCCAAGGCGGGATCACCTGAGGTCAGGAGTTTAAGACCAGCCTGGCCAACATGGTGAAACCCCGTTTCTACTAAAAATACAAAAATCAGCCAAGTGTGGTAGCGAGTGCCTATAATCCCAGCTACTTGGGAGGCTGAGGCAGAAGAATTGTTTGAACCCAGGAGCCAGAGGCTGCAGTGAGCCAAGATTGAACCATTGTACTCCAGCCTGGGTGGCAAGAGTGAGACTCTGTCTCAAAAAAAAAAAAAAAGCCCATGTTGCTCCATGTAGCTGCAGTTTGTCTTTCTACTGCTGGATAATACTCCACTGTATGAATCTCCCATGGTGCATTTATTTGTTCTCTTGTTCTTGAACATTTATATTGTTTCCAGTTTTTTGCTATTGTGAACAGTATCATCATGAACAATCTCAAACATGATCTCAAGAAATTGCAAAATTTTTTTTAGTATATATACTTACAAATGGAATTGTTGAGTCAGAGGGTACATGTGCATTTTGCTTTATAAGATAAAACCAGTTTTTTATCCAAAGTGGTGGCACCAAATTATACTCCCACAAGCCGTATATGAGCGATCCTGTTTCCTCATACACATCATTGCCAACGCTTGGTAATGTCAGACTTCTTAATTTTTGCCAACTTAGTGGGAGTAAAAAGCATGTCACTGTGATCCTCATTTACATTTTTCCGATTACTAATGAGGCTGAGCATGTTTTCATGTTTTTAGATTGCCTACCACCTGGCTCCTAATAATTTTAGGCAATTCATTTCGTCATACTGTGTATCACACTATTCATTAACCCAAAATTCATTAGGAGGATGAAAATCAAGATACATCAGGAGACAGTAGGTGACTCTGAATGACTACATGTCTTTGTGTAATGGGCATTGTGGCTGACGCTGTAATCACTCAACTCCACCCCCATTAAACAGCAGCCTGTGGCTTGGAGATTGGAGCTCAGCTCAAAAGGAGAGCATGTGTAGTCTAAGGGAATCCCACATCTCTTGAAAGTTCAAGAGTGGAGATGTAAACCAAATCTGTCTAAAGACAGAAAAAGAGAGGATTAGTAGAAGCATCTTGAAAAATCCTTCCTTCCTCTCACAAGCAGCAATGGGAAGCCAGGATGTGTCTGACACTGGATGTGAAAGAGGAAGCACACGGACCCACTGCTTCTGGCAGCCATCCTGGGCCCACGAGGAGAAGCAATCAGAGAGGAAAGTGGCCCATGTGGAGGGCCGAGCAGACAGTTGAGAACCACCAGAGTCCCCGATCACACTGCTCAACTGTCACACAGACCAACAAGGAGCCTGCTATCTCTGGGTGCCAATTTAGGCAAATCAGTGTGTTGCTTTGCTGCTTCAGGCAGTTTGAACCTGGCTTTCTGTTACTTCAACCAAGAGCATCCTGATACAAGTTGTGTAGTTTAAAAACAAAAATGGGCCGGGCGCGGTGGCTCAAGCCTGTAATCCCAGCACTTTGGGAGGCCGAGACAGGCGGATCACAAGGTCAGGAGATCGAGACCATCCTGGCTAACACGGTGAAACCCCGTCTCTACTAAAAAATGCAAAAAAACTAGCCGGGCGGGTTGGCGGGCGCCTGTAGTCCCAGCTACTCGGGAGGCTGAGGTAGGAGAATGGCGTAAACCTGGGAGGCGGAGCTTGCAGTGAGCTGAGATCCGGCCACTGCACCCCAGCCTGGGTGACAGAGCAAGACTCCGTCTCAAAAAAAACAAACAAACAAACAAACAAACAAACAAAAAAAAAAAAACAAAAATGGCCAGGCACGGTGGCTCATGCCTGTAATTCCAGTACTTTGGGAGGCCAAGGCAAATTGATCACTTGAGGATAAGAGTTCAAGACCAGCCTGGGCAACATGGTGAAACCCCATCTCTATTAAAAATACAAAAATTAGCTGGGCATGGGGATGGGCACCTGTAATCCCAGCTACTTGGCAGGCTGAGCCAGGAGAATAGCTTGAACCTGGGAGGCAGAGGTTGCAGTGAGCCAAGATCACACCACTGCACTCCAGCCTGGGCGACAGAGCAAGACCCTGTCTCAAAAACAAACCAACAAACAAAACAAAACACAACAAAAACAAACACAACAAAAACTATGAGCCATGAGTAGCACTACTAGCCATGTGTGGGCAGCTGGGCAATAGCAACAGGCGGACGTGTATAGATGAGCCTGAGATCCCTCATCATCTCTAAGCAGGAGTAGGTTAGTGGTCTGAGGTAGGGATCAGGTAGCAGGGACAAGACTCATAAATTTGGGGTTGCTGAGCATGGACTTTCTTTCCAAGGCAGGCTTTGAAAACCCTTGAACAGGATCATTCAGAATAGATGCTACTAATTAAATTCCACTCAATGTGGAAAAATCTCCTGACTACTGCTGCCACAGCCACTGCCTGACTGCTCTGTCATCCACTATCTCTCAACATGTATGGGGACACTTTTGGCTCGCATCCAGTCATGGTGTCCTTGTTTACATGCAATGGTATTCTTGCTGTTTCTATTATGATGTTCTTTGTTTTCCCTTCTAGGCTGTGCATATCTTAAAGGAAGGTGTTATACTGTCCTGTACTTTGCAGCCTCCTTTCCACCAGATGTGACCACTGGTCCTGCTGGTTACTCCTGTGGGCCCTGAGAAAGACATCTACTGTCTCTGAGATTCAGTTGCCTTCTCAATCACAGCAAGAAGAACACTTCAAGACTGTTAGGTGGATTATGAGAATACATCGTAAGTGCTCCATAAATGTCTGTGGTGTTAATGCCATTGGGGGAGTGCATGAAGACTGACCTCCATGGTGGCCATGTGTGGTCAAAGGCTGAGTCTTCGCCTTAGAATCCTTCTAGACTAAAACACAGTCCTGTGTCCTGAAGAAGCTGAAATAGTTTTCCTCTTTAGGAAAAGTAAAGCATCATTAAATTATATTCTTAACAATAGAGAATCTGAGCAATAACTATATAGCTGGAAAACAACAATCTTACCAAATCAGATTCAACATAAAACTAACCATTGATATTCTGCTACAAACTACCAGCTCCATGAACCAGTAAAATGCAAAATTCATGGCCATTGCATGAGAAAATCAGCAACACGAATGCTAGTCTTGTCAGTACATTCCAAAATAAAACAATTTAACTTTAGAAATGCAAGAGCTCTCTGAACGTAAATGCACTTTTTAATAACTTTGCATGTTCATGGATACAAAACAAGAGCTGACATGGTTTTAATGTCAAGGCTAAATTTCAGTGCTATGAAATATATCTAATCACAGGCTGTAAATGCAATCTTAAAGAATAAGAAAGATACAGCTAATTTAGAGTAGAACAGATTCCTGGAATAATTGTTCTTGGAAAAAGACCAAGAAATAGTTGACACTTCCCCCAAATCACATTATTTTAATTCTGTACATTGTTTTTTTACAAAAGTACCCTAAACAATTGCATAGTTGTCTTAGACAAATTTAGAAACCGTATAAAGTATGTCAAATTATTTTTTACAGGGGAAAAATGTGATAAACACACTTGGAGGAAGGAAGGAAAAAATAATGACAGAACAAAAGGAAACCAGAAATCCAAAATGAGTCCAGCCAACAGGGTATTGTTTCTAAAAGAAAATTATCTAAAATCTAAACTACCAGAAATGAGAAGAGAAAAATCTGAATTTTCATTATTTGTCTCTTTTTCACCATTAACTGGGCTGATTCTGTCTAGGATTACCATCCAGCAGAAGAAACTGTAAACCAATCCAATCTTTCCAATATGCTAAATAATGAACTTCATAACGTGCCCACGATGATGGGTCTTGTCTTCCTGGAAATTGCAATCTACCTAATTTTTCCAACTAAGGAATATTGGCTATGGTTTTGAAAGGTTACTGAGAAAAGGGTTTTAAAACGTGATACAAAGCAAGCAAAATCTTGATGTTATTATTCACAGAAAATGAATGACATTTAAAATATTTTAAACTTTTAAGTGATGGAAGCCATTTAAAGGCTTTGTCCATCCTTCACTTTCATGAAAGGGCCATGGATTCCACCACGATGGACCATGTTTGCTCTTGGGCAATGGGTGGGGGTTCATGGTTGTGGTTCATGGCATCTCTACCTGGAGAATAAGAGCAAAGCTGTTTCCCTGATACCCACACCCCACATTCATCCATTGGCAAATCGTGTCACTGTCAAAATGCTCCTAATTCCAGTTACTTCCTATCTCTTCCATCATAAGCCCTGGTCCAAGTCCACCTGCATCTTTCAAATGAAATCTTGCGATGGCTTCTGTAATTTCTCATTTCCTCTCCTGCCCCCTTACATCCCACTCTCTACACAGCAGCAAGAATAATCTTTTAAAAATGACTTCCAGTTATACTAAGAACAAAACCTAATGTCCCCACCATGGTCTGTAAGGCCCTACCTGATCTGGCCCCTAGCTCTCTCCCTGGCATCCACTTCCTCCCACTCACCCTCTTGTTCTCCACTGCACTCCAGTGACATTGATCTTCTTCCCATACCTCAAACATGCAAAGTTCATCCCCACCTCAGGGCCTTTGCACTAGCTGTTTCCTCTCCCTGGAATGCTCTTCCCTCAGACAGGCAAGTCTCAACCCCTTCTTTCAGATTTCTTCTCAGTGTCACCTCTTCAAAGATGCCTTCCCTGACTAACTCATCTAAAACAGCCTCATCTACCCAAGTTATGGTCTACTGCCTCACCCTTCTTAATTTTCTTCTATCAGTCATAATAATCTGATATTATGTTATACATATATTTGTAGACTTCCTCATTGTCAGACATCCCTACTAGAACATAATCCCCTTGAAGGCAGGGATTTTGTCTCATTCATGGCTAAATTATTTAGCACCTAGAATATTCCTCAGTCCTCAGCAAATATTCATTGAATGAATGAATGAATCAATCAATTGATTTGTCTCCTGTGAGCTGAAGACCTAAGAGTTATACAATTCAAACACATCCCTACTTCTTCAAGTGAAATATTTTAGACCATTATGATAAGCAGGTGGTTGCCTATACATGTAGGGTGATCCAAGTAGCAAAAACTCACTCATCCTGTGACACGGAGGACCATCGTCATGTTGCTGTCATCCCAGGAGCATCCCTTGTAAAGAAGTCCACGGGGAATGGCAGGAACGAAATCCTTTTGGTGAGGCAGGTTCTGGACTGATGGTCTCAAACCAAATGCTACTTGCTATGGAGTGAATGGGTTCCCCAAAATTCATATATATGTTGAAACCCTAACTTCCAACGGGATGATATCAGGGTGGGGGGCTTTGAGAGGTGACACACGTTAAATGAGATCATGAGTGTGGGGCCCCATGATGGAATTAGTGTCCTTAGAAGAAGAGGAGGAGCCTGTGGCTGGCTCCCACAGCCACATGAGGACACAAGGAGAAGGCGCCACCCGCAAACCAGAAAGCCACCCTCACAAGATATCTCATCTGCTGGACTCTTGATCTTGGACTTTCCAGCCTCCAGAACTTCAAGAAGTCTGTTGTTTAAGCCACCCAATCTAGGGTATTTTGCCAGCCTAAACAGACTAAAACACAGCTCCATAGCAAAGGATGAAACAGCGTGCCTACACACCAAAAGTGTTGTCTGATCCCCAGTGGAAGTTTAGCTACAAGAGTTTTATGAACTACAGCGGGTAAATGGGATTAAAACTGGGCAGGTTATCAGCATTTTCTACTTTTTTTTCTCTTCAAGTTTCAGAACTGAATACATCATCTAACCACAAACAAAATTAGTGTCAAACACAGTTCCACTTCACCAGAGTTATTAAGAACCCATATGAATCAAATTAATATTAAGCACAGGAGGTCAAAATCTGCTCAGCTGTCCCTGCATAACAGCCACTGAACTCAATGCAACGGAAACACAGATAACAGCCATAGGCGGCTTTAACCTATGAATAAAGTCCAAGTTTAGCTTGACAGATGTTTTTGCACTATTCTCTGGATATACTACCACCTTTATCTGAGTTTGCTGTTTTCTATTTTAACTTTTGTACATGAAAAGAAATAAAGTAGGACAAGAGAGAGTATGAATAAGGTGCTAACATCTGTTTCAAAAATATGTTTTCTCCCTGCTCAATGGGACAGATGTTTACTAAGATACTGAAGAGATCATGTTTATCTCAAATACCTTCCACAAATAACAATCTGTGCAATGGTAATATCTGTAACAGTACCTACTGTTCTGCACCAAATCCCTCGAATCACTGATTTGGACTTGCCTCCAAATACCGGCTGAAAGATACACAGTAACTCACCATATCAGCCAAACTCATCAATCTGATCAATATTCTCTTTCCCCAATTTACACTTTCCCACCTCTGCTCATCATATTCATTCTTCCTGGACACTCTCCTCAGCCACAAATGTCAAAATTATATCCACTGTAAGGGCTGTGCTCTACCTTCCACTCTCCAAGTCTACATCTGCCTCTCACTTCTCTGATTTGTGTGTGTGTGTGTGTGAGATGTGGTCTCACTCTGTTGCCCAGGCTGGTCTTGAACTCCTGGCCTCAAGAAATCTGCCCACCTAAGCCTCCCAAAGTGCTGGAATTACAGGCATGAGCCACTGCACCCAGCCCCCCTGGCTCTTTATTGCTAACATGTCCTCCATTCATAGTGCATCATTTTAGTTTTCAAAGCATTTTCATGTAACGAGTTCAGGAGGCAAGACAAATATTATTCCAGGTTCCAGATGAAGAAAAGCAGGGTTTTCCATGTTAAGGGATTATGGAAAGCCCCTGTGCCTCCTGATGCCCTTACTGTCTTCATCAAACAATGCTGAGATATTGGCGTTATCTCTTTGATTAGGTTATAGGCTATGAGAAGAGAGAAAGTATGTTTCTTGGTGCTAGCCCCATGGTAATTACTTGAAAATGTTTGTTGATCAGGATGGTAGAAATTGGACTCTGGTTCTGACTCATTATCTTTAGTAGTATGATTGGGCAAGTCACTGAGATACAGGCTCCTCATCTGGTGAAAATGAGGGTGTTGGGTTGAAAGCCAGAACTAATTCACTGATCCTATAATTTATCAACAATATGCTCAGATGTTGCTTCTCCTTGGCAGATATCTTCTGGTGGATTTCATCATGAGCTCTGCCCAGATCTCAGATTGTCACATCCCCAAATTCATCCTGTAAATGGGACGGAGGTGCTGGGCTGCCATGGGCCTATCAGAGTCTAATCCTCATAACTCCTTTCTTGTGGGGTTCACACTGGGGTATACACATTACATGCAAAATTCCACATAATCCTTACCATATCCCACATGAGGTAACGTTATAACAACTATTACTTTGTCTATATCACGGCCCTTCGGGAATACTCACAGAAGAGTAAAAACTTGTAATCCTCATCCATGAATGCCATATTCCACCATGTTTCCAAAACTATACCTTTCAAACTATCATAACTATGGAATTTCCAGAAAGCCCCTCAAAGCTCCACTTTTTCCAGTCCCTGAAGTTAATCATGTTGGTAATGGAACACACAATTTTTCTTAAAATGGAAATTCTTTCACATTTCCCTCATTACAGTCACCATAGTCACTGTCCAAAGTGAGGAATAATTTTCAAAATCAAAGACCTTTGCTGTTCCAAATCATCAAGTTTTTTATTTCACCTTTCATTTCCTCCCTTATCCAATGCTACTCCAAGCAGACCCCTGGACTGTAGTCCCGCAGCTCCTTCCCTTTCCCTAACACACCCACTCATGCTGGCCGGGATCTTGGCTTTGTTACACCACCCTACATCTACCCACACACAATGTTTCATGTGACTGTGTTCACAGGAAAAGCAGAGAGGAAGAGGAGAACAAGAGGAACTGGTGGAGGAAATGCCTTATGGCTGCTGAGACCTGTGTCAAAGGAAGTCCTCGGGCGATTCATGCAGGTCGGCGTGTGTATTGAATTCTTAGGGCTGCCATAACCAATGCCTCAAACTGGGTGACTGAAAACAACCGAAATATAGGGTCTGACAGTTCTGGAGGCTGGAAGTCCAAATTTAACGTGGTGGCAGGTCCATGTTCTGTCTTAAACTGTAGGGGAGGGTCCTTCCTTGCCAGCAATTCCTGGCATTGTTGGCTTGTGGGTGCATCACCCCAGGCACATGCCCATCTTTTCCCTATGGGTCTTCACATCATCTTCCCTTTGTGCATGTCCATCTATGTCCAAAGGTCCTCTTTTGATAAGGGCACTAGTCATATCTGATTAGGGTCTACCCATATAAATACATTTTAATTTAATTACCTCTGTAAAGAACAAATGTCCAAATAAGGTCACATTCTGAGGTCCTAGGGGGTTAGGACTCCAACATATCTTTTTGGGGAACAGAATTCAACCTAAAATACATGGCAGGGTGACTTCTTCTCCAATGTGGGAGGGGACCAGCCCTCAATGGAACACTTCCACCCCCATACCCAGCAGGCCACATGAGGCCTATGCACAGAGACCCTAAAGACAGTCCTAGTGAACTGGTGGGACTATTGTGCTTCACTCGACCTCCCATCTCAGAACCACCCTGGGGAGATACAGCCGGCAGTCACAGAGGTTGCTGGCTACTGGTTTGTGACTCTTGGCTCCAAGAAAGAATATGACAAGAGGAGGAATCCGCTTTATCAGGAGAACAGGCATTCCTGGCCACAAAACATGTGGAAGTGGGTACAAAGTATGTAAAGAAATGTGCTTTATGACCAAAAACACATTTAAATATAATCATCAACCCAAGACCGGCTGCAGTGGCTCACACCTGTAATCCCAGCACTTTGGGAGGCCGAGGCAGCCAGATCACTCGCGCCTAGGAGTTTGAGACCAGCCTGGCCAACATGTCGAAATCCCGTCTCTACCAAAAATACAAAAAGTACCCAGGTGTGGTGGCGCATGCCTGTAGTCCCAGGTACCCGGTGGCGGCGATGGGGGTTAGGTGGGAGGATCACTTGAAGCCGGGAGGTGAAGGTTGCAGTAAGCTGAGATTACACCACTGCACTCCAGCCTGGGTGACAGAGCAAGACCCTATCTCAAAAAAAAAAAAAAAAAAATCAACCCAAACTTCTCAACATTTCCCAAAACTGCTTGGCACCACCATCCTCCTGCTCTGCCTTTATGAATGCTGCTCTTTCCTGCCATCTTCTCCTGATGAAGTGTCATGTACCCTCCCATGCCCATCCAACGACCTCCTTCCCTCATGCCTCTCTGGGCTTGCTTTCCTGCTTCTGAGGTCTCTGATGCTGTGCAAAGTCTGTCCTTAGAGGCAGCAGCCACTGGCTGGCTGGGATTATAGGCATCCATGACACATGACAGGCCTTTCTGGCTTCAAGGAACTCTAGGGCAGACATGGGCCCAGTTAACATTTTTATTGCTCATCGTGCTCACCCAGTGCACGTACAGCAGAAATATTTGTTAAATGAATGAAACAGGAAATGCAGAAGGCTTGTATTCTACTCCCATTTTAGACTGCTTTAAAAAAAAATCTCATAGTTACATAGGACAACAAAATTATAGCTTATTTAAATTCTTCAAAAAAATAGAATTTTGCATCTCATCAGTGCTTGGTGAGGAATCTACAGATGGAAGCTTTGAGGGGAAGGAGTTTGCAAAAAAAAAAAAAAAAAAAAAACTATAAATCTCTTTGGGGTATACTTTTTCTGCATCCATTTTGAAATGAAAAAAAAAAAAAATCCCAAAAAGGCACCATGGGCGGCTCTAGCCCCATGTAGTGGCATAACACAGCTGTCAAGAAAAGCTGAGATACCAAATCTAAGCTACATGATTTCTAGGGGGCCATGGGAGAGGAAAACGCAGTCTTCAGGGGCCGAGACAAGAAGAGACTTTCAAGGTATCAATGAGCATTTCATTATTTGCCTGTTGGTTTGACTGTCCCTGGCACTTTTTAAATGTAGACTATGAATTCAGGATGTGAAACGGATTTGGAATTATGCATTCAGGAAATGAAATGGATTTGAGACCGTAGAGCCCATAAAATGCAATTTACCATTGTCTCCCTTTGTATTTATTGGATTTTTAAAAACTTATTTCCTTGTAAACTTCCTTAATGAAACAAAGTGAACTGCACTGGAACAAAAGATTTTACAAGAATGGCTGCTCTCAAAGTGGCCATGATCTACAAGGAAAGTAAGTCATGTTCCCCTTTATAAAAATCTGCTCACAGTCCTCAGCGTCTTTCACAGTTTGGAAAGAGCTTCCGGAGCCCTGCAGTCCAGGCCACATGTTGTTTCCTGGCTGCCCTTTCTAAACCTCAGATTCACCATCTTTCAAGTGGAAATCAGAACAAATGCCCTGTCTACCCCTCCAGACCAGAGATCATTACTATCCCGCCATTCGGATGTCTAGGCAAAAGGCATGCAGAGGCCGCAGGGAGGGTGGTGGCAGAGAAGAGTGTCAGAGGGTACAGGGGAAGGTCAGAGGAGGGAGAGGCATCCAGGGACAGCTGGTCTCCCATCTTTGTGTCAAACAGTTCCCAGGGAGGGTCCAGCACTTCACAGTCAACTGCATGTTAGTGACATCCCAGGGGCTCTGACCTCAGCATTTCAGAATGTAGGGACCTTAAAGGGACCTCAGAGGTGATCAAGTCCAACCCGCTCATTTTAGAGTTGAAGCAATGAAGGCTTAAGCTGAGGAAGCAAAATGGCTAAGGTTGCTCAAAAGTCAGAGCCAAGCCAGGCCCTGCAGGAGGGAAGGACCACTCTTCTTTACAAACAAGGGCACCCCAAGCCACATAAAGCCCCATCCCCATTCTTTGCTTCCAGCTCTTGTCGGGCATTAAAGGTTTGATATCCAGGTGTGGCCTTGAGCTGAGCTGACAATTAGAGCTGAGGCCAAGCTTGAATAAGAGGTGCCATGGGAGCAGCAGAGAGACGCAGTGACCCTGGGCAAGAACCAGTCCTCCAACGCTCCACAGCCAAGAGTGGGGACTGTGTCACCTGTGTGTGCTGGCCTACTTCCTAGACAGGACGGCAGACCTGGGTGCACGTACATGAAGCGGGCACTTCCCAGGAAAGGCTTCTGCACCCCAAAATGCCTGAGACCCCCAGGACAGCATCGCTGCTTTGGAAGTTCCAGGGCTGTGCCCACACAGCACCCATCCTGATGATGTCCATCCCACTATCATGGATGTGGCTCATGCTTTTCTGGGTCACCTCTCACAGCTGCAGGCCTGTGGGTTGGGAGGGCTCCCCTATTGTTGAATCATTTCCCAGGAAATTCATCTGACTGGCAAGCTCTGGCTTCAGGGGCTTTGCAAACTCTGCTGCCAGGAGAGGCCATCACTGAAGCTTCTAGAGGAAGGCTCCCTCTGTGTTTCTGGCCTCTGCAGAGCCCTCACCAACAGGGCTGACTTCTTTCCCCTCTCTGCCTGGAGCCCAGGCCTGTGCCAGCCCTCAGACTGTCCCGCTCACCCTTGCAGTGGCTAGTGTTTATCTGCCTGCAGACAGGCCTTCACCACAAGGTCATGGGTCCCCACCTTGCCTTCAGCCTCCCCCTGCATTCTCTACACTGTGGGACTGTGACCCAGCCCTGCCCCGAGGCTGTGTTCCAACCTGCTCGCCACCTTCACCTTCACTGACACCTTCACCTTCACCATCACCGTCGCCGTCACCTTCACTGTCACCTTCACCATCACCTTCAACTTCACCTTCACCTTCGCCATCACCTTCAACTTCGCCTTCACCATCACCTTCATCATCACCTTCAACTTCACCTTCACCATTACCGTCACTGTCACCTTCACCATCACCTTCACCATCACCTTCACCTTTACTGTCACTGTCACTGTCACCTTTGCCTCACCATCACCTTCACCTTCACTGTCACCTTCACCTTCACCATCACCTTCACTGACACCTTCACCTTCACCATCACCTTCACCTTTACTATCACCTTCAGCATCACCTTCACCATCACCTTCACCTTCACCGTCACCTTTACTGTCACCTTCACCATCACCTTCACCTTCACTGCCACCTTCACCTTCACCTTTACTGTCACCTTCACCTTCATCATCACCTTCACTGTCACCTTCACCATCACCATCACCATCACCATCACTGTCACCTTCACCTTCACCATCACCTTCACAATCACCTTCACCGTCACCATCACCGTCACCTTCACCATCACCTTCACCATCACCTTCACTTTCACCATCACCTTCACCATCACCTTCACCTTCACCATCACCTTCACCATCACCTTCACC
>NW_012101654.1:2215949-2310105 GCF_000951045.1 Mandrillus leucophaeus | reverse complement strand
TTCACCATCACCTTCACCATCACCTTCACCTTCACCATCACCTTCACCTTCACCATCACCATCGCCTTCACTGTCACCTTCACCTTCACCTTCACCGTCACCTTTGCCTTTGGCAGGACCCTTCATTCCTAACAAGTGTCCATTCCCCCAAAGGGGCTGCTGACCTGCCCTCCCAGTGGGGAGGAGAAAGAGAGAGGAAAGGCGGAGGCTTTGCCAGGGCTGAATGGCTTCTCTAACAAGGCACAGAGGAGAGAGCAGAGGGAACAGGGGTTCCATGAATATGCCGAAACCCAGCTCTAATTGAGGCTTCAACCTTCACCGAGCATAGAACGTGAACCGCAGTTTTCCTGAAAGGAGGAGCAAACAAGACACACAAGCAACAAGAAAACAAACACTTCCATCAGAATAGTGTCAGTGTTCCAGAAAATAACATTCAGAGGGGGAGGAAGGGGGGAGACAAAAGAGAGAAAGACAGAGTAGGGAGGGGGGCAGAGAAAGGGGGAAGGAGGCAGAGAAATGGGGAGACAGTGCACCTGTGAGGTGAGTCAAAGGATGAAGAAGAGCAAGTCATCACCACGGAAATCCCGCTGCTGCTGTCGCCCCAGATGTCATCAGAGAATGGGGTGGGCAGGGACGAGAGCTCCTGGGGCTAAGAGTGGGGTCAAAAGCCCCTCACCACCTCAGCACCTTGGGCATGTTTCCCAAGCCCCCTCTCTAAGCCCCCTTCATTCACTCACTCAAAGCATCTGTTGTGGCCTTATTGCATGTGAAGCACAAGGGACATGACGGCTGGCAATGACGGTGCAGCACAGCAGCGGGCCCCTCACTCGCAGAGCCCCATTGGAGAGACTTGGTCACCTGCTCACACTACCTGTCCTATCCATACCCAGACACTGAGATAAGTGCCCTGAGGGAAAGGCAGGCTTCTTTCAGAATATGTGACCAGACCCCTGACTCAGGGCACAGGGGCTGGTGCATTCTCTAAGAAGTCATGTTTTCACAGGGCGAGGTGCCTGATCCAACCATCCGTGATCCTGAAGTAACCACCCTTTCATCCTTGACTCCTCTCTTCCTGTGCCCACATCCAATCCATCAGCTGTTCCCCAGACCACATCTCCTGTCCTGCCACTTCTGTACCTACAATGACACAGCCTGGTCCCAACACCACCATCTTTGCCTGGACTACTGCAGTAGCACCTCAGTCTCCTTGCTTCTGTCTTTCAAGTGCCAGGACAAACTTTTCAAACCTAAAAAGTGACTCCCCTGCCTAAAGCCCTCCGGTGGCTTCCCACCCCATCCTGACCTCCAGGACCCTCCCCTGCTAAAATATCTTATCTCCTTGTATCCTCCTCTCCCTGCCTTCCCTTCCCACAGACTTCCTTGCTGCTCCAAGAATAAGCCAGGCCTGTGCTCCCAGGGTGCGCCTTGCCTGGAATGTCTTATGCGAAACATCCCTCCTCCCATCTGGTCCCCATTCACGCCTGTCTCCTCTAAAATCACCCTGCTCCTGGCCACTCCCAAGCACCTCACCTGCTGGTCTTCCCTTCCCAACTCTCAGCACCTACTTGTCCCATGGTAAAGTGATTTATTCATGCCCTAGACTGTAAATTGCATGAGGCCAGGGGCTTTGCTTAGTTCACTGCAATAGTCCCAGTAGGTAGAACACAGCCTTCCACACAAGACACTCAGCAAATGGACTGAATGGACAAGAAACAGTGCTTCCTCTTCTTTGTCTAATGCCTGACCCAAAAAAGAGGAGGAGTCTGCCCCCAAGGCAGAATCGTTCCCCAATTCCGAACCGGCTGTGCTGCTGATCAGGGAGCCTCCTCCTTCCCGCTTTTCCGCTTTCCTGCTTTCCCAGTGATGGCTGAAGGGGAAGGGCAGACAGCAGGCTGAGCAGGCAGTGAAATGCCCTGAGGTCTTTGGAGTAAAGAAGGGCAAGGTGGCTGGAACTTAGCGAGTTGAGGTGGTGCAGGACAAGGCTGGGGAGGAGGTCACTGGGGTTCTTGGCAGGAAGGTGACTCCAGAGTGCACAGGGAGACTACAGTGGCTGGGTGTGGATGTTGAGGGTCAAGGCTCAGGTAGCAGAGGAGCCAAGGGAGAGGCCTGGGTTTCTTCCCTGGTGAGAGGGGACAGTGACAGTACCTGCCTGGAGGGCTGCTGGATGGAGCACCTGAGGTGCCGCAGCCAACACCAGTGACTGGCGCTGTGATGAAGGGGAGACAATGTTCTGGTGGGGAGCCCCCACTTCCCTGGCCGGCCTGTGGTAGGAACCAGGAAGTGGCACGGTTAATGAACAGGTGAGGTCTGTGCGCTTCTGAAAATGGCAAATCTGCACAAGAGGTAATTCGACAATCAAAAGAATTAATCCTTAGGATTATGCTTGCATTGCTGGCCACTCACAGACTGTCATTAACATCACTCTCAGCCTTTCCAGGTCCATTCCAGTGCTTTCACCTGCCAGTTTATGGAGTCAGAGCTGTTAATCAGGTGACAGCCAGAGCCACTGTCAATAAGGCATCCTGTTAGTGAGACTCAAGCCAGAACCAAATGACGGCCCCAGGCCTGGAGACTTCCAGCCAAAGCAGCTGATTTGAGCCTTTGCTTCTGAGTTTAACAAATTAAATTTTAATGTCGAAATTCACATTCAGCCCATTCACAGAAGCTGATAAAGAAAGAAGAGGAAACCGATATAATCTCACTATAAAAGTATTCATCAAGTCCTACAGTTTCTCCATGTACAAAGTCTCAAATTCATCTCCTTGCTTTTCATGTCCAGGAACACCAATCTAGCCCAATCAATCATTCCGTAAATATTTATGGCATCCCCACTGTATGCAAAGCAGTGTGCTATGAGGATCACAGAATCAACGTAGTTCCTGCCTTTGGCTCTAAATGAACACAGGAAAAGCTCAGAACATGGCCTCATCCATCCTCAGCAAGACAAAGCCTCATGGAAGGAAACGGAAAGGGAAAAGATAGGTGTTGAGCACATCTGTGTACCCAGACCAGCCGAACATACCTCTCCCCTTCGAATAAGAATGTCCACCCTGCAGAGCAGCCGCATACCCTAAATGCAACCCACAGAATGAGGGGACAAACGGGGGCAAGAAGGGTGCGTCTGATGCAGTCAGAAGTGTTGGTATTGAGGATGAGGTGCAGTGCGGAAAATGGCACCTTGCCCATGCCAGCCAGTGACAGACATCTCGGGCCCTCAGGGCACACTTGGGCCACCCTGCCCTCCTCCCCCTTCCCTCCCTAATACCTCTCCTCTGCTCCCCCACACCCTGCTTTGTTTCTCTTATATGTAAAATAGGGATACTTATCTTGCAACATTATTTTAATAGTTAAATAAGGTAACTATTGCAAAGCTCCTTCCAAAGTGCCTGGTATTGATAGGCATTCAACAACTGGCAGAATAATGGCTGCACCATTAGTCTTATCATTACCGCCCTGAGAGCTGCTGGCCCTCCCTCCGTGGCTTCATTCATTCCCTTTCCTGCCCTCCCCACTTCTTCACCCACTGGCCTTATGTTCCTTGTCTTCTCTACAAGGCAATAATGACATTTCCTTCAAAGTCCAAGTCAAGACTCAACTTCTCCAAGAGACCTTCCTTGACTTCACCCTTGTGCCAGAAATTCTCCTGTGTATTCATGCTTTCAGCATCTCATACACAATTCACGTTATATTATGCTTAATTATAGGTTGCCTTAAGAATTTTCTAGATAATTACAAGTGATAATTAGTTGATGGTTTCATGTAGATATACCTTGCCTCCCTAATTAGAGTAAAAGCTTTTCAAGGCCAAGGATCACATCTGCGCTTCTTCATTGCCTGCTGACCCGGTGCCTTGAGGAGCGTGTGCATCCGTATGTGGAATACATGCTGGCTTAATTACTTTTCAAATATTAAGCAGATAAAATTACCCAAGTGATTATCCTAGTTCAGATGCAAGCATCTAAAACAGAATTGGAAAACTGTGGATGAACAACGCTTATATCTGTTTAGAGACACCAACAATAATTTGTGAGACCCTTATAATTTTTCATGCATTCCTTTCTTCCGGCCATAAAAGACCTGTTCTCCCCACCCCCTACCAACTTCCCCGTTCCAGTAAATGGCATGAGTGACCACTGTGTTTCTCTATCTAGAAACTGAGGGGGGTCACCCTTGATCTCTCCCTTTCTCCCACTCCACCATCCCATCCCACCAACATCAGAAGATTCTACCTCCCAGGTCTGTCCACATCCCTCATTTCCCCATGACTGTCCTCTCTCCCCAGTTATGGCAGCAGTCCCTAACTGGTCCCTTCTGCCACTCTTCCCAGCTAATCCTTTCCTCTCTCAGCAGCCAGAGCGAGCTTCTAACGCCACACACCCAATCCTCCTCCCCACTCCCATAGCCGTGAGCCATGATTACACCACTGCACTTCAGCCTGGATGACAGAGTGAGACCCTGTCTCAAACAGACACAAACCCTGCAGTAGCTTCCTGGCATCCTGGGAGGAAAACCCAGGTTCCTCCCCTCCCCACCGCTGTAAGAGGCCAGGCATTGTGGTTCTTATCTAAGACACCTGAAGACCTGCCACACAGTGTGCCTGGCGGAGAGCGGCTCGGTCACATCTTGGGTTCCAATCTCATCGAATTCAGCCTCTCCCTACGAATAACCACCACCCTCCACTTCAGAAGCCAGATGGCACCAACACCAAGTGCCTCAACAAAGAGCATTCTAAAATTTAGAACTTCTAAGACATGAGAACAACATTTTTTAACCATTCAGTAAAAACAACTGAAAGAATAAAAAGGTGTTTAAAAAAACTTGGCCATTTTTCTTGCAAATTTCAAAACCAGCACTTCTTGTCGGGATTTTCCCTGGTGCAGCATAAATGCTACTACAACTTTTACGAAGGAAGTGGTTGCGCATGAGTTTGTTCTATGTATTGGGTTCTCATTACAATTTAAGCCTCCAGTAATGTTTTCCTTTTCTAAAAATTTCAACTCTAAATATTCCTACGTGAGAAAAGTGGGAATAAAACTCAAATGAGCAAACTGAGATTCCCTGTGAGTTTTCAGGAATAGTTGTTAATCGGATGAGGCAGGTTGCTTACACCCTCGATTTGCAAACATCTTTATTCCAGACAGAGACCTGCCGATGGAAGCCCATTTACTGGTACAAAACGCCATAAAGCCGCTACAGTAAACAAACAGCATAGCATCAGGTTATCTTGTAAATCCATTAAAAACAGAGTAACAACTCTTCCTCGTGCTCATGAAACACACATACTCAATTAATTTATGGAAATTAAATGGGTGGCATGATTGCTGCAGACACACCAGCCACACTAAGGCGCGTCCACACCGCCGCTCAGAATGCAAACTCCTGGGAAGGGGCGGGGGTGCCCTGCGTCTGGCAGATAAGCCCATTCATGCAAATGTCTATGCTCTTCTTAGAGACACATCTGTGAGGTCCAATCAGCCCTACGGACAGCAGTGTTCTAATCTGCCTAAAGACAGACAAATACTAAACTGGCAGTGAGTACTGATAGGACATTTTATGACCCAGCGACCCTTGAGGGAAAGAGCGCTAAGGAAAATGTAATTCTCTTCTGCAAAGCCAGGTACACTTGCAATGAAAGAAGTCTTGTGGCTATTTGAGATATAAAAATTAAGCTCTAAAATACCCCTAAAAAGGGTATGCTATTCAGATATCCTGAGTTTCAGATTAAATTTTCTGACTGTCCTTACAGGATGATGGTGCCTGTTAAACAAACACATCCTCTACTAGAAGCAACACAAATTAAGAGTTTGGACCACAGGGCGAGTGACTTTCAGATACAAGGACTCCCAAAGCGAATGCCCTGAAATCCTCGATTGAGTTCAAGTCGGGGAGAAACCCGGCTCCGTGGGCTCCCTGCCAGGAGATTCCCAGACCTGAAGTCTGATCACAGTGGAGTAGAGAAGATCAGCCAACATTTTCTCCAAACCAAACTTCCTTTCATACCCACCTCCCACTACAATTAAGAAGCACGTTGGTGCCAAACACCAGGCAAGGTCTGGCTGGAGAGAAGTGGGTGCTGCCTCTGGGAAGGGAGGCCTCCCAGGACGTGGGTGGGGTTGCGTGGTGAGGATGGGATACCTTCTCTCTGGGAGGGATGGTGTGGATTCTCAGGTCCTACCTGGGCTGCAGGTGAGTAGAAACCACTCCTGAGAAAGACTCCACAGCCACCAGGCAGCAGAGGGCATGATCTCCAGCACATGGCTCCCAGTCCAGGGTATCTTGGAGCTGGGAAAGGGTAGAGGCCTCCTGTGAGAGCCTCTGAGACCTGGAAGGGGCTGGAGAAAGAGCAGCTCCGGGGGACCTGCCTGGGTGGGAGAGGGCACAGCAGATAAACAACACGTTGGCTGCCGGTCATGAGGCTGCTGGTCTGGGTCCTGACATCTCCCTTTAGCTCTTGCCTCTGCCTAATAATAATAATACTAAAAATAACAATGACAACCATGAGATTTAGAAAAGCTCTGATACCAACCATGCACCAAGCCTTGTGCTGCTGGAAGGGAGTATGCATAGCGGTTAAGTGCTCAGACCTGGGGCTTCAGCCCAGTTCCGCCATGCACCGACTGTATGGCCTTAGGCCAGTCAGCATCTGTACATGAAGGATATTAATCATTTCTACTTAAGAGGGTTGTCATGAGGATTAAATGGCATAATGCTCACCAAGAGCATGTAGTGAAGGTTCAGTAACTACTACAAGTTGATATCACTTTTTTCTTTATTTTGGATTTTCTTTAGTCCTTACAGCTTTGTAAAGAAATAGTGGAGAGAAGACTAGGTCAGTGAGACTCCAAATGCCACCCAGGCCCTCTCCAGGACCGCGCTGGAACTGAGTCACCCAGCTGAATGGACCAGCTGACCTGCACCTGGTCTCATTTTCCCTTCAACCTCTCTACCCAACTGCATCTCCCTCCTGCCTGAAATCCTTCTGGGATCGGCCCCATGTCCTCCAGGATGATACCCACACTCCCGGCAAGGCGGCTGGGGCCAGGGTCCAAGGGGTTCTTCTACATCCCCTAGCCTTAGGGACAGGGGTGGAGAGAGAGAGAGGAAGAGCTTGAGGTTTGGTGTCACAAAGACCCAAGTTCAAAGTTTGCTCTTTTAGTTATTACTTGTGTATCCAGGAGTTGCTGAATCTCTCTATGTTTCAGCATCTTCACTTGCAAAAATGCTACTAACAACTACCAGTGCTGTAGCTGGGCTCAGGCCTGCAGGCAACAGCAGCCACTGCCACAAGCGCCTCCCCAGCCCACCTCCTGCATCCTCTTGCGTCTCCTCACCTCATATGAGGCCCAGTTCTCAGCTCGCCACACTTCCTTCTGTTTTCTTCCCTTTACATATCCTGTTCCCTGGGCCTCGCCCATCCTTGCCACGCCTGCCCTGCCTTCCTTCTCTGCCTGGTTAAATCATATTTCTCTTTGACACTTCCCTTCCAGCACAACCTCCTCTGGGAAGGGCTTCCCTTGGGCTCCCTGTGAGTCCCCGCAGCAGGGACAGGCTTCTTCTGCCACCCTGTTCAGAGGTCTGTTCTGTTTCTATCTCCCCCTATCTCAGCATCTCCTATCTCTGGACCCCAAGCCCTAGCACTTGGTAGGTGCTCAACATGTGCTCATGGAAGTGAGAATAGAAATATCTATATAAATGATTCAAGATCTAACTTGGACAATTAAAAACATACACACAGAAGTGAGAATCCGAATTTTAGAATTTCATAGCTAGAAAGAATATTCCTATTTGTCTTATCCATTGCTTCATTTTACGAGAAGATGTGTCAAATGGAAATTTGCCGACTGCCCAAGATAATACAGGTAGGAGATGCTGTGCTTGCCAAGTTTAATGGAACTGAAATATTGAAGCCATGGCTGAGTGTCTACCACATGGCCAAGTTCAGAGGTATCGGCGTAGTGATGTGATTGGATATACCAGCAGGCCGACTCTCTTACATATGGGAGAGGCTTGTTTCTCTTAGCAGTCACCAAGAATACCCTAGAGATACCCTACAGAAGCCCAGGGCCACTCACTGAACTAACAGCATGGAATGATAAACACCACGAAATAGAATTAACACACTCACCTCATTGCCTAAGTGCGAAATGGAAAAAAAGCAAGGAGGATGACAGCTTTAGAAACATTCTTTCTTTTGGGCAGGGACCGAGTGTCACTCTGTCACCCAGGATGGAGTGCAGTGGCCCGCTCTCGGCTCACTGCAACCTCCACCTCCTGGGTTCAAGCAATCCTCCAGCTTCAGCCTCCCAGGTAGCTGGGATTACAGGTGCGTGCTACCACACCCAGCTAATTTTTTTTGTATTTTTAGTGGAGATGGGGTTTCACCATGTTGGCCAGGCTGGTGTCGAACTCCTGACCTCAAGTGATCCACCCGCCTTGGCCTCCCAAAGTGCTGGGATTACAGACGTGAGCCACTGCACCCGGCCTTAGAAACATTCTTTATAGATTTTTTTTTCCTTCAAAAAAAAATCAGAAATAGGGGAGATACAAGGGTAGGTTTTAAATTATGTAATTTTAAAAAATATTTAGCCTTTTAAGAGTCAGTCACTGGGGCTCTGCCCATCTCTGCCAGAAATGCAAAATCAATGTGGAAAAAGTGGGACAGGGAGAAAAGCCATAAAGCCAGAAGAAAATTGAAAACAAAAATCTAACCACATAAACATATGGGAAAATCTAAAGAAATCACATTTGGGCTAAGACTCAGAAAGGAAATTTTTGCATACAAGGAAAGATACGAGCAGGATGAGAGAAATCACATTCCAAACCTTCTTGTTCCTATACTTCCTCGTGGAGACCTTTCTACCAACAAAACTGCCTCCCTGGGGTGGATCCTGGGTGTGTGCAGAGGAGGAAGCCTCCCGGGTGCACGAAGCTCAGTCCCTGCTGCAGTACAGGGCACCATGGGCACCCCCAGGCCCAAAGCTCCCAATGCTGTTGTACAAGTTCATGAGTGATCAGGCTCAGGGCCTCAGGTTCATGTCTCAGTCCAAGAGTCTATAATTCCAACATCTACTATTTTTATGTTATGTTATGTTATGTTATGTTATGTTATGTTATGTTATGTTATGTTATTTTCTTATTTTTTTATTAGTTTTTTGAGACAGAGTCTTGCTCCGTTGCCCAGGCTGGAGTGCAGTGGCATGATTTCGTCTCATGTCAACCTCCACCTCCCGGGTTCAAGCGCTTCTCTCGCCTCAGCCTCCCGAGTAGCTGGGACTACAGGTGTGCGCCATCACATCCGGCTAATTTTTGTATTTTTAGTAGAGATGGGGTTTCACCATGTTGGCCAGGCTGGTCGCTATTATTTTTAAGTAAACCAAATCTTCCCACTTCTATCAGCTTCACTATCCGGAATTGTAATTCAGTAGGCAGTTTTCAAAGGGAGGGCTTCTGGCCGTGGTTTTGTTCAATTGTGTTTGCACCCCAGATCCCTTGGGTGCCTTCCTATTTTTATTTTTATTTTTTTTGAGAAAAACTTACCGTTTATTACCTTACTGTAAATCACAAAAATCGCCCATGGTAATTGCAGTGTAAATGCTGAAAAAGTTTTCGATTGCCTGAAAGGATTATTTCTTTGTAAAATATTAGAGGAAAAACTGTTTTTTTCCCCTAGAAAATTTTCTAATAAAAATGAAGAATATTTTTTTTCTTTTAACTTTTATTTAAGGTTCAGGGGTATGTATGCAGATCTGTTATATAACTATATTGATTTATATATATACATAGATGTAACCTCATGTCATGAGAGTTTGGTATACAGATTATTTCATCACCCAAGTACTAAACCTAGTACCCAGTAGGCATTTTTTTCTGATCCTCTCCCTCCTCCCACCCCTCCAACCCTCAAGAAGACCCCAGTGTCTGTTGTTCCCCTCTTTGTGTCTATGTGTTCTCATTGTTTAGCTCCCACTTATAAGTAAAACATGAGGTATTTGGTTTTCTGTTCCTGTGTTAGTTTGCTTAGGATAATGGCCTCCAGCTCCATCCATGTTGATGAAAAGGACATATCATTCTTTTTTGTGGCTGCATAGTATTCCATGGTGTTCATGTACCACAGTTTATTTATCCAGTCTACCCCTGATGGGCATATAGGTTGACTCCATGTCTATTTTTAACTACACAGAAAGATTTGAGATTACAAATAGAAATAAAGAGAGCACTAAGTCATGCATCTTAAAGATCCCCAAAACAGAGAAGTCTGGCTTCCTCATGCAGCAAGCATGTGCACAACTACGCATGTGCACACGTACAACATGGAAGGTCCATGGATGCAAAGGGGCTTTACCCACCATCAAACCTCCTGAGCCACTTCTATGTAATTTTGGCAGCAACAGTAAAAATTGCCCTTCTAGCAAAGGGACTCTAGAAATTAGCTGGTAATAATCATGAAACGATTTAAAGAGCTGTACTATCTCTTAGCAAGGCCCATCATCATCATTTTTCTTGTGAGCCTACCTTCACTTTGCCATTTTACCACTGTGATTTATGTAAAAGAAAGCCCATCACCAGTTCAGGGGGAGAAACATATTTCATCCCGTTTTAAAGGTATTTCTCCTATGAAGATGAGCCTCATGGACAAATAGAGCACTGCCCGAGGCTCCTAGTCAGACTCTGTGTATCAAAGCTGCCGTTTTGTAAGGCAGAACAATCTTTTGCAAAAAACAAGACCAGCATGAAATGCATACTGAGTGTCAGCAGGGAGAAAAACCAATATTTCTAAAGAATGAGTTGATTAAAGAAGGGCTGAGATAGCAGGGTTTACTTTGCTTCTGTGCAACAACACACTGTATTTGATATACCCTGCAAGAGAATCACATCAAAATGCTGCCCAGAGAGAGAAATATGCTTAAAAATGTAATCAGCATGCTTATAGCCACCAGGTCCAGGTCTTTCACTGGCGTGCAATCACATCTTGCCTGGATTCACTCTGGAATTATTTTGAGGGCCAGGCCTGGTGGCTCACGCCTGTAATCCCAGCACTTTGGGAGGCCAAAGTGGGCAGATCATGAGGTCAGGAGTTCAAGACCAGCCTGGCCAACATGGTGAAACCCCCATCTCTACCAAAAATACAAAAATTAGCAAGGCTTGGTGGAGCGTGCCTATAATCCCAGCTACTCAGGAGGCTGATGCAGGAGAATCGCTTGAACTCGGGAGGCAGAGGTTGTAGTGAGCTGAGTTGGCGTCATTGCACTCCAGCCTGGGTGACAGAGCAAGACTCCATCTCAAAAAAAAAAAAAATCATTTTGACATTCTAAAACAATTAGGTGTTATCCAATTCAGACTTGAGAAGAGAGCGAAATGTTCACATTGAGAGCAACAATTCAGGCCAATTAAGCTGGGGCCTGGACAGGCTGTGAAGACAGTGTTGATCAGCTTGAAAGTAAGACAGATTATTTAAGGGAGAAATAGCAAATGAAATATAGATATTGGAGCCAGGCGTGGTGGCTTTTGTCTGTAATCCCAGCACTTTGGGAGGCCAAGGTGGGCAGATCACCTGAGGTCAGGAATTCGAGACCACCCTGGCCACCATAGTAAAACCCTGGTCTCTACTAAAAAAAAAAATATTAGCCAAGGATGATGGCACATGCCTGTAATCCCAGTTACTTGGAAGGCTGAGGCAGGAGAACCACTTGAACCTGGGAGGCAGAGGTTTCAGTGAGCCGAGATCCAATCCAGAGCACACCACTGCACTCCAGCCTGGGCAACAGAGCAAGACTCCATCTCAAAAACAACAACAACAACAACAACAACAACAAAAACAAATATAGACATTAGGTATCCTCACTTTACTCCAGGCATTCAAACCAAACGTCTCCAACTGGCTACTATCAGAGGCCAAGTTTATATTTTGAAACAATTTCCCAGAAAACTGCAACTCTCAGAACGTGAAGAAAATCATGCACTTTTTTGCAAGCTTTCTTTCCGTATCAGTGGGAATGTCTCATGGAAAGAACTGATCAACTTATGAAAAAAAAAGCTTGCCTTGCTTAAACAACTCATTGCGATGCACTCTCTGAGCTCAAGTCTTCTCTGCCCCACCCTCTGAACTTGGCCCCACTCTTGAGCCAGGAAAGCTCTCTTCAGGACCCAGCCATGCACCTCTAGTTGCTTATAATCTAATAAGAGAAATAAGATAGATGGATAATAGGTAGGTAGGTAGGTAGGCAGGTAGACAGATAGATAGAAAGAAACAATTCTAAGCATTGGTGCTATTGAGCTTTAGGAATGGTGCAAAAAATAGGGACTAAAGTAATATCAAGAATGAGTCCCCATCACTCATTCCCAACTGGGGTAAGCACTGAGGACTTCCTGGAAGAGGTGACATTTGTGTTAGGTATAATTACTACAGGTAAGTTTCTACAGGTGGAGGTGGTAGGGTTTTGGCAGGAAGGGGAAAAGGCAAGTAATGGAGGAAGTGATTCTAGGTGCAGGAACGATTTGAACTAAGGTGGGAAGGGTCCAGGGCTGCACAGAGAGGTCATGAGAACAGCTTGTCTCAATCAGGGGGTCGGTGGGAGTGCAGGAGAACAGGCCAGGAAGGCGGGTGAGGCCTCCTCTTGACCAGCGCCTCACTGTACAACTAGTCGCATCACATGCGGAAAAGATTCACTCATAACAGCTCAACCTCTCTCTAATTAACTGTCCATTTTCTGTGTACACTTTCAAAAAAGGAAAAATAAGATAAAAACACCACCTTAACAGACATAAGTTGCTCATCTACAGAAAGTTTGGCCTCAATCTCCAGAGATTATTTAGATAAAATGCAATAAAAATATCAATGATCTCTCCCTGTTTTACATGGAAAAAGTAAGTGGGAATGAGGAAACATCACACATGTAAGCATATATACAATTTCAGAGCTAGAGATAATGTGATAGATGATGTGGGTTAGCTCCAGGCTAAAACAGAAAACAATGGTTTCAGTTGAACAGCACAGTTTCAGGGTTTTTCAACAATCTGTTTCAACTTACTTAAGACAACTTGGTGATTCTCCAGCTCTTGTAACAAAATAACTGATATCCGTGAACAATGCAAAACACATTTTTAAAAAACTATCAAAATTTTATTTTCAAGATTGGAGAATAAGGAAAATATAATATTTATACCCTTTTGTTGAAATATGAAAATCTATTTTATCTCATAAAAGCTGAGGATGCCTGTTCAAATATTCTCTGAGTACCTAATCCGGAATCAGGAGCATCAAGAAGTACTAGTTATATTCTTAGAAGAACCAAAGTCCGGCCGGGCTCGGTGGCTCACGCCTGTAATCCCAGCACTTTGGGAGGCCGAGGTGGGCTGATCATGAGATCAGGAGATCGAGACCATCTTGGCTAACACCACCGTGTTAGCTAAACCTCATCTCTACTAAAAATACAAAAAATTAGCCGGGCGTGGTGGCGGGCGCCTGTAGTCCCAGCTACTCGGGAGGCTGAGGCAGGAGAATGGCGTGAACCGGGGAGGCGGAGCTTGCAGTGAGCGAGATCGCACCACTGCACTCCAGCCTGGGCAACAGAGTGAGACTCTGTCTCAAAAAAAAAAAAAAAAAAGAAAAAAAAGAAGAAGAACCAAGGTCCATCACGGCAATACAATTGTACCCTCAGATTGGGCTTTTCTTAAAACCATGATCATCTGATCCAATCCAGAGAATGCCACAGGTAGCAGAGTGGGAGCCGTCTACTGGGTGCAGGTCATAAGCGAGTTCACCAGCTGGAAGGAATTTAACTCCATCAAAAGCCTGGCCCAGCTGGGCACAGTGACTCAGGCCTGTAATCCTAGCACTCTGGGAGGCCGAGGTGGGTGGATGGCTTGAGGTCAGGAGTTCAAGACCAGCCTGGCTAACATGGTGAAACCCTATCTCTACTAAATATATAAAAATTAGCTGGGCGTGGTGGCGAATGCCTGTGGTCCCAGCTACTCAGGAGGCTGAGGCAGGAGAATTGCTTGAACTCAGGAGGCAGAGGTTGCAGTGAGCCAAGGTCATACCACAGCACTCCAGCCTGGGTGACAGAGCAAGCCTCTGAAGAAAAAAAAAAAAAAAAAAAAAAACCTTGACCCAAAGTCTATGTGTTATCCAGCATTGCCAAGGACAGATGAATGGAAGAAATGTCAGTGATGAAATGCTCCCCTTCCCCAGGGACCTCTCCCAGTGTCCTCCCTTGGTTCACCACTGAGCCCAACATGTCCACCACCTGTCAAACAGTTCACTTGCTCTTAACAGCAACCTGTGCCACAGGCGGGCCACTGTTGTCCAGTTGGCCCTCCCAACGTGCCTGCAAACCAAGCTCCCCTACCTCCTCGAGGATCCTGGCAGCTTCCCCTTTTTCCTCTTTGTGTGAGCACAGTCTAACCCAGCAAGGGCTGTCTACTTTCACTCATGGAGGTGGGAAGGCTTGTCTGATCAGATTCACATTGAAACCACAGAAATGGCTCAATCATCAAACTACCACTGGCCTTCCAGCTCTCTCTGGGCCAGGAGAGGACTGGGGAAGTGTCCACTTGGGCAGGCCCAGTGCACAGCTTTGTTTTTGCACAACTATACTTCATACATATCTGGGATCGAGTGAATTCTTTCCCTTGGCGTATCTGTCCTGATAACAACTTGATCAGGCTTAAAGGTAAACACCTCCATGCCACGTCTGTTTACACCTTTGAGAAGTAGAGCCAACCTCCTGTGAGCTCAGAAGCTTTTGGCAAAAGTGATGGCTAATGAGGTATTTAAACTGAGGGCTGTTCCTGTGAAAAAGTCTGGGCACTTCAGAAAGGGCAGGGGCACATGGCAAATGCCAACAGGAGGGCATTTCCAGGGCCTGAGAGTGTATCGGGGGCTGCCTGAGAAGAAGGACCTTCCACTCCCTTCCACTCCCCCTGCTGGAAACCGATTGTGAGAAATTAATATCCCAAAGGTGGTGATATCCAACTGAAAATATGAACGCAGTAAAAAAACTTAAGACACATAAAATAAAAGCAAACTGTTACACTGTACTTAGGATGTGCCAATCACAGTTCTAAGACATTTATATATCTGTGTTCATTTAATCCTCAAAACACTCCTATGAGGTAAGTACTATATCCCCATTTCCCATAACTGGGGGCACAGAGTGGGTATGTAACTTGCCCAAGGTCACACAGTGGGTTAGTGGCTGAGGCGGGACCCGAATCCAGGAAGGTGGACTCCAGAGTCCATGCTCTTAATCACAATGCCATGCCAGCTTTCTGACAGGCGGGTGATAGTGGGGATTACAGGGAGGAGAGATCTCCAGCCCAACACAGTTGGCCGACATTATGTCTCCCCACAGACCTTTCCCTGGTGTCACTGGGTTAGCATGGGAACCAACCCAGGTCATGGATCTGGTGCACCTGCCAGAGGCTTCATGTAATTCATAGTTTAACATACACACTCTCTTCACTGTTTCACTTCACGTGGTCAAACATCTTAAATGAAATGGTATGGAAATAATCTTCCATTTAATTTTTTTCTATGACATTTATTAAATTATTAAATATCATGGACATTTGCTGAACATTTACCAAGTTCCAAGCATTATTCTAAGTGTTAGGGATATAAAGATGAACTTTCTAGAGGCTGATATTTGGAGCCAGTAACACAGAAACAACAGGAAAATAGCAGAGTTTAGACAACAATATGAACTAATAGTTTCCTTCATTCCTTCTTGGAACCTCTCTAGAAATTGTAAAGGTGCCGTGTTTTGACCCTCTTGTGTGCAGACAGGGCTAGTAAAAGCCAATCCAGTCATTCACTCCATGGAAAGTCACTTTCAGCAAAATGATTAGAAGTAAAGAAAATAGAATGTGAAAACAGAAGTCTTAAATCTGAACCTGGAATTGCCTTTTTAAAAAATAAATTATAAAATTACCACTGTGGTTAACTTTGGGAAAAGGTAAGAGTGTAAGATTGTGAGATTGTTCTAAGAGAAACACAACAGTGTTAGTAAAATTCTAGTTCTGAGACTTGGAGGATTTATGACTGCTCATTTTAGTACTATGCTTCATAACTTACAAAGATTGTACCAACTAATACATAATAAAAACTCTATCATTGTCCAATTTTTAAAAATCATGATTGCTTCAAAGTAGAGGGTACTGAAGACTTAATGTATTAAAAATTCCTGAACACATGTTTAATGCAAAGTTTGCCAATGATGTGGTCTTAAATTAGAAACTTCTTATTAATCCAGGATGTGGCGCTGAACCTAATTACCTAGTAGCTCTGTTTTAAAGACAAACTAATTTAAATAGATATATCAACTGAATGGCAAAGGGTATTTAATTAGTCTACTAGAATAAAAACTCACAGCACCAAAACATAACAGAAAATTGTTAGCTATTTTACTTACCTATGTCAAAAGAAAGTTAACATCATTCATACAACAGTATGACAAAACTCAAATATACTAGTGGAAAAGTAGGAAAAACCTTTCTTACATTCCTGTTCCAGTAACATAAATAACTGGCAAAGATCCTAGAGGCAAAAGACTGTTACAACTTTCTAAACATAAATAAATATTGCAGCTGTATGGTGCAGAGCTATGCTATGGTTCCATATACCACAGGTCTGGAACATCTTTGTAAATCCATCTTTGCCAATGTCTGCTTAATAAGGACTGTTTAGCCAAATGAGTTTTTTTTTTTAGTAACGGTGAGTTTAAAAGAAAAAAAATAAATGTATCAAAAAATAAAATAAATTTTGCCAATGTAGGCCAAGAAAAACAAAACAGATGGTTTTAGGACATTTCTACGTTTATGGAATATATTCGAAAATCAAAAGTGTTAGTTTTTTGGTGAAGTCTTGAGAGTTATCTATATTTAAGATCATGCTGTCTGCACAAACAACAACTTACTTTCCTATTTGTGTTTTGTTTTGCTTTTTGTTTGAGACAGAGTCTCACTCTGTCACCCAGCCTGGAGCGCAGTGGCATAGTCTCGGCTCACTGCAAGCTCTGCCGCCTGGGTTCAAGCAATTATCCTGCCTTAGCCTCCCAAGTAACTGGGATTACAGGTGCATGCCACCACACCTGGCTAATTTTTGTATTTTTAGTAGAGACGGGGTTTCACCATGTTGGTCAGACTGGCCTTGAACTCCTGACCTCAGGTGATCCGCCCCCACTTAGCCTACCAAAGTGCTGGGATTAAGGCGTGAGTCACCATGCCCAGCCTTATTTTCCTATTTGGATGCCTGTTATTCCTCTCTCTCACCTAGTTACTTTGGCTAGGACTCCCAGTACTATGTTGAATAGAAGTGGCTGAGAGTGGGTATCTTTGTCTTGTTCCTGATGTTAGAGGAAAAGCTTTCAACCTTTCTCCACTGAGTATGAGGTTAGTGTGGGTTTGTTATATATGACCTTTACTGTGTTGAGGTACATTCCTTCTACACCTAATTTGTTGAGAGTTCTTATCATGAAAGGATGTTGAGGTTTGTCAAATACCTCTCTGCATCTATTGCGATGATGGTTTTTGTCTTTATTCTGTTAATGTGGTGTATTATATTTACTGACTTACATATGTTGAACCATCCTTGGATCCCAGGGATAAATCCCACTTGATCATGTGAATGATCCTTTTGATGTGTTGTTCAATTCAGTTTGCTAATATTTTGTTGAGAATGTTTGCGTCTATGTTCATCAAGAATATTGGCCTGTAATTTTCTTTTCTTGTAGGGGCTTTTTCTGGCTTTGCTATCAGGACATGCTGGCCTCATAAAATGAGTTTGGAAGTATTTCTTTCTCTTCAGTTGTTCGGAAGAGTTTTAGAAGGATTAGTATTGGGTTGTCTTTAAATGTTAGGTAGAATTCAGCAGTGAAGCTATCAAGTTCTGGGCTTTTCTTTGATGGGAGACTTTTTATTACTGATTCAGTCTTTTTACTCATTATTGGTTTGTTCAGGTTTTCTAAGTCTTCATGATTGTCTTGACAGGTTGTATGTGTCTAGGAATTGACCCATTTCTTCTAGGTTATCCAATTGCTCGCGGTAGTCCCTTATGATCCTTTGTATTTCCAATGGTATCAGATGTAAGTCTCTTTTATTTCTGATTTGAGTCTTTTCACATTTTTAGTCTATCTAAAGGTTTGTTAATTTTATCTTTTCAAAAAACCAACTCAGTTTCATTTATCTTTTCTATTGTTTACTAGTCTTTATTTCATATTGCTGTGATCTCTATTATTCCTTTCCTTTTATTAACTTTGGGCTTAGTTTGTTCTTTTTTTTTCTAGTTCCTTGAGGTGTAATGTTAGGTTGTTTATTTGGGATCTTTCCTCTTTTATGATGCAGGTATTTGTTGCTACAAAATACCCTCTTAGGACTTGCTTCACTGCATCCCATAAGTTTTGATATGGTGTGCTTCCATTTTCATTTGTCTCAAAATATTTTTAAAATTTCCCTTTTAATTTCTTTTTGACCCACTCATCAAAGAAGAAATTGGTTGTCTAAGGGAATGTTGTTTAATTTTTACATCTTTGTGAATTTTTCTGCAACTCCTCCACCAAAAATCTGTTAAAACTAATAAACAAATTCAGTAATGTTGTGGCATACAAAATCAACAGTGTTATTTCTATATACTAACAATCAGTGTTGTTTCTGTACACTAGCAGTGAATCACCTGAAAAATAAATCAAGAAACTATCTCATTCACAAGAGTTACCAAAAGATACTGAAATACTTAGGAATAAATTTAACCAAGGAGGTGAAAGTTCTGTATGCTGAAAACTATAAAACACTGATGAAAGACATTGAAGACATGAATAAATGTAAAAATATTCCATGTTCATGGATTGAAAGAATTAATATTGTTAAAATGTCCATACTACCTAATATGATCTACAGATTCAATGCAATCCCTATCAAAATTACAATGACATTTTTCACAGAAAAAAAAAAATCCTAAGATCCATATGGAACCACAAAAGATCCCAAATAGCTAAAGTAATATTGAGCAAAAAAAGATGGAGGCATCACATTACCTGCTTTCAAAATCTACTAGAAAACAATAGTAATCAAAACAGTATGGTACTGGCATAAAAACAGACATATTGGCCAATGGAACAGAGAGCACAGAAATAAACACACACATTTTCAATTAATTTTCAACAAGTATCCTAAAACACACAAAGAAAAAAGGATAGTCTCTTCAATAAATTATGCTAGGAAAACTGGATATCTACATACATGTGAATGAAATTAGACTCTCATCTACGCCATATACAAAAATCAACTTAGAATGGATTAAAAGGTAAATGTAAGATCTGAAGAAGAAAATAAGGGTAAAAGCTCCATGACAATGATCTGGAAAATAATTTTTTGGATATGACCCCAAAAGCACCAGAGACAAAAACAAAATAGACAGATGGGGTTACATCAAACTGAAAAGCTCTGTACAGCAAAAGAAACAATCAATAGAGTGAAGAGACAACCTACAGAATGGGAGAATATATTTGCAAGCCACAAACCTAATAAGGGGTTAATATTCAAAATACATAAGGAACTCAAACAATTCAATACTAAGAAAACAAATAACCCAATTAAAAGCTGAGAATAGACATTTCTCAAATGAAGACATATGAACGGCCAGCAGGTATATGAAGGAATGTTGCATATCTCTAATCATGAAGGAAACGCGAATTAAAACCAAAATGAGACATCACCTCACACCTGTTAGAATGACTATTATCAATAAGACAAAAGATAAGTGTTGGCAAGGATGTGAAGAAATGGGAATCCTTGCACGCTGTTGGTAAGAATGTAAATCAGTACTATGTACAAAACAGTATGAAGATTCCTCAAAAAACTAAAAATGGAACCACCATATGATCCAGCAATGCATCTTCTGGGTATATACTCAAAGCAAAGGAACTCAGTATGTCAAAGAGACATGTGCACTCCCATGTTCATTGCAGTATTATCACAATAGCCAAGATATAAAACAACCCAAGTGTCTATTAACAAACGAATGAATACGGAAAATGTGGGGCCGAGCACGATGGACCACACCTGTAATCACAGGACTCTGGGAGGCTGAGGCAGGTGGATCACTTGAGGTCAGGTGTTTGAGACCAGTTGACCAACATGGTAAAACCCCGTCTCTACTAAAATTACACAAAAATTAGCCAGGCCTGGTGGTGGGTGCCTGTAGTCCCAGCTACTCAGGAGGCTGAGGCAGGAGAATCGCTTGAACCCAGGAGGCGGAGGCTGCAGTGAGTCTAGATGGCGTGCCATTGCACTCCAGCCTGGGCGACAGAGCGAGACTCCATCTCAAAAAAAAAAGAAAGAAAAGAAAATGTGGTATAGGTTGAATTTCCCTTATCCGAAATGCCTAGGACCATTAGCACTTCAAACTGTTTTTTTTTTTTTTAAAGATTTGGGGATATTTGCATATAGATAATGAGGCATCTTGGAGATGGAACCCAAGTCTCAACATGAAATTCATTTATGTTTCATATACACCTTACACATGTAGCCTGAAGGTAATTTTACACAATATTTTAAACAATTTTGTGCATGAAAGTTTTGACTGTGTTTTGACTGTGACCTGTCACACGAGGTTACGTGTGAAATTTTCCATTTTTGGTGTCATGCTGGCACTCAAAATGTTTTGGATCTGGGAGCATTTTGGATTTTGGGTTTTTGGATTAGGAATGTCCAACCAGTAAGTATTATGTAAGTATTCCAAAATCTGAAAAAACTCCCAAATCGAAAATACTTCTAGCCCCGAGCATTTTGGATAAGAGATAGTCAATCTCTTATCTCTTTGGATAAGAGATATCCAGCCTTAAAAATGTAGAAAATCCTGTTATTTGCAACAACACAGGTGAATCTGGAGGACATTATGTTAAGTGAAATAAACTAGGCACAGAAAGACAAATACTGCATAATCTCACTTATATGTGGGATCTTAAAAGTGAAACTCATCGAAGAAGTGAGGAGAATGGTGGTTACCAAGGATTGTCAGGGAGGGAGTCTGGGGAAATGTTGGTCAAAGGACACAAAATTCCAGTCAGACACGAGGAAGAGATTCAACAGATCTATTGTGCATCATGACAACTGGAGTTAATAACAATATACTGTATTCTTAAAAATTGCTAAAAGAATAGACTGTGTTCTCACTCCCACAAAATGATAAGTATGTGAGCTAATACATGCATTAGTCTAATTTCATCATTCCACAGTGCATACATACATCAGATATCATGTTGTATACCATACATATACACAATTTTGTTCATTAAAAAAGTGACTACTCCTCTTAAAACGAATCACAGATTTTTGAAAGCACGAGTTATCTTGTTATCTTTGCTTTTCAAAGCAAAATATTAATGTTATTCAGGAAGCAACAGAATATGGCATAGTCCATCACAGCACTGGCACACAGCACCTCCCATCAAACACTATCAGGGATACAGTTGGCACTTGTTTTGTCTGAACCTGGTTCAATAAATGCTGGAAAATTTCCTAAGTTCCTAAGAGCAAAGCTGCCCTTTTTATCCACACGTAACGACCACAGAAGTTCCTCTCCCATTAGGCCCTTCATTTTTCCGTAGTAAGTTTGTGGAGTCATCACTTCTATCTAGAGCACGTGGTGCTCTTGTAGTATCATCCTGTAGCAAAGGGCCAAGAATAAGGAAAGGAGAAAATCATTTCTAGGTTGATTTTCAGGAGAGTCACATAGTAAGTGTGGATTCTGGCTTAACAGGAGTGCATAATTGTGTTTTCTCAGCCCACTCCCAGAAGCTAGCCTCCACTCCACTCCACTCCACTCCACACATTATTTGCTAGGTCAAGCAGCATAGTCTGAAGTTGCAAACAGAATCCCAGCACTTGGTCCTCAGAGACACGTGCACTTGCTGGATAAACATTTATTTCCCTGTAGAGGGACCATTCCAGTCCTCCACATGGAGATAAATGTCTATCCAGTGAGCGCACGGCTCTACATGTCCGGGTAGAAGTGGGTTGGTTTCAAGGTCCCAGGTCTCCTCCTGGGCTGATGGGAAACCCGTTTCTGTTCTGTAGCTGGATCCCGCAGCCACCGTCAGGCCGTAATAGCCACCACGACTGAGAGGGGCCCATGGAGACTGCTCAGGCTGCAGGACATCCTGACGGGAAACAGGCCTGAGCACCCCGATCCTTCCTCAGCTCACCCCAGAGTCTCCCTTGGTTGGTGGCAGAGCAAGCAGCATGGGGAGAGGGGGGTGCCAGGACTGCACTTCCTAGGCGCAAGTGGACACCCGTACTGCTTTTATGCGGGTGCACACTACTGGCCACGTGCATGCTAATCACAAAGTAATGGTGAAAACGCCCAAGTTTCACCTGGTGCCAGGCACTGTCCTGAGCAATTTAAAGCATTTCATTTGATACGAGGAACTCCGAGGGAAGGGGCCCCGAGGGAGGGAGTATTGGAACCCCACTTCACAGAGGAGGGAATGAAGAACAGCTCCCTGGATCTGGCCAGAAAACATCGGCCACACTGCCTCTGAGGGGCACTTCAAAGGCTGACACGATCTCACTTTTGTTTCATTCCCTCTTGTCCGGCTTCCAAGACCGTCTTCTCTCCCTGGATGCTTTCTAACCAGTCCGCTCAGCAAAGTAGGTTTGGTTTTCTTACAAAGGCAGCCATTTTCCCAGCTATTTTGGGCCCTCGAACTCTTTAATTTGAGCTAGCTCCCTCCTGTGACAACGTCTTCCTTCTCATAGAAGGCAGCATTAACCGACGCGAAACCACTTGGCACAGATGCTGGAACTGCCCTGTGGAGACCCGTTGCGCAGTGCCAATTTCCTTTCCTCGGGGGTTCTGGATGGGGAGGGGGCAGCAGGTGAGTCTGGTGTCGGCGAGGTGGGGGAGTCCAGCCCACACAGAAATCACCGGGAAAACGTGAGCGCTGCAGGCCTACCCACCCTAGTCAAAGCTGAGTCCCTCACGAGTCCTGTTAGTTCGTTCACTTGACAGACACATCTTTGAGCCCCTCCTGCCAGGTGCAAAGCGCACGCTGCGGGGAGAGCATCAAAGTGCAGATTCCTAGACCCCGCGCCAGTTCCATCAAATCAAAGTCCTGGGGGTGGGAATACGAGTATCTGAGCTTTAAATTAGGTCCTGGGAGAATCTGAAGACCACGGACCTCTGTGTCAGGGGCTGGAAGAGACCTGAAAATGACAGGAATGAAAAGCCATGTTTTCATACTCCTGGTCCTCAGGTCCCTGGGAGAGATTGACCTGGTATCCCACCACTAACTACTGAAGACGACTGACCAGTTGCTCCACCAGCTCTCCAGGCTAGGTCTGAAGGGCCCTCTACTCCTTTCCCAGCTTCACCAGGCCTGCTCACATGTGGAAACCACCATAACACATGTGTGTATAGACTTTACTGGCCAAAGACCATCTTCTATTAGCTCTGCTTTCTAAAACACTTAAACCTGTCTCTTGCCCAGTTTCTTCCACTGGGTTCATGAGCTGGAGACAATCTATGTAGTATTAGCCTACCATGATATTAATATATCTAATTTTAAATTTTCTTCATAGTTTCTGAGAGTACCAATAAATGCATTGAGGATATTTTTCTGAAGTTTTTCTATCTGTAAAATAATAGTGTTTAAAACTATATAAATAACATGGCAGAACATTCATAATTTAACAACTCTGATACAACTGCCATTTTTCATATTTTCATTTCCAGTCTTTTGTCACCTGCATTTATTTTAACATACTCGTGATCAATGGATACCTTTAGCGTTTTGACACTTTTTCAATCCATATACTATCATGGGCATTTTGCATGTTGATACATTAACCTTCCTTATTATTTTTATAGCTGCATAACATTTCGCTAAGTCATTATGTCAGTTTACTTAATCTCAGGAGCAGTGGCTCACACCTATGATCCCAGCATTTTGGGAGGCTTTGTGAGGAGATCACCTGAGGTCATGAGTTCGAGATCAATTTCCTTAATTATTCTCCTGTGGTTGGACATTTAATTTTGGTTCCTTCCGGTCTTTCAAGTATAAAAGTAGTAGCATTTTAAAAATTACTTCCTTCTCTTAGAATAGAATTCCAAATCTTGGCTTATCTAAGGAAAACAGGATCAAAAGAAGGTGAAACCCTGGACTTTTTTTGGCTATGAGAGAACATAATTTTTCATCGGAGGACACCTGATAGGTTATCATTTACTGGACACTGCTGTGCCAGGCTCATGGAATGCTCACAACAACACACTTCCAGGTAAGTGTTAGTCTCCATTTTGTAGCGGTAACATAGCCACGCATGCACGGCCAGTGAGTGGGGGGTCTGGGTCCTTCTGGCCTGAATCCCACCCTGTGGTAATCCACAGTAAGAGAGAGAGAAGAAGTGACAGAGGGCAGGGAGGGACACTTCAAGAGACTTGTGATGGACATGAGAGCAGTTTGCCAAACCTTTCCAGCTCTGCCCCACTTCCAGGCACCTGGTGGACTTCGCTTCTGGCCCCCTGTGATTGGGTAGTGCCACACTGAGGCGGTAATGTGAGTCACTTCCAGATCAGATCACCTAATTGCAGGTGCAATATCCTCCAGGACTCTCTCCCTCTGCCACCATGACCTCAACATTTGACATGATCATTGTTCCATCAGCCTGGGGCCCAGAGTGAGGAGCTGCAGGGCAGAATCCCAGGTGACCTGCAACAGCCACAGAGACTGAGCAAGAAATAAACTTCTGTTGTCAGGAGTCACTAAGATTTTGGAGTTGTTTGTAACCACAGCATAATCTGGCCCATCCTGCCTGACGTCTTTCAACTTCCAAAATGATTATTGCGTAAGCTTCCCCTACATATAGGCAGTTTCCTTCATAAGGTGATTTGAGGAGTACCTAGGGCACACCTGCCCCAAAACTCTGCCTGAAATACCTACTGGGAAGGACGTTCATTTGGGCGAAGGACTATGGAGGGTAACACAGTGTACAACCCTAGTCATTCACGCCTTTACAGATACAGGCTCATCAACTCCATATGAGAGAGGGCAACAATTTGGTGGGCTGTGTTTGGGGACAGGATGAAGAAATGTTTAGGGCCCTGAGTTCTTGCCAGAGAGAGAACAGTCCCTTGGAGTTCAGAGTACCGTGCTGGACATGTGGGCAGCTGCCTGCTGTCCCAGCTGCAGTAGGCTAGACTCTGTTGCCAGATTCACCTAGCCAACAATTTTGCCTTTGGCCATCTTGTCCCAGAGAGATGAAAATCTGTCATTCACATTAAGACCTCTTCCCTCCCAGAAATACCACCTCCTGGGAAGATGTCCCTAGGGGAATAGAGACCTGGGTTTTATAGCCTTTGTCCAGGGCTCAGATGCAAGCTCTGCCATTCACCAGTTAAATGACCTTAAATCCTGTGCCACGTCTGAGCCTCACATTTTTCACCCATTAAATGGGAATCAAAATATCTACTTTGTGGGATGCTGGATTAATTAAGAGTAAGAATGTGCTTAGCACACAGTAGGTCCTCAATAAATTATGCCTACTGCTTTTGTTACAAAGCAAGTGTCTTCCTAGGCTTATCCTCTCCATAAAACAGGAAATCAGCATTACTCCTCCAATGAAAGCAAGATGACTTTACAAAAGAGCGGGGCCTCCTTCTATCTGCATTATCATAAACTTGGACAATCATTCTGAAAACATACTTTGTCTTTTGGGGTCACGGTGTTAAGGGGAGCTTCTTGCTATCAAGAGACAGCTGTTTGCTGTAGTACTCATATAAATGCCACATGTTTGCAATCCTTGAGAAGAACCTTCTTCCTAACTGGGCAGGCACTGTACCTTCAGCAGGACCCAGCAATTAAGGGGAAGGCTTGTGCTGTGTAAGCACATCCTCTACACTGGAAGCCCTTTAACAACAGAAGGATGTAAAATATCACAAAGAATGGGCTTTTGAGAATGTGCAGTGCTGTCACCATCCCTGCTACCTCCGCATTCAGAGCCAGGTTCACTTTAGTGCACGCTGGACATTGATGATTTCCTAGATGAATTAGGTCAGAAGGGCTGATGGAAGCCAAACATTGCCTGAGGCTCCCTCCAGCGAAGCCTCCTGCCTGCTCTGTCTTCCCCTCTCCAGCCCTCCACTCAGGTTCTTTCCCTGGTACTGCCCTTGGCTCTAACTCAGGAGTTGTTAGGTTATAGTTTTCTTCTTGTAGTAGTGATTTTCCAAACTTTTTGGAATGTTGACAACCTATCCTTGTTTTTCTGATGTGATGCTTTTTCTCTTATGCCTAAAGTGCTATATAGCACACACAATTATTTAATAGGATTTAAAATATTTCAGAAAGTATTCATAATAACCCCGAAGTGGAACCAACTCAAATATCCATTGACTGATATATATATAAACATGATGCGGTCTATTCATACAACGGAATATTATATCGCTATAATGAATCACATCTGTAATCCCAGCACTTTGGGAGGCCAGGGCAGGAGGATCACCTGAGACCAGCCTGGCCAACATGGTGAAACACCATCTCTACTAAAAAATACAAAAAACTAGCCAGGCGTGGTGGCGGGCGCCTGTAGTCCCAGCTACTCAGGAGGCTGAGGCAGGAGAATGGCGTGAACCCAGGAGGCAGAGCTTGCAGTGAGCTGAGATCGCGCCACTACACCCCAGCCTGGGCGACAGAGCGAGACTCCATCTCAAAAAAAAAAAAAAAATTAGGAATGAAGAACTCACAGATACTACAACACAGATGAACCCTGAACACACTATGCTAAATGAGAGAAGCCAGGCACAAACGGCCACATGATACATGACTCCATTTATCTGAAATGTCCAGAATAGACAAATCTATAGAGACAGAGAACAGATTAGTGGTTGCCTAGGCCAGGCAAGGGCGGGGGGTAGGACATGGGGAGCGACTGTTGGTGGGTATGGGTTCCTTTTTAGGGCAATGAAAAGCTTCTAAAACTAGAGAAAAGTGATAGTTGTACAACTCTGCATATACTAAAAGCCACTGAAGAGTGTACCTTAAAAGGGCACATCTTAGGGCCTGTGAATTATATCTCAAATAAAGGTGCTGTAAAAAAATCTTGCAATGTGAGAATTTTATGACCTCCCTCAAAATAAATTTAAAAACTCGGGTAGTGTTTCCAAATTAGAGATGGGAACATGCCTTATGGGGTTTGCAAACTCGAACAGGAGAAGTAGGCTGGGTGGAAAGGCATGGACAGGGCAGGAGCCTTCAGTCGCCTGGAGAACGAACCTCGCCAAGTGAGGGCAGATGCTGTGCAGTTCCCACCAGGCCTCTCAGGCCCAGTATTGTCAGGTTTTACTTTTTTGTTGTTGTTTTACTTTTTTTTTTTTCAAGAAGAAAAATAATTTTTTTTGTTTTTTGTTTTTTGAGACGGAGTCTCACTCTGTCGCCCAGACCATAGTGCAGCGGTGCGATCTCAGCTCACTGCAACTTTCATCTCCTGGGTTCAAGTGTTTCTCCTGCCTCAGCCTCCCAAGTAGCTGGGATTACAGGTGCCTGCCACCACTCCGAGCTAATTTTTGTATTTTTATACACTATGGTGGCCAGGCTGGTCTCGATCTCCTGGCCTCAGGTGATCTGCCTGCCTTGGCCACCCAAAGCGCTGGGATCACAGGCGTGAGCCACCACACCTGGCCAAAAAAACAAAAGATTTTAATTTTAGTTGAAAATTTCTTATTTTGGTTTTTGCAACTAATTCAATTTTTTAAATAACACATATTTGATTTCTGCATTTACTGCTGAGTCAACAAATATTCCTGAGTGCCTCTTATGCGCCAAGCACAGTTCTAAGCCCTGGGAATCCAGCAAAGGCCAGGGCCTCAGGTATGGGCTGTGATCCCGTCAATGGGAGGGTGCTACTGTGCAGCAGATGGCCCTGTGCAGTGCGCACTGAGCTGTCCTTGGAGCGCGGCACCTGGGGCCCTGCATTGCCATGGGAACCAGCATTGCTGGCAGCAGCACTTACCCAGGGAGAGGTAAGTCAGCATCCCAGCAAGCCACAGGGGCCCTCTCCACTCCTCCCTAGAGAAGCATGAGTGCGCTCAGAGAGGTGGCTGAGGATCAGGCCAAGGTAGAAGACATTCTCAGGCTGTGGGGCCCACCTACGAGATACTTACCTTCCCATCTTTCTCTCTCTTTTTTTTTTTTTTTTTTGTCTTTGAGACAGAATCTCACTCTGTCACCCAGGCTGGAGTGCAGTGGCACCATTTCGGCTCACTGCAATCTCCACCTCCCAGGTTCAAGTGATTTTCGTATCTCCGCCTCCCGAGTAGCTGGGATTACAGGCACCCACCACCATGCTCGGCTAATTTTTGTATTTTTAGTAGGGATGGGGTTTCGTCATGTTGGCCAGGCTGGTCCTGAACTCCTGGACTCAGGTATCCACCTGCCTCAGCCTCCCAAAGTGCTGAGATTACAGGTGTAAACTACCATGCCAAGCCCCCACCTCTCTCTAAATGCCCAAGTTCAGACCTCTGGAGAGTGACCAAGGCACAGAGGCCAACCTGTCCTCAGGGATAGACTCTCCTGGTACATGACATTTTAACGACAGCCTCATGGCACCACACAGAAGACTGACCTTGAAGATTTCCTTTCTTTTTTTCTTTTCCTTTTTTTTTTTTTTTTAAGCATCTCTTGCTAAATAGAACGGTATTAACTATTCAGATGCCATGGTTCAATCCAAACTCCCTAGGAAAGAAGGCTCTAAGTCATCCATTTTATTTCCTTTCCTGTTTTTTGTGGTTCCTGGGGAGAAGGCATTGTTTTGGGGGTGGCCATTGTTTTAATGGGCTTGGGCATTTTTACCACACTCAGTAGGGACTTTCTGTCCCCCAGGAGATCTGATCTCAAGGAGACAATTCTCAGAAAAGCTCTCACAAATAACAGTGAGTCAGAACCACAAAATTAAAATGTTTTTAGCTTCAAAGTGGGCACCTAAATGTGCTCTACTTGGTTTATGACAAGTTAAGAATAATCTGAAACTAACACAATCTAAAATTTAATGGCACAACAGGAGAACTGAACATGTTTGTGCTTTTCTAAAAAGAAAATTAAATCTTTTTTGTTCATTGGTCCAACCCAATAAACAACCATTAAAATGTAAAAAACAAAAAAAAACAAAAAAAAACAAAAAAAAAACCACACTGCTTTTTAGAATGTCATAGGGTAGGTTAGATGGCTGTAAATTGTTTGCTGCTTCTGCTCATTGAGAGGTAAAATCTAATTGCCCTCCCCTTAAAGCTGGGCCAGTCTTAGTGACTTGCTTGACCAGAACTTGAATGTGGCAGAAGCACAAGCCCGGGTCTTTCAAGGCTGGCTCAGCTTTGGTCTTGGTTTCTTGGAACACTGGCCCTAGAGGCTGGTTACCCAAGACCACCCTGCTGCGAGGAAGCCACAGCTAGCCCACCCTGAGCTGCTCTGGTCACAGCTATGTACGAGAGAGATTTGTGAGTGAAGCAGCCATGGGCAGACGGCCCTGGCAGCCAGGATCAGACAGAAGTTGCAGGAAACAGCCTAACCAGACAACACCCAGCTGAACCAAGTCAACCCATGGAACCAGGAGATAGTAGAACAAAATTTGCTTTGGGCTACTGAGTTTTGGGGTGGCTTACAGACAATAATAGATCATTAGAATAGGCAGGAAAAGAGAATGTGATTATTTTTCATAGATCTTCATTTACAGCAAGAGGGAAGAACAGTTAATCTGGACCAATGGTAGCTTCCCATACATTCACCCTAAAATCTACTTCATAAGATACAGGTGTAATTTGAAGAGCACAAGTAATCATTAAATAAGTCAATAATATTTACTGAATACCTACTAGGTACACAGCTAACAAGTAGAATATCTAATCAGGAATTATCTCATTTAACAATTCCTGGTCTGAATGAATGAGGAAACTATGAACTATAACTCTTTTTAGTCAGAGGAGAAAAGGTAAATAAATGAATTATTTCAAAGTCCTAAGATGAAAGTAACTATTCAGCATATATATTTAAGAACAAGGTTATCAAAGTATGTCTATTAAAATATACACACAAACAGAATATTTCAGGTTGTAGTCTTCTCAAGAGCAGGAAGCAATTCCATCGAACCTCTAGAAACTTTAGAACTCTAAGGTTAGAGAAGGATTTTCAACATATACGTGTAGTTGTCACGATTAAATATTTAAACATGGATGGAACTTCTATTGCAGCTTATGTTTTCATCTTTTCTTACTACAATTTTTAGAAGTTTCATCATTAGTGTCATTTATTTATTGATTTTTTGAGACAGAGCCTTGCTCTGTCACCCAGGCTGGAGTGCAATGATGCAATCTCAGCTCACTGCAACCTCCACCTCCCGGACTCAAGTGATTCCCATGCCTCAACCTCCTGAGTAGCTGGGACTACAGGCATGCGCCACAATGCCCGGCTCATTTTTGTATTTTTTGTAGAGATGGGGTTTCGCCACATTGGCCAGGCTGGTCTCGAACTCCTGACCTCAGGTCATCCACCGGCCTCAGCCACCCAAAGTGCTGGGATTACAAGTGTGAGCCACCGTGCCTGCCAGTGTTAATTTTTAGATCTGACTAATGAAAGGTAAAGCAGGGAGAGATTGGGACGAAGTGCCAGCACCATCTGCTTAGCTTGAGAATTATTTTACATCTAAGAGTATATTATCCACAGTAGCCATCCTAACCTGGCAAGACCTTCAGGTGGGAATACTGGATGGAGCCGCTGTCCTGCATTCCTTTCTGATGATTCTTCCTGTAGGCTCAGTCACTGTCAGCCCCTGTGGTGAAGAGTTGGGGGTGATGGAGAGCACAGCACTGCTATGAATACACAAGTGTATAGGGGCAGGGCTATACATTTTGGGGTGCTTTTAAGACCTCTGGAGGTCTTAAAATAATAATAATAATAGCTCATCAGAATAGGCAGGGAAAGAGAATGTGATTATTTTTCATAAATCTTCATTTATAGCAAGAGGGGAAAATATAATGAATCTGGACTATTCAATTGTTTCTATTGAAAAACCAATTTCAATTGTTCTATGCCATGTTCCAAATGCCGAAGAGACAACAGAAACAACAGGCTGTGACATTTCTATTTTCTTATGTTCTCAGATCTTCATTTTCCAAACTAAGCATTTCCCATGGAAGGATCTCATTTCCAGTTGCCTCACGTGCATGTCTGAATAGCCAACAACTCGTGTAATAAACTCTCTATAGAACATGCACCTACGTACTTGAACTCGGCTGACCTAAGAATCTCTCTGGAAAAGAGACTGACTCCGAGCTACAATCATCTTTATGCACTTTCAGGACATTTTATTGGTAATGAAACAGCAGCATTTTCTTCTTGGTAATTCTGTGAGGGTCACAGTTAAACAACTAACCAGCATTAACCACATCTGTACTGTTCGACACAACATCCAGACCCCTTAATGGGGAACGTCAGCTGAGTCTGCAGAGACAGCCATGAGAAAAGGCAGTGGCTGGGGGGCACTGGACTGGGCACTTCAAACAGAGAACCTTAGAATCTTTTCCCACTTTGTGGGGAGCAGATTTAAGGAGCAGACAGCTAAGGGAAGATTTATAAACACAATAATTTTTGTTTCTAAGAGTTGTAATGCAAAGCAGGGATAGGCATGCTCCTCCAAAGAGGTTCTCAAAGAGATATTTAGAAGCCAGAGAATACCACATTTCTTTGCCTAACCCAAAAGTCCTGGGAATCTTCATTTGTCAGCAGAAGCTCTGAAAACAAGGCACTGCACTACTTTTTTTTTGCCTAATGTGGTGGAAGACAGCCCCATGACAACAAAGAGAAAGAAAAATAGTTTTTCTTGTAAGTCAGAACATAATACAGGCTCACGGCTCGCGGTAACTTCGCTGTTGAAATCCTTGAAGGATCCACAAGGCACTCATCACTCCAGTTAGTGATCATCTTTGCGAACCTACAGTGAATCTCACTAGAAAATATTCTGGAAAAGAATAGAAAGGGTGAACAGGCAGGTCCATCGACTCTGAAACCCCAGAGCTAAGGAGACCACTTGGTACTGAAGGAGGTAGATTTAGGATAAGTAAGAAAAAGAGCTAACTTTACATGGTGGTGGAAAATTCATGACATCACAGAGGACACTGAAGAGGCTGAAACTATAAATAAGCTCAGAAATGATGTAAAGTCACAGATCTATAGTGAGTTGTATCAAGGGAAATGAGGTTGTCTGATGCCCCCTGCAGAGTCCCCCTTGGTGCCACCGTCACATGATAGACCAGGATCTGACCCAACAGAGGTTTAAAAAATTTTTTTACAAAGCATGGAAATCATCCTAAATTTGTGGCAGACTTCTCGTGTATGAGGATCTCAAGACCCAGAACTGCTCTGCCTCTGGTGGAGACAGGGTGCTCCGAGGTGTAGTTTCCATGACTGATAAATCCCTAACTCTGCAAGGCGTGACTGTGGCGGTGCACCCAGCGGCTGGATGGGAAATGCTGGAACTGGCGTCCCCCACAGGGTGGAGAGGGTCTCACCACATTGCCACCTCCCGCCCACTGCTGCCCAGCTCTGTTCTCCAACAGGCATCCTCCAATTTTATTTCCTATCCAGAAGAATATGTCTGTCTATCAGGGTGGGGTGGAGGCTGCTAACTTCAAGACCCTAACCCAAGACATAGCTGCTGTGATAGAGAGAACCAGGAACTCAGAGGCAGGACTAGGGAGCCTGCATTTCACTAATCCAAACGCCTTTGCCCCTGGGAATGACATGAGTGATGGGGCTGGGCTGTAACGAACTGTACACGGACAACGTGTTCAGGAAAGCAAAGTTCCAAAACCCACAGCAATCTGCCCTGCTTCCTTTGTCTTGCTCCAGCTGTATCCTGATGTCCCTTCTAAAGCTATTTTTAGTAACAATCATTATTCAACCAAGAGGAACAGAAATTGACATCAAATGCATTCACAGAGGGGCAGGAGACTGCCCACAGACGGCCTTTCAAAGGCCTCTTTCCCCACGCCAACCCCTTCTCACCTTGTATCAGTGGTGGTTAGAAGCCTGGAACTCCTGCCCCAGTTTAGTCAAACTCAGTGAGGTACTGCTTATGGTGGTGACCACCTGGGAATTTCCCAGGCCCCTGGAGGACATGTGTTTTTCAGATTCTAAAAACAAAAGTCCACAGCAATGACATCAGAGTCTCCGCTATAAATTGCATGTGCATTTTAACCAGCCCGTACTTTGCTTCTTGCTATGCCAATTGCTGTGGCTGCCAGTCAGGAAAAGGAAGCCTTCTCGAGCACATGCGTGTTTTACGCATTGTCTCATACAGGAAAAAATAGATAAAGGGATGATCTGGGTGCCTCCAGTTGCCAACTCGTGCTAGCAGGGAGAAATACAACTGGGCCTAGGACCGTGTAAGAAGGCCCGCAGCAGCCTGCACCCCTGCATCTCCTGGGAAACCCTCCTCACCTGCCATCTCTAACCCATCCCCGGCCATAAGCAAATGGGGGATGTTTCCACATGGCCCCAGTGTTAATCACATGATTTCTGCCTCCATATAACTTAAAGGTACAGCTAAGAACTGCAACTCTTGATTAAAATGACACACATTCCAGACTTCTGGGAAGTTTTTCTACAGAAGAATTCCTGCATGGCATGGGAAATTGGATTTGTGGTCATCTAAATGATTCCTTTCCTACGAGGAGAGTCTATTGTTTTCTTTCTCGGGCAGCGAGCTTCTTCAGAACTCCTTGTCATAGGAATTCAAGAGTTGCTATGTGGGTATGAACAGCACTCTTTGGAGAAGCAGACACAGAAAGATATGCACAACATAGGAATGACTTTTTTTTTTTTTTTTAAAGAGACAAATAGAGAGAGAGAGAGTCTGGTTCTGTTGCCCAGGTTGGAGTGCAGTGGTGTGATCATAGCTCACTGCAACCTTAACTTCATGGGCTCAAGCAATCCTCCCACCTCAGCCTCCCAAGCAGCTGGGAATACAGGTGCACACCACCGTGCTTGGCTAATTTTTTAAATTTTGTTTTGTTTTTTGTTTTTGTTTTTGCTTTTTTGTTTTTTGAGATGGAGTCTCACTCTGTTGCCCAGGCTGGAGTGCAGTGGCGCAATCTCGGCTCACTGCAACCTCTGCCTCCTTCTACTGTCTCACCCTCCCAAGTAGCTAGACCTGGGTAATTTTTTTTTTTTTTTTTGTATTTTTAGTAGAGATGGGGTTTCACTATGTTGGCCAGGCTGGTCTCGAACTCCTGACCTCAAGTGATCCTCCCACCTCAGCCTCCCAAAGTGCTGGGATTACAGGCATGAGCCACTGTGCCCGGCCTAATTTTTAAATTTTTAGCAGAGATGGAGCTTTTGCTATGTGGCTCAGGCTGGTCTCAAACTCCTGGCCTCAAGTGATCCTCCTGCCTTGGCATCCTACAGTGCTGGTATTACAGGGGTGAGCCACCATGCCTGGCTAGATGACTTTTTAAAGGACATCACAGTTTGATGTTGACTGATCAACCCAGAGGAATGAAGTGGACACCTTGCTCATTAGCTGTCCCCCATCTACCCCTGCACCCCACTTAGGGGCACACAGGCCACCCCACCACCTGCCAGGCTCGCTGAGCTTACCTATTCTAGAGGCTCCCACCCTGAGGTTCTCTCTAGCTGCCTCTGCTCCAAGTTCCCTGGAAACCCCAACTCTTCCCATATCAGTTTACAGGCAGCATTCACCAGCGAGGGCTGCCCACACATGTGCAAAGCTTGTTCACACTCCACTGTCACACAATACAAGGTGTCTTGTTCTTCTGTGACTCATACTGTCCCTCCAACAAAGTCTCCAAACTTCCAGTCACCACCACAGAAACAAGACATTTGCCTCCCTCCTCACCCTATGGAAAATGTTAACAGCTGGTGAAGAAGGGCATCTCTTATTTTGTTTCTAAGTCTTGCTCCCATCATCAAATGGTGACTCGGAGCTCTGTCATCTAGGCAGAAGAACAGCAGGAGCCACACCTTCTACATTATGATGAAATCAACTATTTGTTTTCCAGAATGTTCTTTCATCAACACTGTTGGAGAAATACCTTTATTCTGCATTTCTCTATGATGTAATACAGGTCAGCACAACTCTGGTAAACAGTTAAGAACAGTGGTTCCTGGCCATTGCATGGATGCATGTATAGAAACTATCTCGAGACCAGCCTGACCAACATGGAGAAACCCTGTCTCTACTAAAAATACAAAATTAGCCAGGCATGGTGGTGCATGCCTATAATCTACTTGGGAGGCTGAGGCAGAGAATCGCTTGAACCTGGGAGATGGAGGTTGCGGTGAGCTAAGACAATGCCACTGCACTCCAGCCTGGGCAACAAGAGTGAAACTCCGTCTCAAAAAAAAAAATTCCACCCACATTTGCTAGTAGCTGTATTTTACATCTTTTGGTTATTAATAAAATACATAGTTATATCATAAATTCAGTGATGCTTTTAATTGAGTTGATGTTTGATTAGTCACAACAGGATCTATACACACTTGGAGAAGGCACTAGCACTCACATCTACACAAGACGCACCATTCATTGTTTACAGACCATGCTGGGTCCTTGATCCCTTGCAGGAGCCCCACAGCCCCCACCTGCCCCAGGCCAAGCCCCACACACTGAGAATTCCCGCGGTCTATCCTCTTTTGTGATTTCTTTAAAACCAAAATTTTAACTAGATAGTCCCAAAAGAATTTTTTGAATTGACATTTTCAAGAGGGAAAAAAGCAAAATCATTTATTATTAATTTTTTCCTTTCATGCTACTCTTATATTCCTGTTATTATGTCAAGCAATGTAACAGATACCAACAGAAGAGATTTTCTACCGTTTCATGTTGTTCACCCATCCACAAACATTAAATAAAAACAGATACTAACGAATTGCAATACTCGCTGCTCTTGGGGACTATTAGAGTCTAATTAAAGCCCACAAGATCAATGCTACACCGAATGAAAAAAATCACCATGGGAACTGTGAAGAGGAAAAAGATGTTTGCTAGCAATCACATAAAATTACCCCGAATAATCCTCCCTTCTTCTACCTATCCCACTTCTGCAAAAATACTCCTCCAGGCATAAACATAAATAAACGTCAATAACCAGATTCTACACACACCAACTGCAGAAAGAGGGGGGATATCTGCCTGAGAGTATGGGATGGAAAGTGGGGGGCAGGTCGTCTGCTATTTGTTTATCTTTCCTGCAAAGCCAGTCTAAGCAGATATACTCACGAGCCTTTTATGGGTTGGTTATCTTGGCATTCGTTTTAATTTGTCCAGATTTGCTTCTCCTTGGCCCTGGGGCAGACACAACCCAGCCCCCAGCCGTAAAACCTCAGCATGGCAGTTGAGGCTCAGTGATCAGGGGACAGTCTCTCAATGCTGCATTTGGTTGAGGGGGCAAGTGGTAGGGGCCAGGTAGGGGCCAGTGGATGAGACCCACTCAGAAACAGTAAAACCAGGAACACAAAATCTATTCAGGATCTACATGTCAGACCCCAAAGAGACCCCCGATGCCAAGGGCAATTTAGTTCCAGGCATAATTTTTGACATGAATATCACTGACTAATAGTTCACGTAAAATCACATTTCCATCATTTCACGATTATGAAAAAAGCAGTGGTATAATACTTAAATGATTGATAAATACTCCAGTGAATACTGTAACATCTTTACTTAATTTCCATGTATCCTTACTTGCTGACAAAGGCAGAAAGTAAGAACAGTACCGGCTTTATTGTCCGTTTTAAAACATGATAGGATAGTTCTCCGGAATTCTTAGAGCAAATTTCCAGTTTCATATTCCAGTTCCAGAAAATGGCATTCCCAAATGATCACGAAACAGATATTACAATACCAGCTAGCATTCCCACTCCTGGGCTCCATTTCTATTTGTTGTGGCCAAACAAATTAAGTTCCCAGAGCCCAGGCTGGAAGCCCTGATAAACACCTCAACCACAGAACCTCCATCTGTGGCCCACTCGGGCGCCAACAAAGTGCCCATTACAACTCAGTCTTTTTTATTTTTTTAAAAGAGTTTCACTCTTGTCACCCAGGCTGAAGTGCAATGGTGCGATCTTGGCTCACTGCAACCTCCACCTCCCAAGTTTAAGCGATTCTCCTGCCTCAGCCTCCCAAGTAGCTGGAACTATAGGTGCATGCCACCACACCTGGCTAATTTATTTTATTTTATTTTATTTTTTTGTATTTTTAGTAGAGATGGAGTTTCACCATGTTGGCCAGGCTGCTCTCCAACTCCTGACATCAGGTGATTCACCCACCTTGGCCTTCCGAAGGGCTGGGATTACAGGCGTGAGCCACCGTGCCCGGCCCACAACTCAGTCTTTGTACCAGCACATGTAATGCAATTACTAATGACAATGTTACTTCTCAGTAATTTCAAAAAGAGATGGACAGAAACAGAATGGTTCACTGAATTCTCCAAATAACTGTAAAACTCTTCTTATATCTCCTCCTCACTTGGTAAATTTCCAAACTTTTTTTTTTTTTTTTTTTTTTTTTGAGACGGAGTCTTGCTCTGTCGCCCAGGCTGGAGTGCAATGGTGCGATCTTGGCTCACTGCAACCTCCACCTCCCAAGTTTAAGCGATTCTCCTGCCTCAGCCTCCCAAGTAGCTGGGACTATAGGTGCCTGCCACCTCGCCTGGCTAGTTTTTTTGTATTTTTTAGTAGAGACGAGGTTTCACCGTGTTAGCCAGGATGGTCTCGATCTCCTGACCTCGTGATCCGCCCGTCTCGGCCTCCCAAAGTGCTGGGATTACAGGCTTGAGCCACCGCGCCCGGCCACTTTTTTTTTTTTTTTTTTTAATGTAAAACCCTGATTGAAAGATCAGGCTGATAAGGCTCGCTTCCTCTCTCTGCCCACACCTGCTCTCTGCAGCAGCTCATGCTGCCAGGGAGGGAGATGGTGGTGCTTTGTCTTACTCAATTCTTGACAGTTTTAAGGGTGCTCTCAAATAAATAATGTCATGTCAGGTCGCTAACAGTGCTGGGTGCCATCTTACGTAGCTACCGTCCTTCCCACTTTGCAAGAAAACCCTGGCTCCATGGCGGAGACAACATACCCACACTTACGACTAGGGAGAGCCTGGACTCAAGGCCGGGCCTTGATTCTCTACCCATTGCTTCGGCAGCCCCAAGATGAAGGAGGAGAGGGCCGAGTGGATCACAAGCTGCCTAAGCAGCAACTGTTTTCAGGCCAATGGACTGGAAATGCTAAAATCGAAGGGCTAACAGGACACATCACTGGAACTGTCTTTGCTTTTGCTCGAACCCAAACCCAGTACCTCTGTCAGAATCTAGTGCCACGCGCCGTGGCAGCCTCCTCGGGGAGGCAGAGGTCAGGAAGAGCTTCCCTCCCGCGGCAGGCCTCCTCCCGGAGTAGAAGGAAAGGCTGTGTTTTCATAACGGAGGCCGCAATCTGCAAACATAAATGAACTCTGATGAAACCTAAACCCTCGCCAAAAAAGCAAAACTCCCATTTCCTCTGTTCTTTCTCTGAGGCCTAAGGATAATTCTCTTCTTTCCCCCACAAGTCAGATTAAAGGGGTGTGACCCGGTCCACTGCTACTATCAAAGGATGCCATTGACAGGGGAGATAGCTGCAGGCAGAGCGCAGCTCAGACACACAATGGGCCAACGTGTTACTTTCTCTAATTTCCTTTCTAAAACTAACTGCTTTATCTGAGAGAAAATGTTGTGTTCCACAGTCGTTTTCCCTCTAACAAGAGCCGCTTGTATCCCCAGCTGACTGTAAGAAAGATCACATTCTGTTGCTAACGAAGAAAATTACAATGTTCCCGAAACGGCCTGGGGCCTGCTGGAGGAGCGAGGGGCGTGCCAGGTGGGAAGCTGCAAGGCTGTCACCAGCCCCGCAGCAGGACCCCCAGCTCACTGCAACTCCAGGGTCTGGAAAACAACAGAAACGCAAGCACAAAGGCCGGCAGCATCAGGGCCTCCGGACTCAAGAAAGACCTGGAGAAAACTCACTGTCTGCCAAAAACCTGGTGGGATTTCCCATGTGGTTCACCTGCTTCATGCGGGGTAGGAAGGGCAGTGAGGAAAGGCGCTCAACAGGAACCGCCAGAACGCTTTCCTCCCCTGCTTTTGTCTTTTCTCAGTTCCTGAGTGCTTTGCCTGTAAGGCGTGGTGACTGATCACTCTGCCCTTGTGGAGGCATCTCTAGAGCACTTCTGCTGCCTCGGAGACCGCAAGTCTTCAGGAAGACCGAGTCTGCCTGTAGCAGGTGACCATCAGAAACCCTGGGTCCTCCTGCCCATGCAGACTGGAAAACGCTTCAAGAACTTCGGGAGGCAGTGATAGTGCAGTGACTGCCCGGCTCAGTTCACTTCTAAAAGCTTTTTGCTGCCTTTCAAAGTGGCCTGGCTGCGCCTCCCAGGAAACATCAGGCCACAGATGTGCAACTAGAATGGATGGGCCCGTCAGTTTGCAATAAATGAGAGTGTGAAAATGGTGACACCAAAACTGAGGCCTGTTTTCAGCCCAGAGTAACCAACAGCATTGTTCACAGGACTGTCAGAGGCACCTACAAAATGATGCTTTCTGGTCCAACTGAAATCAGTATTGCGTGCGCTTCTGCTGGGGCTTAGGAATATTTAACACCATGTCAGCATCAAACACAGCATTAGCAAAAGAAAATAACAGCTTGGCCTGTAGCTTGTACTAAATAACTCCATTAACACGGCAGAAACTATCAAAATTTTCAGATGCTTTTTTGTGTGCTAAAAGAAAAATTAGAGCATTTATATCTATTTGCTCTTTAAATTGTGTTAGTTCATGTTTAAAGATGCATTAAGGCCAGGTCCCATGGCTCATGCTTGTGATCCCAGCACTTGGAGAGGCTGAGGCGGCGGAAGAATCACTTGAGCCAAGGAGTTCAAGGCTGTAGTGAGCTAGGATCACACCACCACTGAACTCTAGGCTGGAAAACAGGGTGAGACTTGTGATAAAAATAAAAAGAAGATGCATTAAAAGCATTTTAAAATTAGTAATGTTATGTTGCATTTTTCTTCTTTCTCTTATGGATAGACACATTTCATAGCAAGAAATCTTCTGAAATTAAAGAGTGTGGTATGTTAACATAAAGCAGAGAGATAACAGGGAATTATTCCTTGATGTTAGAAGAAAAATGCCTTTAAACGTAGTAAATATTGAGAACACACCAAGGAAAATATGTAGGCAGTGTTTAAAGAATGACTGATGCATGTCTTTTGACCTTATTTCTTTGTCCCTTCATGTTTTGGATGGTTGAAGTGCTGATACAATGGCTGGAGCTGCAGCAGCCGTTTTGGACTATGAGATAACCATGGGGCCAGCTATAGCTAACAATGAAAAGGAGTCTGTGGCCTTGAGGACTTTGTGAGGCAGCACTGCCATGCCAGTCCTAGCCTGAAAGAAAGAAACATCCATTTTGTCTATGAAAATAATATTTTTCCTATTGGTCATAGCCAAATCTCAACCTAAGTTATACACTCCACACCTAAAGGCTTCAAGATAAGCATTAGGAAGGTTTTGAACAACAGCCGACAATTAATCAGCAGGCTTACTTTCAGAAGAAGAATAAAAAAGAAGGTATCGGCCACCAGAAGTAAAGCAGACACAAATATTACATGTGGAGTCATCCATGATCTCACTCACACACACACACACACACACACACACACAATGGCCTTAGAATGAATGAAATCTAATAGAAGTTCAGGTGGACCAGCTAGGCACTCATCTGGTCTTCAAAGGAAAGATGCTGTACCTGTAGCCCCAGCACCGTGTCTGGGATACAGTAAATGCTCGAGAAATATCTACTGAATGAACGACACTGAAGTCCAGGATGTTCAATAAACATCCACTGTATGAATGAAGCTGAAGTCAAGGCCAGCCAGTGAATCTAAGCCAGGGGTCTAATTAGTAGAGGGTCTTTTATAATACAGAAGAAAATAATAAAACATGAAACTCAAGTTTGAGTGAAAATGGGCCTTAGAATTAAAGCCCTTTGATGGTTCAAGTGAAAGGCAGCTGCAGAGTGGTCTGAGAGAACAGAAAAAGTTAACAGCTCATGGGAATTTAAAGCCTTATTCTGCAGTCTCCGAGAAGGGTGAATTTAGGATTGTCAAGGTTTTTGGGGTATTGATACCCTGTCATTCAAATTTGATAAAGCATCAAAGTAAAGATCAATACAGAGATGGAATGTCTTCCGTATCTAAAGAACATAGATGAGAAGTAGAGATCCCTTTGGAATATCTGTCTGATGAAACTGCCTCTAAGGACCTAGAAACACGCAGGTTAATAACACCCACGGTTATCCTAAGTAAACCCAGCTCACAACAGGACCTTTGCAGGACAGGCGATCTCTGTCATGTGAGAAAGGGAATACAACAGATAGACGGGAAGGGTGGGGAAAAGAAGAGAATTGTGCTTATTACTCTTCTCTGGAGGATCAACTGCATTATCTTTATTAAGAAGAATTATTTCCCTTTGGGAGGCCAAGGCGGGCGGATCATTTGGGATTAGGAGTTTGAGACCAGCCTGACCAACATGGTGAAACCCTGTCTCTACTAAAAATACAAAAAATTAGACAGGTGTGGTGGTGCATGCCTGTAGTCCCAGCTACTCGGGAGACTGAGGCACGAGAATCGCTTGAACCTGGGAGGCGGAGGTTGCAGCGAACTGAGATGGAGCCACTGCACTCTAGCCTGGGTGACAGAGCAAGACTCTGTCTCAAAAAAAAAAAAAAAAAAAAGAATTCCCATGTATTAGTGATCTTTATGAGATTTGCCAAACACCTTTCCTTTTAATTTGGGTTATAAAATCTAAGTTCAAATTTCCTTGGCAGTGTACAAAATTAAGATATCATAAGCTCTACCAAAAGCAAAGGCTGAAATTATAGAGTTGCACAGAACACAACTGTTTTTAAACATAAGGCTATGAATCTCTAAAAAAAAATAGAATTTTGTTAGGCAATAACCACACCAGAACATATGCAACACACACATAACTTCAAAACAAAAATCCCTGCCTCACAGACATCACTGCTTAGAGATAGAAGAGTTTCAGCAAAGGCGGGATATTTCAGGTTGTAGCTGGGTAAACCAGTGTTTCCCAAAGGATGATTCATACAGCAGGTGATTTAAGTGGTACATGGACAAACTGAAGTCTTTTCAAGTGAGTCTAGTTATAAAAAAAAAAAAAAATACTAGGTACATTAGGAAATTAGAAGTGCAGGTGGAAAGTAGTTTGGAAATACCAGTTAAACTTAGGTCAGAGCCTATAAAACTGTCCGGTCCAAGGCCAAGTTTGATTGGAAGGAGGGGCTAGTGGGGCACCATCACTTCAGCCTCAGAACTCACTGACCAGGTTATCAATACTGTGCTAAATTGGTCCAGCCCCCACAGGGCCAACCCATCTTTCCGGATTGTTCGTAAGAGCTCACTGGACTCCAAGACTGTCAGAATCCCCTTCGGGCCCCACAGCCCCAGGGACCTCCCCATTCCTAGGGACCCCAAGCAGTGGCTCACGCCTATAATCCCCACAGTTTAGGAGGCTGAGGTGGGTGGATCACTTGAACCCAGAAGTTCAAGACCAGTCTGGCCAACATGGAGAAACCCCATCTCTACTAAAAATACAACAATTAGCCAGGTGTGGTGGTGGGCGCCTGTAATCCTAGCTACTCAGGAGGCTGAGGCACAAGAATAGCTTGAACCCAGGAGGCGGAGATTGCAGTGAGCTGATATCGTGCCCCTGCACTCCAGCCTGGGTGACAGAGCAAGACTGTCTCAAAAATAATAATAATTTTTACTGATTCAGCAATTGATTATTTCATTAATTCACACATTCATTTATTAGTAGATGGTTATTGAATAAATAAATGTTAAATCAATGTTTATCAAATAAAGGTCCTACTATGTGCCAAGCACTGTGTTAGGACCTGGGGATATACTGCTCTTTTGGAATGCATAGGCCAGATCTTAGGATGACTCTGCTTTTAATGTTAATGACCAGGTATAGATTTCACCTTTCTCTGTCCTAGACAACAATACGTGACACAAAAAATGGACAAGGTTATTATTCTTCCATTTGCCACTTCCCCAAATACCTCAAAAATTGCTATTATTTCTGATATTGATTTGTGCTAAATTTATCAAAGGAAGACGCACGGAGGATTAGCATCTGTAAGCTCTGAAGAAGGTCAAGATCACAGCAAAGGTTAATTGGTTTCTTTGGAAATCATAAGCGTGACAAATGCATCCCAGCCCATCCGTCTCAACATCCTACCTTGACAAGCAGTCAGATCTTATCCATAAAGAACACAATCAGCCTCCACAGACGCACACAAACGCAAGACCAGATTTTTGACATCAAAATTTGTCCCACTGTTGACGATAATTATTAAAAACACTAAAATGTTTCATACAAAGACATCTATGATGCAGTAAGAAGTTAAAATCAAGGTAAAATATTATTGAAAGGCCAACTATGGATTTGTGCCTTGAGGAAATATGGCTGAAGAATCTCATAGATAACATTTATGGGAAGCACAGGCTGCTTTCAGTTTATTTCTCTTTGTACACTTGCCTTAGCCAGTGAATATTTACACTCCAAGGACAGGGGTTGAAATCCAATTGTCAAAATGCATCAATAGGCTTGCAGGAAATATGTGACTTTTTCAGAAACTGGTTTGGTTTTTATTTATTTTTTGAAGTAATGGTTGATCCATTTACAGGCTGGTTAGTTCCAGACCCTTCAGTTTGCAAAGAAAACATTCCAAATAAAAATGAAGAGAGAGAATGTTGAATGTTCAGGAATTTCTTTTTTTTTTTTTTTAAGACAGAGTCTCATGCTCTATCCCCCCGCCTGCAGTGCAGTGGCGCGATCTCGGCTCACTGCAACCTCCACCTCCCCTCCCGGATTCACGCCATTCTCCTGCCTCAGCCTCCCAAATGCTCAGGAATTTCTAAAGTTCGTGAAACAATTTAGCCAATTGTTTCTGTACTAATGCTTAGCTCAGCACATTTCACGGATTCAGAACTATTCCTCTTTAAACACATTTGTTTGTTAATGTTTATAACTATTTACCCAAGACGTTACCACGTGTCTCAGAAGCACCACAAGATAAGGCTCATAATCTGTTACGGAAAAAAATCTGCACACTAGTCTGGCTTGAGAAATACCATAAATGTACCCCTTTCCTTCATCTCCCCTCATCCATCCCAAGCAGAAATCCTCTGATGAGACAGGTGGCAGACACAAAGTCTGTGCCTAAATAATCATCATATTTATTAATCTCTTATGATATAGCAGATACTGCTAAGTGTGTCATGTATAAAACCTCCTTTAGTCCTATGAGGTGCACACTGTTATTATCCCCAGTTTAAAGGGGAGAATACGACGGACCAGGGAAATTAAACCTGCTCAAGTTCACATGGTTAGAAAGGGGGAAAGCTGCAATTCAAACCCTCAATCTGTCTGACGTCAAACCCATCAACCTACTGGGGAAAAAGTTCAAAGCAGCAGTTTGCCTGAGGTTACTAACTCCGCGTGAATTTCCCATCAATAACAAGTCAGAAGGAATTCTGGCAGCCTTTGATTCCACTTGGAGAGTAAAGCCTGGTTCACGTGCCCCAAAGACTAAAGCAATAAACATAAAAACAATCAAAAGTAAGCTCAAGTAAGTGACAGAAGGCAGATAGACGACAGACTGCATATTGTATGATTCCATTTATACGAAATCCTGGAAAAGGTAAAACTACAGTGACTGCAGATGGGTGGTTACCAGGAGTTGGGGAAGGGGAAAGGGTTGACTTCAAAGGGGAACAGGAGATGATGTCAGGAGGACAGAAGTCTTATTATAACTGTGATGATGTTTTCCCCCATTTAACATAGTTGCCAAACTCATCCAACTGTTCACTTACAGTGGGTGAATTTTATTTTATGTAAATTATACCTCAATAAATCTGATTTTTTAAAAGTGGGCTTAAAAGGGAGTGGAATAATATTAATATAATATACCGTGCATAGTAATCTGTTTCCCTCCTCTTTTTACCTGACCTTCAGGTCAACCTATGTTTGGTAGGAAACTCTAGGATACATTTGATAAACAAAAATCTTTTTGTGGGTTGAGGTTTCCTACTGGTCATCTCACTTCTTTACCAACCTAATCCACCCCCTAGGAAATTTATCTTCCACTGAAGTTCTAACCATCAGCTGAAATGTTTGTGATTATTTATGACAAGAGTATGGTCCTGGGTGCCTGAGCTGGGCAAGCTACATGTGAAAAGGCCTGCACTCGAAGTCAGAAGACCTTCACTCTCGGCCTGGCCTTTCTGCTTCACAGCTGTGTGATCTTGGGCAAGTCACTAGGCTTCTCTGAGCCTAAATTTTCTCTTTTATAAAATGGGGATGATAATGTCTCCCTTTAAGAGTTTATGACAACCAAATGGGCTAATAAAAATGAAAGCACTGGCCAGGCACAGTGGCTCACGCCTATAATCCCAGCACTTTGGAAGGTCGAGGCAGGCAGATCACTTGAGGTCAGGAGTTCGAGACTGGCCTGGCCAACATGGTGAAATTCATCTTTCCTGAAAATACAAAAATTAGCTGGGCATGGTGGTGCACACCTGTGATCCCAGCGACTCAGGAGGCTGAGGCAGGAGAATCACTTGAACCTGGGAGGTAGAGGTTGCCATGAGCCAAGATCATGCCACTGCACTCCAGCCTGGGCAACAGAGCAAGATTCTGTTTCAAAAAAAAAAAAAATGAAAGCACCTTCGTTTTCATTATTTTAATATGTTCAGAAGTTCTCATTTAAAAAAATAGGAAGATAGTCTCTGCAAGAACCTTACAGTCTATGCTGTTGAAGCATCAGTAATTGAAGCCATACAAGCTAAAGTTGTATTAAATTTCTGATTTGTTCTCTCATTGTGCCAAGCACACACTAGGTTCTGAATAAAGATCACACGTATTGTTCACTATGTCTACTACATACCCAGCACACTTAATAATTGATTTCTGGGAAATTATTGATGGAAGATAACAGAGGGGAAGGGTAGAGTTAGTATATGGAAGTAAAAGATAATACATTGTAGACTGAAAAAATATTAATTGTTGAGATGAACTTAATATTGATCAAAATGATTTTATATAATTATCTGTGAAGCTGCTGAATTCAACCTAGACATTTATAGCTATCCGCCACATTTATCCACCACCCCCGCAACAGACACACACTCTAGACAGGAAAAATATTCATCTGGGAGAGGGATAAGGTTAATGGTAGAACAAAGTTTTTCTCTGAAATTACCCCAAAAACATCCTTTCAGTTACTTGAAGTCAGACCTTAAGCACTACAGTTACAATAAAATAAAATAAAAACATGTTGTAGGCATGGTGTGGTGGCTCACGCTTGTAATCCCAACATTTGAGAGGCTGGGATGGGAGGATCACTTGAGGCCAGGAGTTCAAAAGTAACCAGGGCAACATAGTGAGACTCTGTCTCTACATAAACAAACAAACAAAGTAGCCAGGTGAGGTGGTGTGGGCCTGTAGTCCTAATTACTCAAAAGGGTACCGCAGGTAGATCGCTTGAGCCCAGGAGTTTGAGGCTGTAGTGAGCTATGATCACACCACTGCACTCCAGCCTGGGCAACAGAGTGAGACCCCACCTCTTAAAAAAATAACAATAGTTTTCAAACACCACTGACAAAAGCTTATAGTTTCATTAAGATGAAAAGCCCCCGACATTTGTGGCATTTAGGACAAAAGTACAAAAGAGGCCCAATTGTCACCCACCTAAACATGTAAAGGTTACAAATTAAGGTAAAAAACTTAAACCAAATGGCTTCTATCCTCCTTCCTTCACAAATGCACTTTGTGACAACCTGGGAGGCCAACTTCCAATTCAGGATCCCTGGACTCCTGGGCCTTCCTCACCCTGCCTACAGCCCTGCCCTCCTTGGCTTCTTTTCCACCTCTGCCTCAGTTCCCTGTCACTTGCAGGGGACAGCCCAGCCTGCATGTCCAAGCGCCAATTGCCCCATCCTCCTTCCATACAGTCCCTGACCCTCCCTCAGTCCCGGGGGTGCCCACCCCAAGCAGCGCAGGTAGCACTGGGGAGGCCAAACCCAAGAAATAGCCTGTGCAGCCTCTATAAGGGGCTCAGGGTCATCTGGGCAAGGAGTTTCCGCCCCTGGGTGCTCAGAGCATGGCCCATAGGAAGGGGGAGGGGCACCCACTTGACCCTTGGACGCCTCACCCCACAGGGAGACACAGCAACTGAAGGGCCTGGGTAAGGCCCTCCAAGCCCAGAACAGGGAACTCCCTGGCTCACACTGGAGACTCAATGCACAAATAAAAACTTCGGCAGATAAAACAGTATTATATTCAGACAATATCTATCTATAAATGTGCGTATCTTTTTTTTTTTTTTTTTTGAGACAGAGTCTCACTGTATCATCCAGTTGGAGTACAATGGCACGATCTCAGCTTACTGCAACCTCCACCTCCTGGGTTCAAGCAATTCTCTTGCCTCAGCCTCCCAAGTAGCTGGGATTACAGGCATGTGCCACCACACCTGGCTAATTTTTGTATTTTTAGTAGAGACTGGGTTTCACCAAGTTGGCCAGGCTGGTCTCAAACTCCTGATCTCAGGTGATCTGCCGGCCTCGGCCTCCCAAAGTGCTGGGATTACAGCATGAGCCACCGCACCCAGCCTATAAATGTGCATATCCATGTGTGTATATACTGTGTATACATGCATACATCAGCATACAACTGATCTAGCAAGTCACTCATTGTGTAATACAGCCAATATGTCAAGGAGTTTGTAAAGAAAGAGATTAAGCTGGGCACTGTGGCTCATGCCTCTAATCCAAACACTTTGGGAGGCTGAGGCTGGTGGATCTCCTAAAGTCAGGAGTTTGAGACCAGCCTGGCCAACATGGTAAAACCCTGTCTCTACTAAAAACACAAAAATTAGCCAGGCATGGTGGTACACGCCTATGCACCTGTAATCCCAGCTACTCAGGAGGCTGAGGCAGGAGAATCACTTGAACCTGGGAGGCGGAGGTTGCAGTGAGCCAAGATCATACCACTGCACTCCAGCCTGTGCAACTCACCAAGACTCCATCTAAAAAAAAAAAGAAAAGAAAAGAAAAGGGAGAGATATATATCAACTGGAGGGTCAGGGAAAACAACTGGGATGAGGAAATTGAGCTAAGGTTTTGGGAATGGATTGGATGTGGTTATGTGGGGAAGGCTCGAGGGGGCAAATGGCAAGTGCAAAGAGCTGAGTGTGCCTCGGTGGAGCAATGGGTAATGGATTTGTGTCTGGAGATAATCTCCAGATGACAGAATAGCTACAGCTAAGGGGCAAACAGATGCCAGTTGTCCCTAACATAATAAATATCACCAAAGACAGGCGTGGTTGCAAGAAGTATAAGGGAAGCATGGCCACCTTTAATTATTTTTAGAAGAAGGTTATAAACAAAAAAGTATGATCAAATTAAAATAAAGGGTAATTACCAAAACCTGCAATGGCCCTCATGCATCCCACACCACCAACTGACTCACCCCTCTGGGTCAGCACCACGTAGAGAGTCTGATCTGCCGAAAAGGTTCTGGCCCCAGAGATGACTTTGCCCTGGATAATTTGCTGGGAGAAGGATATCAAGCTGATGCCTTGGTTTCATAACTACTAAACACTAGGCATTGGATAGCATTTAGGTTTATATCCTAATATCTCTCTCTCCCTCTCTCTCTCTCTCTCTCTCTCTCTCTCTCTGGCTTTTTCCAAACCCGAACCATCTTGCCTCAGTTATTTTTTTTCTGCATCTAAATATAGTACTTTAAAAAACCATTAAAGGCATAAGAAAAATGGAAAGGAGATGTTTCACTTTCAGACCAGACTCTATTTTAACAGATTTCCCCGATAATTTCTGCAGGACATTAAGCTTAAAAGAAGTCTCTGCTCACCATCCCGAGGGGGGAAAGGGGGCTCGCCACTCACCGTGACGGACCATTGGTCCAAACAGAGGCCTCTCTAACCCAAGCCTGAAAAGCATCCCCTGTTGCTTTAAAAATAGAAACTGTTTTGGACCGGCAACTGCATGACATGGAGATGTAACAGGAAGGAGACGGAGGCAAGACAAATGAACCAGGTTTTCATCTATTTCTGACGCATCTTGGCTTTGTTTATTTTTAATAAACCGTGATGGCTCTTGTCTAATCAAAACTGCTATAAGAAGCTGGCAGAAGACAGAGGTGAAACTCTTTGAATCTTTCCATCTCTTTCGGAAACATTCATTTATCTCCAATAATTCAGAGCCATTATTTTCAACGGTTTTATATATATATAAAATATGATGATGATAGATAGATAGATAATATATGAAGTATGTGTGTGTGTGCGTGTGTGTAATATCTGGCAGTGCTAAGACCCCTGCCGGAGTCACCAGGCATTTACCTTGTGGTCCCTTCCCCAGCCCAGACTCTGTCTACCTGACTCTGTCAGAATCGCTGCCCTTGACTCTGGCCTCCTCAGGCTGGGATCCCTGTTATGTTTTGAGCCCAGCTTCTGGCCACATGCCCACTTCTGGGCTTTGCCTTGGTCAGTACACTGATCCTCCTGCCTGACCCTTCCATGACCAGGGACCCCTCTCGTACCCACTTTGGTCTCTAGACCACGGAAGGCCCCTCCACCCGGCCCTCAGTGGGGAATGTGAATGCTGTTTCTACCAAAGGCTGCCCACAGAATGTCTTCTGCAACTGAGGTAGGAAGAGTGTCACTGACTTTCCTGGATGTAGGGGCAAAGTATATCTTTTTTTTTTCTTTTTTTGATGGAGTCTCTCTCGGTTGCCCAGGCTGGGGTGCAATGGTGCAATCTTGGCTCACTGCAACTTCCACCTCCTGGGTTCAAGTGATTCTCCTGCCTCAGCCTCCTGAGTAGATGAGATTACAGGTGTGCACCACCGTGCCTGGCTCGTTTTTGTATTTTTAGTAGAGACAGGGTTTCACCATGTTCATCAGGCTAGTCTCAAACTCCTGACCTCAGATGATCCACCTGCCTCGCCCTCCCAAAGTGCTTGGATTACAGGCGTGAGCCACAGTGCCCAGCCTAGTATATCCTCTTACTGAGTGTTCTCTCGGAGACTCTCCCCAGTCTCAGAGCTCCCTGCCTCAATGTGTATTCTGTGGTGTCCGCTACCAAACCACCCATCTGATCACAAAAGGCAGAGACTGCAATGTGTACGCTGGGATTCTGTCATTAACTATGATACGCTAACTGTAGGCTTCATCGCAGGTATAGAGACCATCTAATAATATTGCAGAAGACTGTAATAATAATTTGGAGTCAGTTTAATTTATATTAAGATTGTTAGCTCTGTCACGATTACTGTTTGACTCTGGACAAGTTCCTTAACCTCCTGCTCATGAGATCATTGTGAGGAATAAACAAAATATTACATAAAGACTTAGCGCAATGCTGAGCACACGTAGAACATTTATTAAATGTTCTCTGACTCTGAAAAATAATAAGATAATAATATCATATTCATTTACTAGTGCTTACGATATGCGAGGCTCTGTTCTGAGTGCATTATCTGGGTTAAGGCATTTAATCTGAAGCAGAACCCTAGAAGGCAGACATCTCCACTGTACAGAGGAGGAAAACTGAGTTCCAGAGAGGTAAGGCACTACCCAAAGTCATACAGCTAGTAAGAGGCAGAGCTGGGATTCAAACATGAGTCAATCAATTGGGTCAGAGTGTATCAGATTGGTAAGAGCCATGAACATCCATGTGCAGCTAGTTCCTCTTAGCTTTGGGTGGGAAAATACCCGTGGCCATTCACTTTAAAGCTGAACATGTGCTAATCCTCACCACATATATCAATTTTGCCACCAGTGATGGCAGCCACTGTGAGTCATTCAAAGAACAGGTCTAGTGGTTTCCTGACTGATGTTTTTGGTTTTATAAAAGTCCACCATGTGGTTTCTTCATAGCTCATGGTGCTCTCCCTTAAAAGAATGCTGAGGTTGAGGTCAAGGGACAGTTGCAGAGCAAAAGGGATGGGGTTCAGGACAGGATCACCCTGGGTGCTGCCACAATGCTCCCCTTCACCCAGGCAGTGGGACCCTGTATTAGTCCATTCTCACATGGCTATAAAGAAATACCCGAGACTGGGTAATCTACAAAGGAAAGAGGTTTAATTGACTCACAGTTCAGCATGGCTTGGGAGACCTCGGGAAACTTACAATCACAGTGGAAGGGGAAGCAGCACCTTTTTCACAAAGCAGCAGGAGAGAGAAGTGCAGAGCAAAGGAGGAAAAGCCCCTTATCAAACCATCAGCTCTCCTGAGAACTCACTCACTATCATGAGAACAACATGGGGGAAACCGCCCCCATGATCCAATCACCTCCCACGAGGTCCCTCCCCCAACATATGGGGATTACAATTCAGATTACAATTCAATCTGAGGTTTGGGTGGAGACAGAGTCTAACCATATCAGACCCTAACCCAAGAGGCCTGGGGACAGGTAGTTACTTGATTGGCTTCAAACTAGAAACAGAGGAAATGACCACCTCAGTCTGCCCAGTGACGTTCCAAACTCTGGAAAAGCCTTCCTTGAAAAAGGACTTAGAATTGTTGCTATTAAAACAATAAAATCCACCAGGGGTGCTGCAAGTAGCAGAGGCTGCCTCTAAGAGCGTACCTGCTGAGTAACAGCCAGAAAGAGAAGAGCAAATTGTTCTTCAGGAGGCATCTGCTGGGCAGGTTTCAGACTTGGGCCCCCTTCGGCAGGGGCAAAACAGCATGTGACCTTGTACCCTCCGAGGTACAAGGAGAAAATCGCCCAGGCAAAACACTGATGGACTGCAAACAACTTTTTCTTCTCTTTAGTTAATGGAAGTGATGTTTATGTTGCCACCAACAAACAGGCACACTGGGAAAGCCGGGCTTAGAAACCCCTGAGGAGTTTTGAAAGCCAGGAGGAAAATGGCTCTTGCATTCCATGACTGATTTACTCACCTTTCTCTTCCCAAAGCAATTCTGTAGTAACAGCCATAGTCCCTATTTCAGTAATGAATGTAGCATGTGGAAGTTGTTTTGTCTTGGTTTGGGGTTTTTTGAGACAGAGTCTCGCTCTGTGATCCAGGCTGAAGTGCAATGGTGTGATCTCGGCTCACTGCAGACTTGACCTCCTGGGCTCAAATGATTCCCCCACCTCAGCCTCTTGAGTAGCTGGGACTACAGGTGTGCACCACCATATCCAGATAATTTTTGTAGTTTTTTGGTTTCGCCATGTTGCCTGGGCTGGTCTCAAACTCCTGGGCTCCAGGGATCCTCCCCAATTGGCCTCCAAAAATGCTTTGGGATTACAGGTGTGAGCCACCATGCCCAGGTGAAGTTTTCAAAACCTTTATGAACGTAATGTATTTCTTCAACAGAGCACTGTTTCTATTATTCTGAGGGCTGGATAACAAGCATCATTATATCCATTCTACAGTTAATAAATCTGAGGCACTAAGAGGATAAAAGATCATGAGTTAACTGTAATGCTAATGCTAAAATATTATTTCCATGAAACAGAAATCTCTTCTGTGTGGAAATCTCACACACAAACACACACACACACACACACACACACACACACACGGACTAAGGAATATTGATTTTTTTCTTTTCTTTTTTTGATTTGGAGTCTCACTCTGTTGCCCAGGCTGGAGTGCTGTGGCACAATCTCAGCTCACTGCAACCTCTGCCTCTTGGGTTCAGGTGAGTCTCCCACCTCAGCCACCTGAGTAGCTGGAATTACAGGTGCACACCACCATGCCTGGCTAATTTTTGTAGAGATGGGGTTTCACTATGTTGGCCAAACTGGTCTCAGACTCCTGATCTCAGGTGATCCGCCCACCTTAGCCTCCCAAAGTGCTGGGATTACAGGTGTGAGCCACGGTGCCTTGCCAGATTTTTTCTTTTCTTTTATCCATTTCTTTTTTGTTCAAGAGGCTGTGTCTAGATTTGCACATGTGCTTGTCAGAAAGAAATTAACATAGGAAATTTCCTTTCCTCACTCCCACACAACACATCTGCCAATCTAACACTTGCAAAAGCAGTGAGCAATGAGGAGGCTACAGAAACAGAGAACAAATAACCAGATTCACAGAAATTTGGAAATAAGAACAAGTGTTTGGTGTCTTCCTGGGAACAACTTCTGGCTGAAGAGCTCTCTTCTCAAATGATCAGAAACCTGCTGGGACAGAATGGAGGATTTGCAAAGCCTGCAAAGATTTGAGCCACGAGCGATCTTTCCAGACAAAATGCTATCTCTTATTTTCTATCTCTGCCCTGACTTCCACCTCCTAAAAGGTGTGGTTCCCTTTTTTCAGCTCTCACTAGTGGCTCACTTACAGACACAAAACTATCACAGTCGCAAAAAAGAGACAGAAAAGGAAATCTTGGAAACTTAGGTTTCCTCTGGGTTTACACTGAAAAGGCCCCCATACGTTACATTCCTTTTTGGTTTTTCCCCTTTTTATGAAGATAAAATTCATATATGGTAACATTAACCATTTAAAGTATGCAACTGAGTGGCATTTACTATAACCACAATGTTGTATCAGCTCAACTCTCCCTAATTCCAAAACAGTTTCACCATCTCAAAAGAAAACCTGTACACATGAAGCACTCACTCCCCCTAAAATATGCGATAGCTTCTGTCTTCTTTCACTTAGCACGCTGTTTTTAAGGTTAATCCACGTTGTACCATGTATCAGTACTTCCTTCGTTTTTGATAGCTGAGTAATATTTCATTTTATGAACATCCCACAATTTGCTTATCCATTAACTCAGCGATGAACATGTGAGCTGTTTCCACATTTTTGCTATTGTAAAGAATGCTGCTGTGAACACGTGCATGTATGTATTTTTCAGTATTTGTTTTCAGTTCTTTTGGGTATATTCCTAGGAATGGAATTGCTAGGTCATATACTTATCCTAAGCTTAATTTTTTGAGGACCCTCCAAAGTGTTTTCCACAGTGGCTGCAATATTTTACATCCCCACCAGCAATGTACAAGGTCTCTAGTTTCTCTACGTCCTCATAAACACTTGCATGTTCCTTTTATTTTTTAGTTTTCACAATCCCAGTGGGTATGAAGGGGTATCTCATTGTGGTTTTCACTTGCATTTCCCTAGTGACTAATTGCTCTGAGTATTTTGTCATGTGTCTTTTGGCTTGCTGGTTCTTCTTGCAGAAAGTCTATTTGAGCCTTTTGCCCATTTTTAAATTGGGCTGTGTGTCTTTTTGTTATTGAGTGTTATTATTATTATTATTTAAGTTCCAGGGTACCTATGCAGGATGTGCAGGTTTGTTACACAGGTAAGCGTATGCCATGATGATTTGCTGCACAGATCAACCTATCACCTAGGTATTAAGCCCAGGATGCATTAGTTACTTTTTCCTGATGCTCTCCCTCCTCCCACATCCCCCCAAAAGGCCCCAGGGTGTGTTGTTCCCCTCCCTGTATCTATGTGTTCACATTGTTCAGCTCCCACTTGTGAGAACATGTGGTGTTTGGTTTTCTGTTCATGTATTCGTTTGCTGAGGATAACGGCTTCCAGCTCCATCCACATCCCTGCAAAGGGCATGATCTTGTCCATTTTTACAGCTGCGTAGTATTCCATGGTGTATATATACCACGTTTCCTTTATCTAGTCTATCACTGATGGGCATTTGGGTTGATTCCATGTCAGTGCTATTGTGAATAGTGCTGCAATGAATATATGTGTGCATGAATCTTTGTAATAGGATGATTAATATTCCTTTGGGTATATACCCAGTAATGAGATTGCCAGGTCAAATGGTATTTCTGGCTCTAGGTCTTTGCAGAATCACCACACTGTTTTCCACAATGCTTGAACTAATTTATGTTCTCACAAACAGTGTAAAAACGTTCCTATTTCTCCACAGCCTCACCAGCATCTGTTGTTTCTTGATTTTTTAATAATGGTCATTCTGACTGGCGTGAGATGGTATCTCATTGTGGCCTTGATTTGCATTTCTCTAATCATCAGTGATGTTGAGCTTTTTTTCATATGTTTCTTGGCTACATAAATGTCTTCTTTTGAGAAGTGTCTGTTCATGTCCTTTGCCCACATTCTAATAGGGGTTTTTCTTGTAAATTTGTTTACGTTCCTTGTAGACTGAGGATATTAGACCTTTGTCAGTTGGCTAGACTGCAAAAACTTTCTCCCATTCTAGCACTCTGCAATGGTAGTTGCCATTTTCTTAAAGGCCCTAAGATGTTTTGAAAATGAAGAATGGAAATATTTAGCAGGAAATAAGAAGATGTAAACGGATATGTTAGACAGGGAACATGACAGAGTTTCTCTGGATGAGGAACTGCACCAAACCCAAGTGACAGGGTACTTTTTTAAAAGTTGCTCAATGACCCTCACATCAACTGCCATAAAAACTCTTTGTTGGCAATATGATTCTCTAAGCAGTGGAGTGGCTAACTCAGCACGAATGCTCAATTCTAGATGAATTCAGTTCTTGGCACTCACTACCGCCCAGACAATACCCTGAATTTATCACTTATAAAATATATTTGTCCACAGCTTTCTCTGCAATTCTCCACAGCCAAATACATCCATAAATTCCACAGCTCTGGCTCCAACTGCTATTGGAAATAGTACTCTAACATCCTGACACCAACACTAATATTTTGGCTGCTTTTAATATGACATCCAGACTTTTGGATTTCAAAAACAATGCCTGAGATAAGCAGGAAATATCTTGTGGTACAGTGGAAGGAAAAATACTTTTTATTCCCTGAGAGAGTCTTACAAAGACACAAGCGTCTTTTACTAACAATGTTAAAATGTAAAGTTTAATATCGTTGTTACTATGGTGATCCTCACATTTGCAAATTTACAGGGGGTTTCAGCATTGTGCTGTACTTTGAGATAACTGTAAGGATAATTTGTTAACTTCAGCTGATGAAAACTAGAGATGTCTACACATGGTGTTTGTTTTCAAGAGTCTCGCTGGTTTTCCATCCTTCCAAATGCAACTCAAAGTTCAGATTTTAATCTTACAATCTTTAAAATTATCTTAATATGACTATCTTAGAGATTTCCTTCCTCTCCCTGCAAAATAAAATTAATCACTCCATTTGAAAAACAATCCTATTTCTAGAATCTACAAGAACTTTCCATAAAGCATTCTTATCTTAAATGTTTGCATTCTTCTTGCCAGGAAAGCCCAAATTTGTGACACCTTAGCAACCTGTTCAAGAAGTATATTTTTTTCTGGGTAAATTACACTCTTTTCTACTTTCTCCTTTTCTTTTTTTTTTTTTTTAAGATTTAGAAATTATTCACAATAGGATTAATTAAAACTACATGATACAATAAATGCTACTGAACTGTACAGTTAAAAATGATTAAAATGGTAAGTTTTATGTGATGTATATTTTACCTTAATAAAAAAAAAACATGATAGTTCAGTACACCTAACTTTTAATTAGCTTAATCCCTATTTAGAAAACCAAGTGAATTATAAAATAAAAAGAAAGTAAACCTGGATTTTTTCTTTTACTCTACCATCCCATGTAAATACTAAGGTCATATATTTAACCAACTTGTACGTTTCCTTCTTCTGTAAAAAGGTGACCTATATAATCACCTAATTTCATATGGGGAAGAATGAATCACAGCACATATAGGGCTATTTTTTTTCTGTTTTAAATATACAAATGTATTACCCTGTAGCAATCAACTAATAGTTGCAGAGAAGAGTTAGTAGCCTTTAGTCATACCTATTTGAATCTATTTTACCCTGACGTGAAAGGTCATTTTATGAGTAAGAAATGCAGAGACTGAGCCTGTGAGAGAAGGATTCTTAAACTGGGGTCTTCCAGGGACCCACGAGCCCAGTGAATTGATCCATGTGCTGTATATAGGCATATGCAGGTATTCTTCTGGGAGGAGCATTCGTTGCTTCCTTCTAAAAGGATTAAGAACTCCAATCTCACTACAGAGACAAACCTGTTCAAGGCTGGAGACAGAACAGGGCAACAGCCTGCCTGGGACACTCAGGAGCACAGCTCAGCGCCGCCATTCATCTTCACGACACTACTATAAAGAGAATCTAGGTGTCCTCTAGAGGGAAAGTGGCCTCCTTATGGAAGGAAGCATCCGTTAATCTAATCTGGCATTCCTGCATGGTCCCTGCAGGTGCCCTCTGAAAATGAAGGCACAGTACAGCACAAAGCTTCATGAGATCTGAGAACCAGGAGGCCCAGCAAAGGCCCCCAGTGCTCCCACGGATGCAGAGCCCATGTTCTGGTCCACGTGTGGGCCAGCCAATCCTGGGAAAGCCAGTGCTGCCCTGGGTAGACCTGCAGTCACAGGTAGGGCTATGGAAGCAGGCCCAGCTGTTGTCACCGTGTCACATGCATAATCACAGCCCTCTCCCCTTTTCAGCAGCTGCTAAGTCTCAGGACCCCCCTTGCCCCGTGGATGAAGGCCTCCTCCACAATCCCAATCCCTACTGCCTTCCACTCCAGGTGCCTCAGACCACCCCTGTACTCTCTGCAGACAGCTCTGTGTAGATGATCTCCCTGATGACTGCCCTGCCTCGACCTCCCTCCAGCATCTGGGCCTCCTTCCACATCTGGAAATTCCACTGGCACTGTGCAGCCAATATGACCCAAACTGAACTCATCATCTTCCTGAAGCAAACGTGCCTGGCTTCCCTCTTCCCCTTGAATAGCACCAATATGCCTCTAGGGGCTCGGATTCAAGCCTTTGTCCCTCTCCTTTAGTTCACTGCCAAGTCCTGCAGACCTCTCGGAGGGCTCTGATGCCTGTGCCCATCATCACATTATTCCTCCAAACCCCCCCGCACCCCCGGCCCGCAGTTCAAGTCCTCGTGACTTCTCACCTGGGTGACTCTCATGCTTATTAACTCACTGTTGCATCTCCTTCAGGTCACTGCCTGTGCTCCAATCCATCCTACTGCTGCCAGATGCACTGACCTAAAAGTCCAGCCCCAATTGTATCACTTCCCTACAGGAAAGTCACGCTCTTCCATTGTCTGGTGAATTCAGGATAACGACAATAGCCAATTATTCCCAAGCACATGCTTCGCCGCGTGTGGACTCAGTGGCGAGCATTTGACAGATCTTACGTTATTTAATCTTCCAAACAACCTCGTATCTCCATTTGTACCTTCAACATCTCCATTTCACACATAAGGAGAAAAAGGAGGATCGGAAACATTAAGGTATTCAAGGTTCCAAAACTGACACCTGGCAGGACTCTGGGAACTGGCCGCTCTAGGGACTCTCTAGCCTGGCCTCCAAAACCCCCCACAGTGTGACCTCCACCTACCTGCCTTCCCTCATCAGCTACTTAGTGTGCTCTCCTTGCCCAAGTCACCAGTCAAAATAAACTACAACCTGCCCTAATTCTTCACACTCATGCTGCTACGTCTCTGCCTGAAATATCCACCATGTCCCTACCCACCCCAGTCCTCCATCCAAACAGCATACAGCGAGCACTTGCCTGCTATGTGCCAGGCTTTCTGCCATGCTGCCAGGCCCTTGGGATACAGTGAAGAAAGAGATAAGGAGGCCTGGCACGATGGCTTATACTTGTAATGCCAGCACTTTGAGAGGCCAAGGTGGGAGGATCGCTTGAGCCCAAGAGTTCGAGACCAGCCTGGCCAACATGGCGAAACAGTGTCTCCACAAAAAACACAAAAATTAGCCAGGCATGGGGGCACACACTTATAGACTCAGCTACTTGGGAAACTGAGGTGGGAGGATCACTTGAGCCCAGGAGGCAGAGGTTGCAGTAAGCCATGACTGCACCACTGCACTCCAGCCTGGGCAACAGAGCCAGACCCTATCTCAAAAAAAAAGAGAGAGAGAGATGAGGGAGGAAGGAGGGTGCCCGCCCTACTGAGCTTATAAGCTAATGCCATAAACTGCCATTAATTAAGAGGCACACATCTGCATATATATGTCCTAGCCTTTCCTCAAGGTTCATCCCAATGTCGTCGACATCACGAAGACGTTCTGCAGTCCCTCCTTCCCTCCTCTCTCCCACCCTCCCTCCCTCCCTCCACGTGTGCAAGCACTTCTGTGGGGTTTCTATACTTACCTCATCTGCCTGGATTAGAGGGCAACCTGCCCCAGGGCAGGAAACAGAGTGTTAAATCCTAGTCCTGCTTCTTCCCAGTGACTTCACAGTTTCCCCATCTGTAAAGCTCTTAAGATTGGTACGAGTACTAAGGGGGATAAGATATGCAAAGAACCCCCGAGGAACTGCTGTGGCGATTCCTTCCAGAGTGAAAACAATCTTCTATGAGCATAGCCACAGAGATCTGTGTTCAGCGATGGTCTGAATAATCTGCATTATGTCTTTGCGTAAAGGTGAAAACAAACAAGCCTCCCTAGGAGGAACCCAGAAAGCGTGTTCTCTAAAAGCTTTGCTGGCAGTCCAGGAAGGGAAGCCCTGAGCAGGTCCCCTCTCTCAAGGCCACAGCCAACCCAGACGGGACTATTACAAAACATGTCACGCCAGGATTCTCTCCATCGTGGAGCGGGTCCAGTTTCATTAAGCAAATAGCTCCACAGACAGTCTAACTGACAGGAGGGGACTGGCGCAGCCTTGTTAAAAGCCTGGCTCCTTCCCGTCGTGCCAAGCTCCCTGGGTGCTCTTCTTCAGGTGGCCCAATCACACCGACAAACATTTGATAAACTGAATAAAACTGGGGCAAAAGATCCATTTTGAAAGGACTCACAGGATATTAAAAGAAAGCCCTATTGCAGCTCTTACTGTGGCTTAAATGATTCAAGGAATTGTGTTTTCATGACCCAAATAAAATGTTTAAGGGCACAGAGGAACTAGTGGGAAGTGACCACCAAGCCAAAATGGCCTCATCAGATGAAATCCTCAGGGGGACTTAGGCAATGGGACAAAGGAGAACACAGGGCCACTCCAGCTCAGTTCAGGATCAGAGGAAACACCCGCCTGTCTGGTGTGAACAGGCCCAGCTCCTAAGGGTGTTCTCGGCTGGCTGGCAGGACCCCAACAGGGGGAATCAGGTAAGCCTCAACTTTGCACTGGCCCAGGTTTAGTCTATTCAGAACATCAGAATAGCTCAGAGACCCTGAACTCAACATATAATAGAATTTTTTATATATATATATATATAAAAAATTATAAGCTACTTTCTCAAAAAAGTCATCAGCAATTCATATGTTAGGTCTAATACTAATACTGTTTTTCTTCTCTATTTTCTTTTTGTTGTTGGCGGTTATGTAATCTTGGAATTGGATTTTTAAAAACCTTTTAGCATGTATCTTAGGAGGGTCAAAAAAACCCATACTGAGCCATTACCTCTGGCATCACATGGGCTGACAGCTATTTATGATGTGTACCCTTAGCTAAGTCACATACAGGTACAATTACCAGGAAAAAAGTATGTGTGTGGAGGGTGGCTCTCTTTTTTCCTTTACCCAGAAGTCCAGTGCTCCCTCTGGAAAGATGGGAGCCAGCCAACTGGAAGACATCAAAACAGTCACCATTTTCACAGCCCCTGCCGTGTCACAGTTTGATAAAGTCTCTGTTTGAAAAGGACACTCGTCAAGGCCAATAAAGGCCACCAGTTGTGCTCTGAATCATCAGTGGGGGTATCTGTGTGCATGTGTGAGCACATATACTCGGTCCTGATGCTATTACTGAAACCTGCTCTTCAGAGGACCGCAGTCACACAATCTGAGAATTTTTAGGGCTAAAGAGACCCTGGGGTCACCCGGTCAAGTCCTCCCATTGTAACCAGGACAAAACAGTCCTGTGGAGGGTAAGTGGTTTGCCCAGGATTCCGCAGGTAGACAGCTGTTCCAGAACATCATATCCCGGGCTGACCTCTCAGGGTCCTAAGTCTCTGGTTTTATCTTGGTCACTATTTTGTAATCTTTTTCTTTCTTTATTTAGTGAACACCTATGGGTTTCTGCCTTTAGGCAAACGAAAAGCATTATGCAAGAGGGGGCTACAATTTTTTTTATTTAAACTACCATTCTTTCGATATTAGAAAAGATATACAACGATATTTGGTACTTAGCTTGCAAACACGTGTCCACCTAATCAGAATCAAAGCAATTAATTATAAGAGCCAACTTAATTCAATTATAAATTCTTATTACCTAAGTAAGTCTCAAGGAATAGAGTGATCGTGCCAGCACTGTGCTCGGTTTCATGCCCAAATGCAAACTTGCCATCTGCTAAGGCACATGACAAGGTTTTCAAAGAAAAGTGACCACACAGGCCATGTAACACATTCATGAGGCACAGGCACACCGCTCTTGGGCGGTGCGATGCTGGAGCCCCACGGCGACGGCAGCAGAGCCGCCCCACACCGGGGATTTCAGCGCAGAAGGAACCCTGTTTCTTTGCTTCCCACTTGATCCACAGGGACAGTGCTCCTTTTGGAACAACCATCTGGATCCAAAAACATAAAAATGGGCCCCAAAATTGCACATGCTGAAATGTCAACAGTATCTGGCAACTTCCAGAAGCATGAAAAGCTGTTTTCCTGCCCCATTTTTTTGGTATTACCTTAGCGTCACTATAGGTTGAAACAGGTGGCTCGTGTCGGTGGTTTACGGGGGCATGAAAGCCATTTTGCCATTCATAAAATCATGGGGAAATAGCTCTAATTAGATTTCTAGTACAAAACAGGTCTGCCTCTAAGCTGTCTCAACACCATTTATTCTCTCACGCAGGAAGTCAAATTTTAAATTAAATTACAATGGAAATTATCCAAGAAACCACCTCCTATTGGAAGGCTACCAAGCAACGAAAATAAATTGCTCAGGAAGACAGTGACAGCAGGCAAGCCTCAGTTGACTTATGACCTCTTCCACAGCTTCACACCACTGGCACAACTGCTCACCTCTCCAAAGCAGCCCTGGGCAACCCCACCTGCTAGTAAGCTCCCTGAAGTAAGGGCTCTGTCCCACTCTCCCCCACGGTCTCTGACTCCACTGCTATTTTATTAACAAAGGAATGAGTAATCTGATTATTCATTCAACCCAGTTGTTGAGCACCCACTCTGTCAAGCCCTGGAGATAGAAAGATGAGCAAGACAAGGTTCTTTTCTCCTTTTGCTGGAAATGTTTTCCATTTATTTAAAAACTCAAATATGCACAGCTATGAAGCCTCCAACGGCACCTCACACAAATTTCACCACAAACATTAAGAAACTAGAGGTGAATTCTGCACTCTTCACCTCGGGAGCCCTTTTTCCTTCAGTAGATTGTTATTGGCTGAGCATTTCTAAAGGCCCGAGAGGGAAAAATGAAAGCAACATTTCCCTTAAGAGCCAAAGAGACAGCGCATGATGGCTCATGCCTGTAATCCCAGCACTTTGGGAAACTGAGGCGGGTGGGTCGTTTGAGCCCAGAAGTTCAAGACGAGCCTGGGCAACATGGCAGAACCCCATCTCTACAAAAAATATAAAACTTAGCCAGGTATGGTGGTACACACCTGTGGTCCCAGCCAGCTGCAGGCTGAGGTGGGAGGATCGCCTGAGCACAGATGGTTGAGGCTGCAGTGAGCCACGATCATGCCACTGCACTCCAGCCTGAGTGACAGAGTGAGACTCCGTCTCAAAAATAAATAAATAAATAAAAAATAAATTAAATTAAAATTGAAAAAAATAAAAATAAAAATAAAAAGCAAAAATGCGGGTAACTTTTTTGATTTGTTGTGACTTGTTTGGTTCAGACCAAATTTCCTAAGGAGGTGAGGTAGCCCTGGATCACCTCAGCAGTTAAGAGATTTCAACATACCCACACTAGCAATAACCTAGACCTTTGCCCCATAATCACCTCCAAATACACTAAGGTCCTCCATCCTCAGTCACCAAAACAGAATTCTTGTCCACAGAGCTGCTCCTTCACTCTTTCCCAACACGGTGTGTTCCCTTGCATTGGATATGGGACATGGGCACTATGATCCCGACCCAGTACACAGTTGGCCCAACAAAGAAAGATTCTTATCCAGGGCTAGGAGCCTGGCACTGACCTCCCCACTCTGTGTGGCTGCTACAGGGAAAAACTTTAAGGCTTGAATCTGGCCCTGACACAGAACAGCTGAGTGATCTATCTGGATGAATTACAAGCCTCCCTGAGCCTTGATCATCCCTAACTAGGGACGGTACTGGCACCCACGTCAACTGAGTGTTCTGAAGATTAAATTCAAACAATTGCACAGAGCCTGATGTAGGTGCCGGCTTACAACCACCCACATTCACGTTCCTTTCGCCTTGTGTCCCGTATACATTCTGGCATGATGGAGTAGGTGAGCCAGATGAGGACAGCTGCTATTTACAGACAAGTCCGACAAACAGATCAGCAACATGACAGCTCTGAGAAAGTCCCAGAATGTATCGTAACCTGGCTTTACAAGTAACCCAGCCAAAACAGGTGTCAGGCTCCTCCTTCTCCAGAGATGACTATCCTATCTAACTCTGTAGAAATGGATTTATCACACGCACACCTGTCCAGCCCTACTGTAAGCCACCCAAATACAAATGCCTTGGCAGGGCCACCAGTGATTGAAAATCTTCAAACCACATGCAGTAGGCAGAATAGTGGCCCCACAGAGATGGCCATATGCTAATCACCAGAACCTGTGAATACATTAAGTGACAGGCAAAGGGGAATTCACGTTGCAGATGGAAGCAAGACTGCTCATCAGCTAACATTATAATAGGGAGATTACCCTCCATTTTCCTGGTGAGCCCAATATAATCACATGGGTCCTTAAAAGTTGGAAGAGAGGACCAGAGAGATGGCAGTGTGAGAAGGACCTGCCCTGACATTGCTGGCTTTCAAAACAGAGGAAGGCGGCCACAAGCCAGAGAAAGGTGGGGGTGGCCTCTGGAGGCTGAAAGAGGCAAGAAAACAGGTTCTCCCCGGGGCCTCCAGGAAGAATGCAGCCCTGCCGGTATCTTTGCTTTAGACAAAAGAGATTTATTTTGGACCTCTGACCTCCAAAACTGTAATATAACAAATGTGTGCTTTTTTTATTTTTTATTTTTATTTATTTATTTATAGTCAGAATCTTGCTCTGTTGCCAGGATGGAGTACAGCGGCTCTATCTCAGCTCACTGCAACCGCCACCTCTCAGGTTCAAGCAATTCTCCTGCCTCAGCCTCCCTAGTAGCTGGGACTACAGGTGCACGCCACCACACCCAGCTAATTGTTATATTTTTAACTAGAGACAGGGTTTCACCATGTTGGCCAGGATGGTCTTGATCTCTTGACCTCATGATCCACCTGCCTCGGCCTCCCAAAGTGATAAATGTGTGCTATTTTAAGCCATTAAATTTGTGGAAATTTGTTACAGCAGCAATAGGAAACACATCGTGTTATCCAATCAAGATCTCTTGAGCAGAGATTCCATAAACCCTGGCACTGCTTAGGGACAGAAATTTTCTTAGCCATTCTCCTTCCCTCCTGAAGATTCTCCATCGTCCTGAACTCTGGCTTGCTGGTTTGGAGCTGGTTACCTTCATTACCTCTTGCCATCATATGGGAGACTTCCTCAACTCCCTTTCCAGATCACTTAGGAGGAGGTTTTGAAAAGGAAGGAGAAGACAGATGGCTGCTGAGATCCTGGAATGATATTGAGAGATGAAATACGATTCCCAGGCCTGCTTTATCCAGCCCTTCAAGTCCATAAAATCAGATCTCCCTTCTTCCTTCTTTATTTCCTTCCTCCTTGCTCTTTTTCCTTCCTTCCCCTCCTTCCTTCCCCTCCCTTCTTCCCCTCCTTCCTTCCCCTCCGTCCCTCCGTCCGTCCCTCCCTCCCTCCCTTCCTTCCTTCCTTCCTTCCTTCCTTCCTTCCTTCCTTCCTTCCTTCCTTCCTTCCTTCTTTCCTTCTACAAACAACTAGTGAGCCTCTAATATATGCTACATACAGCTAGAGGCAAGGGCATACAAAAACAAGTCAATCATCCACAATACCCACCCAAGGAACTCATCAGTTAAAGACTTACCATCCATCTACGGCAGTGATGTGCAAACTTTTTGGACCATTAACCACAGCAATAAATTCATTTTTATATCACAGTCTATTAAACTGAAACAAAAGTTTCACAAAACAATACCAATGCTTACCAGAGGAGATGTACTCTATTTTCCATTCTACTCTATTTCTATTCTATTCTTCATTCTGACCAGCAACCTAGTAAGTTGATTTCATGACCTAGTAATGGATTACACCTCTCAGTGGGAAAAATGCTGACCTAAAAGTCTAGACACCCATACCGAGATGATCAGTGCACAGATCCACAGAGCCTGTCCCCCAGAAATGTTTTCAAAGAATTAGTGGATCCTAGGCCATTCCCTTCCCCCATGCCCCCACCATCCATGCAGGGTGAGCTGACTCAGACTTGCAGGTCCCAGTCATTTCAATGATAAAATCACTCATCGCAAACACACTCACAAGCTCATCACCTCTTGAAGGGAAGGAATCAAAGGTGCTGGATGTGGAAAACCGTGACTCACTGTTCCTGTCAACCAGGTACACGGCTATAAATGTCACTCGAGTGAAATCATAGCAGAGGGCTCACAGTAACGAAGAAAGCACCAAGGAGCCAGTGCTGGGAGCTGAGACCTCTGACTGCTCAGAACAAACCAAAGAGATTAAACTTTACGTAAGGAGCAACAACCACAACAGCTAATGACTAACAATGCACTATAATTGACTTGATCAAACTTCCATCTTAGACTGGGAAGGGTGCTAGTGAGCACATAAGCAATCTGGCCTGAGACCCCAGCCACCTGTGCTCAGGGGGTGAGGGGGGTACTCGCTAAGCAGGAATGTGCCTCTCTTGGGTGCCCCTCCACAAGGCACAACAGGCCACCAGCTTCAGAGAGCACCGCTATAAAAAGCAGCAGAAAAAGTCACAGTACCCTTTTATGTAAGACGACCTTGTTTGCACAGAGATTTTTTTTTTAATGGGAATTTTTACTCTCAATTACTTGTCATTCCACCTAATGACATATATTAAAGTTTATCTTTTCACAGGCTAATTTTAGACGAATACCAGTTCCCAGATCACTGGTTTAGAAAAATATGACCCTGCTTGGCAAATCCAGTCCACTTTCCCAAGAGGAGTTCTATGGCAGGGGAGCTGGCAAGGCCAGGGGCACCGGAGGGTGGGAGTGGGCAGGGTCTCCGTGGTGTGTGTGCAGCCCTTTCTCTTCCTACTGTGTTGCTGCCACCCATACAAACACCAAAATGACTGTGCCAGGGCTTGGGTCGTGTCAGCACACTGACTTTGCGGCACTCGCCTCTTCTTCTCAACAGCTTTGCTGGCAGAAAATATTGAGGTTGAATAAGGTGCTGAAGACAGCACATATCGACAGCAGAACAGTTCTCCAGGAACCCGATATTCCTCTAATCACAATCCCTATTCCTCCTTCACATGGATATGTGAACATAGCACGTACCAACGGCAGAACAGCCCTCCAGGAGCCCAATAGTCCTCTAATCACAAGACAAGTTTCACTGTGATTTATTAGATTCATCCTTTATGCTGTTACTGAGAAAAGATGAAGACTAGAGCCTCACCATTCCATTGTCTGTGGGGGCCACAATGTCATGGAAAGGATCTTGATGAAAACCTGTTTCCACATTCCAGTGGAAGGTGGTCAATCTCACAGCGTGTTTCTGACTCCCACTACTCCAGGAGGAACAGCCCTAGTGCATCTGCCATTTCTGAAGAGAAAATCCAAGCCACCTCCCGTGCCGATATCTCAATACTCATGCCCCTCATGCCTGCAGGCCCCTCTGTTCTCCTCTCATCCCTCTGCCAGCGTGGACCCCGTGATTTATCACATCAGTTTCCCTTTTGCCATTGCTGTTGACTTTCCGGCCTCCTGGTCCTGCATTTTCTCTGTTAAGTTCCAGCCCTGAGTGAACCCAGCCAACCATCCTCACCCCCACACCAACCCATGCCGATAGGCTCTACTGGAGAAAGCAGAGTGGGGAGCAGATCCCCCAAAACATAAATGTCCTCCAGTCCTTGGGGCCCTGGATCTTATGCATCTCTGTAGATACCTTCCCCTCCTATTTCACTGAGTGACATTTCCAAACGCTGAGACCCCAACCCTCACATCTCTGCCCACTTGCCGTATTATGTTTAAAATCAACCATCACACTGGCCTCTGACAACACAGATAAACCAAGGGCATGAGGCGAGCCCTCCCACAGCTGCCGCTCCACCGCGCTTCCTCCTTCCTCCTGTGCTCCCAGGCCCGATGCCCTTCCAGGTCTACAGCTGAACTCTGTCCCTCTGCTCTGCACACCCTCCTCCTTCCCTCTCTTCTCCCTGAGGCCCTCACTCCCCTGCCACCCCGGCTCGCACCATGCTCTCCTCCTTTTCCTCTAGACCGACTCCTCACCTACCTTCTCCTCCAGACACTATCTTAAGTTCTCCTTCCCTTACAGCTGCCTTTTATAGAAAGGCCGTCTGCAATGGATGCGCCCACTTCCTGGTCCCTCAGCCCCAGCTGTCACTCTTCAACCCACTACAGTGAAGTCTCCGTTTCCACGGAAAACGCTTTTGTGGAGGTGAACAGCCTCCCAATGGCCAAAAGTGAGACGGCTTCCTGGCTTCTCTCCTGAGCTCTGCAGGACCTCACGCTGGCTCCCCTCCCACGGCTTGACTCCCTCCTAGTGTGGTTTCCAGCTTGCCATCCTTTCTGTTCCCTCCCACACACCTGACCGTTGTTTTCCTCCAGCATCCCCTTCTGATCAGCTCCTCCACCTTCTCCCAGGATTCTCCTCATCCAAACCCACAGCCAGGGCTTCCCCCGTATCGAGCGCCAGGCCACCCTCTCTTCTGGGCACCAGACCTACACATCCTGCGAGCTGGTGCACTTCTCCCCCTGAGTGCCCCATGGGCCCCTGAAACTCAACAAGTCAGCTCCATGAAGTGGGGGCCAAACTGCTCTGTGGGTCACCCTGGATCCTGAGACCCTAATGCGGCATGTGGCATGCCATCAGCGTTCCATAAATGACTGCTGATATGTTCCAAACCAAATTCATTGATTTTTCCCTTAAAACTGCCTCTCTTCTTGGAATCCCCATCTTAGTGAATGACACCATCCAACCATCCAAGTCGAGTCCTTAGGTCATCCTAGCTGTCCCTTCCCCACCTCCCTACCCAGCATCCATTCAGTGTCAAGCTGTGCAGCTCTCACCTCCATAACATCCCTTGTGTCAGATCCCTTCTGCCCAACCCAGAACCAGCACCTTGTGCCAGGCTCTCACATCTGAACATGAGCAGCATGACTGCCTCCTTTGGACCTCCCACCCCTGGTCTGGCAGCCTCAGAATCACTGCCCCAGGATCCTCACACTCTGACCCCATCTGCCTCTCTAGGTAGAATGCAGGGGACTAGATGGGGGGCCAGTCTGGTTGGGGGATCAGGAGACTTCCATGAGGAAGTGCTTATTGAGATGACCTCTGCAAGATAGTAGGAGGTGGTTAGGCAAAGACCTGTGGGGTGGCGGAGGGCAGAGCAGCAAGCATTGCAGGCAGAGGAAACAGGTGTCCAAGGGGTCTAAGGTTGGCAGGGGCATAGCATGTTCTAGAAGCTACAAGACAGCCGGTGTGGCTGAAGCCCAGGCAGCAAAATGCAGCATCTGGCCAGATGAAGCTGCTGGGGAAACAGGGACCAGATGGCCCAGGGCTTGGGGATGCAGGTGAGAATTTTAGTTTCTTCTTCTGAACACCAGGAAGCAGAAGAGTGACATGATTAAGTCTGCCTTTTGAAAAGATCCCGCTTCAAAAATGCTTAGTTAACGAAGTCATGATGGATAATTTCCTAACATGATAAAATGCAGATATCTCAACCAAAATTCAGCATCTAGAAAGGGAACACTAGTCACATTTCACTACTCACAAACAAGACACAATGTCCACTATCATTGTTCTTCGAGGAGCTGGCCAACATAATTGGGTGAGAAAGAAATTAGAGATTTAAAAATGAGAAAAAAGGAGGTACAGCTCTCACTATTTGCATATGATATGCCTATATAGCTAAAAACCCCAAAAGAATCCATTAAGAAACTACTCAAACCATAAGAGAATTCAGTAGGGTGGTAGAAGCAAATTAATATGTAGAAATCAGTAACTTGCTTGTATACGAACAATAAACAGTTATAAGAGGTATTAGAAGGAAGGAAAGGCCTCCATTTATAATAGAAGCGAGACGGTGAAATTAACAATAGATGAAACAAGAGTTGTACAAGATCCTTTTGAAGAGAATTTAAATTAACCTGAGGGACGCAGAAGGCTTGATATCTATTCCTGGACAGGAAGATTCCACAATAAGACAATGTCAATGCTTCCTAAATTAATCTATAAACACAATGCAACCCCAATAAAAATAACAATGGGAGTATTAAACATCAGAACACTCTGATTTTGGCGTGTATCTGAGAAGCTCCCTCTGGCTGCAGCGTGGTTGGCTATGGACTGAAGAGTGAGAGTGGGCGGGCTGGTGGCCAACCTAGGACACCTGGCAGGGATCCTGCTGAAGAAGCTGGGCCCAGCTGAGTCTGGGGCCTGGGGTGGGGTTGGAGACACAGTGAAGGGCATATTTGAGAGACGTTTCTGTGGAGAAATTCCCAGGCCGTGGTGATTGATTGGATAGGGGAAGTGAGAAACAGAAGTCAAACCAGGACTCCTGGTTTGTTCATTTAATCATTAATCGAATCTCCTGCAAACTTATCCCCATGTTACTAAAATCACTGCTCAGGGCAGGGTTTCTGGGCCCCCAGACAGATTTCACAAGGCCCTCCAAAAAGGCTTGTTAACCAGTTGTTTGTTCACAGCCGACTGAAGTACCACGTTTGCTCTCTGACTGGGCTAATTACGTGTTCCACTTAGAGCTTTGGAGAACAGGACGGCTTCAAGCTCAGAAAGCCTCAGAAAGACACTTGTTCTTTCCCTGTCTGTGCTGTCATCCCCCCTTTTGATTCAAAATTGCACCACCAAAAAATAGGGCAGTGATTGTGTTTGAGTTTGACCTCGTCAGATTCAACGTTTACCTGAGCTGTGACCTGACATCTCCGTACTGCCTGCACTCTTCTTTAATAAATAAATGAGTCCTGAAGGCAAAACAAAATTTCTCACCATCACTGGCAGGCCATTTTATCGAATCTCCTGCAAACTTATCCCCATGTTACTAAAATCGCTGCTCAGGGCAGGGTTTCTGGGCCCCCAGACAGATTTCACAAGGGATATTCACAGCAATATCCCTTTAAGGGTTGCCTTTTTTCCCCCCTGTTCAGAATTCTTTTCAACACATTTTTCAGACAGAACAAAGTGAGTTTAAATATATCACACAGTGGCTGCCTCTCAAACATCCACAGAAATCATTTCAGTGAATGTGTTGTTTGATATGAAAAAGAAGTGCATTTGGTTTGGGTGCGAACAGACTGTTACGCGAAGCATACATCTGTTAAAACTTAGGTGATATAAGTCGAAGCTCTGGATGGGACAAGTTGAGGTCCAGCTTACCTCAAGTGCCTGCCAGGCTGGGCTTTCTCTGGGAGCTACGCAAGCGCTGATGGATGCCTGAACCAGTGTGCTGTGAAACCTCACATTGCACACGAATCGCCTGGGGGGTTAGAGTCTGCAGGTCTGGGGTGGAGCCTGAGATTCTGCTTTTCCAATATAAACTCCTACGCGATGCCATCCTCCAAATCCACAGATGGCACCTGGAGTGGCCAGAGTTTAAATCGGCTCAGCAAGTTGGAAGCCACATTTCTCAAGGATTAGCCTGTAGGTTGGGATGCATTCTCTTTGCTTACAAAACAGAGATTTTGCCACCATCTTATGTCAAAGAACTTCAGATCTAACACGTGGATGTTTTCAAGTCTTTTCAGACTATAATATTTGGAGGTCAGAATACCCAATCTCAATGTTATATATGCTGAAAATTCATACCTGGAAAATCCCACAATACTTACTAAACCCTCACCAATTTGGATTAAATAAAAGGGGAATTTTATTTATGGAATTTTAAAAACATAATTCGGCTTATTACTTTCAGTTTCATAGGCTAAGCAAGCTTGAGGTGTTAGAAAAAGTAATAATTCATCTACTTCCCTATGGATAATGTTATTGTACTTCATTTGCACTAAGAAAAAAAAGTCTAGGTCTTCTCAGCACCCCACCCCACCATATGAATAATCACAAATTCCAAATGAAAGGAAAAGGATTTTCAAGAGTCCTCCTACATTTAAAATTAAAAGGCCCCTAAAACTGACAATATCTGTGTCAGTTCCTTCAGCTGTGACCATCCTGCCAGTGAGGCTTCATTCATCCCATTTTTGAGGTGGGAAAATTAAGGCCTAAAGTCACATGAAAAGTCAGTAGAACTCAAAGTCAGTGACACTTTGGGGACCTTATTAAGCTAAGGAATATCAACAACAATAACCTTTACCCACTCAAGTGCCAACTGCCTTGAGGGAAGGTTTGTGTCTCCTGACAAGCATACGATCTCAGTCTAGTTTGTTTGGCCTTGGAAAACATTGTCCTTATCGACTGAAAAGTAGAATGCCTGAGAAAGAGTAAATGAACTGCTTTTTGAAAAGAGGGGAAGTTAGTAAAGCACACACATTTCAGCTGCTTTTCCTGTAACCACACAGATCTGTGCTCCTTGACACAAAAGGCCATCAGGACAGATTGTGGGAAGAGCCACTCTGTTTTGCAAAGAGGTATATAAAATACAGAATACAAAGGTACAAAATTTAAAAATATAAAAAGCACAGAAGGGGGGTCCATGCAAATGCCTTGGACATACTATTACTGTACTATCTTCTCCTCCTCCTGGTTATCACAGAGGGCTTACCCTGCCCATCCTGATCATGGGGAGTCGAAACCTTAAAACATGGGGCATCTTTAAAAATCATTAAATGAAAATAGAGTGTAGAGTCTGCCCACATAGTAAGGGCCCATGAGAAGTTTTCAGTTACCTTGGGTTCTATGAAAACCTGCAACCTTCCACTGATGGTCTTCCCATCGTCCTATCAGAGCTGATTTCTTCCCCGGGTAACGCTCCACTAGAGGCTGCTGAGTTTAGCTTCACAATAGCAGGTGGGTTCCTTCTATTCCTTTAAATGTGGGATGTGTGGGATGGAAGCACAGAATCCAGAAACGGAGATGGAATTTTTTTAAACCTGGAACATTCATTGAACATGTATGGGAAACATCTGGCAGAGGAAAAAAATACAGTTTGCATTGTTTCTCTGACAGCAACCCTTGCACCAATGTCCACATCTATCTTAACACAGAGAGTTTTCTGACATCCCACCCTCAACCCACCTTTCTGTGCTACTGTAACCCTTGATTAATAAAGCTAACCTAAGACTATCCAGAGAAGAGCCTCCAGATGCCTGGAAATGCTCTGGATGGGGCTGGGATAAGTTACAGTCCAGCTGGTTGAAAAGGGCTCTAAGCTGAGACCCCGGCACGTGGGTTCAAGTTTCCCCACGCTCATCAGTTTCTTACCTGCTAAGTGGAGCTAAATTGCCCGCCCCTCAGAATCATTATAAGGCTCCTGAAGCCTAGAACGAGTTCAATACATGCTGAGTGAATGAATGAATCTTCAGATGAAATAATTATGTGAAACACACAATCACAGGCTGGGCGCGGTAGCTCACGCCTGTAATCCCAACACTTTGGGAGGCCAAGGAGGGTGGATCGCCTGAGCTCAGGAGTTCCAGACCACCCTGACCAACGTGGTGAAACGCCATTTCTACTAAAAATACAAAAATTAGCCGGACGTCGTTGTGGATGGCTGTAATCCCTGCTACTCAGGGGGCTGAGGCAGGAGAATCGCTTGAACCCAGGAGGCAGAGGTTGCTGTGAGCTAAGATTGCGCCACTGCACTCCAGCCTGGGCAACAGAGCAAGACTCTGTCTCAAAAAAAAAAAAAGAAAAAGAAAAGAAAAGAAAGAAAAGAAACACACAATCCAAATGTTAGTTGTTATTATTCTTTTAGTGCTTTCCCATTAAGGTTCTCAAAGCAGAGTTCACTGAGCAGGCAGTTTGCTTCTATCTTGACTTGTAGAAAAGTTTTAGACTCCAAATTCTTGGTAGAAAGTCTACTTGATTTTCATTCTGGGCTCTGAGGTCATAACAGCACCCATCTTTATTGACGGCGCCCTTTTTTAATAACACTGAGGATTTGCTACAGAAGAAAATAAAGTGAAGTGCCTTACTAAAAAAGAGATTGCGTTAGTTCAGATGTGTTCTGCTGCAAAGCATCAGAAAACCTGACTCAAGCTAGCTTAACTCAGATGAGGTGGGGTCATCTGAGACCTCAGGGCCTCCGCTGAGCTGAAGATCAGGACAGCTGCTCCTGAGGCCTGCTGCACAGGGCTCTGTCGCCAAGGCAGAGGAAGGGAATGTTTGGTGGGTAGGCAACCAACAAGGCCACTGCAGACACCTAATAGCACATCTGTCCATTCAAGCAGTGGCTCCCATCCGTCCTTGATGTTGTCTCCCTTTCTGAGTCATTCGCTCCTACTAGGCTGAAATGTGACCAAGTTCTGACCTATGCTTGTAGAGAGCAACCTACTTCTATACAGTGAAAGAAGGGAAGTCATTACTGAGATGTGCTCAAAGCTGACCGAGGCCACTCAGCCACGCTGGTAATGGCCCACCACTTCAATGACTGTACCTTCTCTCCTCTCATTAGTGCCCCGATTCAGCCCACCACTTCAATGACTGTACCTTCTCTCCTCTCATTAGTGCCCCGATTCTGCTTTCCCACTGTGAGGGTTTTCATGCCATGCTAGAGACCTTAAAATAACCTGGGGAGATGGCAAATAAGCACAAGAAAAGATGCTCCATGTCTCATGTCATTAGGAAATTGCAAATTAAAACAACAGTAAGATACTACCACACATTTACTAGCATGGCTAAAATGCACAACACTGACAACACCAAATGCTGACAAGGATGTGGAGCAGCAGGAACTCTCATGCACTGCCCGTGGGAATGAAAAATGGTGTAGCCACTTTAGAACACAATTCAGTGGTTTCCTACACAGCTAACCACAGTCTTACCATGTATCCAGCAATCACGTCCCCTGAAAACTTATGTCCACATACAAACCTACCCATGAATGTTTATGGAAAGTTCATTCATAATTGCCAAAAATTGGAAGCAACCAAGATGTCCTTCGATAGGTATAGAAAAACAAATGGTGGTATATCCATACAATGGAATAGTATTCAGCAATACAAAGAAATGAGCTATCAAACCAAAAAAGATACAAAGGAACCTTGGATGCACATGGGTAAGTGAAAGAAGCCAACTGAAAAGGCAACATCCTGCATGATCCCAACTCTATGACAGTCTGGAAAAGACAAAACTAGAGAGACAATAAAAAGACTAGTGGTTGCCAGACTTCGGGTGGAGGATGGGGAGGAGGCAGGGGGAATTTACAAGGCTATTTTGTACAATACAGTATCATACAGGGAATTTAGAAGGCTATTTTGTTTGATACGGTATCATACAAAATAGCCTTGTATGATATGAAAAAACTATTTTTGTATGATACTGTAATGGTGGGTACAGGACATTAGGCATGACATAAATCCATAGAATGTACAACACAAAGAGTAAACCCTAAACTGTAGACTTTAGTTAATAATCATGAATCAATATAGGTTGATCAACTGTAACAAATGTACCACACTATCATCACAGCCAAAGACTGGAGGGACAACCCCAGGAAGAAGACACCAGGAAATCAAAGCTCCTGCTTTCTGCCAACATGGGGATCCCACAGTCCCTGCAGCAGAGAAATGGTTGAAATCCCCAGTCCTATTCCAAGCCTGCTGCTCCGCAAATGGTCCTACACCTGCGAGTACATTTGAAACGTATCACAAGGACTACACTATATATGACATCCTAGCATCTTATAGTGCAATCGTCCAGTATAATTCTTCAGCAGTCCAATATAATAACTGAACTGCTAAAGGCTCCCTGAGTGCTTCTACCCAGCTTAGTAACTCTGTCTTTAAATAGCCTTATCTTGGACATATGTGTGGGGCTCTGACTAACAAGGAAACATACACCTGGTGGATGATTTGGAGACGGGTTTATTTGAAGAAGTTTGGCACTACATTCACTCACTAAGATGTTTCTGGAATACTAAACTGTGTACTTGCTGAGAGATGGGGAATGGGATGAGGAGGGTAGAACACAGTTATCTGTATTTCATTGTGTAGTAAAACGGCACACTTGAAGTCTTGAAGCAATTTAATCATTTAAAGGCCTCTTTGTGTTCTCAAAATATGAACAAGGCTTATCCACCCATGTTTCCAGGCCTACGTTTTATTAAACCTATCATTTTTCCCTACTGCTTTGGACATCCTTCCTAGATAAAGGGCACAGGCCTCTGATAATGAACAGTCAAATAAAAACATGTCCTGTTCCATACATCCTCTAGAAAGCAAAGTGCAACACACTCAGCTTTATAGCCCACTTCTCGAACTGCTTCACCCTCCTTCATGCCTGTAGGAGTATAAATTGGTTCCATATCTGCGTAAGTCAATTTGGGAATATTCTTTAAAACTTTGAATGTAGTTTTAAAATTGTTGACCCAGCGATTCCATTTGCAGGACTTCATCATTTTAGCAAGTACAAAAACTGACCTCTAACACACGCTCCACCCCGACCTCTGATGGGTTTGAGAATGGGTCATAAGACACACGTGGGACAGGGCCTCCTCACTTCTGAGAAGGAACCAGGGGAAGCCACGGCCTCACCTTTTCCTGGATGTTGTCAGGTCTGGATGTGTCCCCTGGAGTCAGTGCAGCCATCCTGGGACCATGCAGAGTAACTGCAGAGGAGCACAGTTACTCCTCTGCAGAGGGAGTCTTGCTCTGTCACCCAGGCTGGAATGCAGTGGCGTGATCTCAGCTCACTGCAAGCTCCGCCTCCTGGGTTCGGGCCATTCTCCTGCCTCAACCTCCGGAATACCTGGGACTTACAAGCGCCCGCCACCACGCCCAGCTAATTTTCTGTAGTTTTAGTAAAGACAGAGTTTCACTGCGTTAGCCAGGATGGTCTGGATCTCCTGACCTCATGATCCGCCCACCTCAGTCTCCCAAAGTGCTGGGATTACAGGCGTGAGCCACCATGCCCGGCCTTCTTCGTCTTTATGGAGATAATAGATTTATGTGTCATATCCGCCAATGCAAGTCATCATTTTCTATAACTTGCAGCTGAAAGCCATCTGATACAATCCTACAAACAAAGGCACACATATCTGCCAAACTCGATGTCCAAGAATGTTTACTGCAGCCTAGTTAATAACAGCTGAAAACTGGAAACCCAAAAGTCCATCCTGGCTGAGTAAATTAGGGTCCATCCATACTACAGAATGCTAAGCAGCTCTTAAAAGGGGAGAGGGGCTCTATATGTGCTGATATGAAAAAATGCCCATGATATGTGGTTAGTTGACAAAAAACAGTATAGAACAGTATATGTAGTAGGATTTCACCTGTATAAAATATACACATATGCTTTTATCCACATCTTGGGTAGGGATGACAGCATCTAACTAGGCAGAGCAGCTGCATAAAGACATCACATCCCTGTTTCTGGAACTAAGGAGCATACAGAATTGGATAAGAGTGAACTGCAACAGGATTAATGAGCACCCATACACCCACATATATACAATTCTGGAAGGATGCCATAAAATTGCCAACAATGAGCCGGGTACGGTGGCTCATGCCTGTAATCCCAGCACTTTGGGAAGCTGAGGTAGGCAGATCACGAGGTCAGGAGTTCGAGACCAGCCTGGCCAACATAGTGAAACCCTGTCTCTACTAAAAACACGCACACACACGCGGAAAAAAACATTAGCCGGGCATGGTGGTAGGTGCCTGTAATCCCAGCTACTTGGGAGCTGAGGCAGGAGAATTGCTTGAACTCAGGAGGCGGATCTTGCAGTGAGCCGAGATCACACCATTGCACTCCAGCCTGGGCAACAGTTCAAGACTCCGTCTCAAAATAAATAAATAAATTAATTAATTAATTAAAATTGCTAACAATGGCTACAAGTCAGGAGTGGCAAATGGGAGGTGAATTAGTTTTCATTCAACAGTGTCTGTACTGTTCAAATTTTTTACCATAGCATGTACTATGTTTATCATTCTTTTTTTTTTAATGAGACAGGGTCTCACTCTGTCACCCAGGCTGGAGTGCAGTGGCACAGTCATGGCTCACTACATCCTATATCTTCTGGGCTCAAGCAAGCCTCCCACCTCAGCCTCCAGAGCAGCTGGGACCACAGGTATGTGCCACCACACCTGGCTAATTTTTTTGTTTGTTTGTTTGATAGAAGGTCTCACTGTGTTGCCCAGGCTGGCCTCAAACTCCTGAACTCAAGCAATCCTCTTGACTTGGCTTCCTAATGTGCTGGGATTACAGGCGTGAGACACCACATCTAGCCTATAATTTCTTGAATCAAGATGAAAAATACTTTCAAAATGTTCAAAGGATTCAATTATAACACATCACAGAAATTCAAACGGCAAATATACATAGAAAAATCACTGCCTAGAAATCCATTCAAATCACCTACAACCTTTCTAGCTCCTTATAGCGATATGAATTAGGGGACTACACATTAACATTAATATAGCTTAAGTAAAACAAAATTTAAAAAATACAATCCACATGCACACAAGTGCACTCCAAAGCCAAATAACTTTTTCCAGTGATCCACATGGCTGTTACTTGCCAGGGATGAGAGTTGCCTATGACGCTTGGAGAATAATTCTGGGAAGATCCAGGTTCTACTTGGCCTCCCAGGTTTACTTTTAAAGCCCAGTTCGCACATGGGGCACTTCATCAGAATTGCTGAGTGAATATGTTGTCTTTGGTATCTCTTCAAGTTAGAAAATTATACCTCCCTTGGAGTTATTTTTGCCACCAACTTTTTTTTTCTTTTCTCTTTCTTTTTTTTTTTTTTTTTTTTTTTTTTTTTTTTTTGAGATGAAGTCTTGCTCTGTCACCCAGGCTGGAGTGCAGTGGCACCATCTCGGAGGCAATCTCTGCCTCCCGGTTCAAGCAGTTCTCCTGCCTCAGCCACCCAAGTAGCTGGGATTACAGGCATGTCCTACCATGCAGGCTAATTTTTGTATTTTTAGTAGAGACGGGGTTTTACCATGTTGGCCAGGCTGATCCAAAACTCCTGACCTCATGTGATCCGCCCACCTTGGCCTCCCCAAGTGCTAGGATTACAGGGGTGAGTCACCGTACCTGGCCTTGCCACCAACTTTTAATCCACCCTTCTAAAGCATTCAGGATAGAAAAAAAATGGACATCATCTTATTTCTGACAAGTTCTTTGCTGATAAGCTTTGTTCTCACGGAGCACATCCCACCTGTTCTATAAAAGCCCTAATATTACCCAATTTCCATTCTTTCCTCAATAAGCATTTGGAGAGCTCTGTTCATTCTTGAAACAGCACTCCCTGTCCTTCCTGCCTCTACCAATTCATCTGACAGTGGTGATTTTTTAAAAATACCTTCCTATCCCTTGCAAAGCCCTTTGATAAACTGGCAATAAAGACAGTATCAGTAGCTTGTTATGACAATATTAGTTACAATATTGTTTAATAGCTTTTTAGAGCCTAGCACAGCCCAGAACATAAAAGGAACTTTAAAGAAAAAAAGAAATAGTAATTCAATGGTTTATTCATGATGTACTGATTGAAAAGCTGGACGAGTCAAACGTATTATCAGTACAGTTCTCTTGACAGTAAGTGGGGCCAGCCCAGCACCCACTTTCTCTGCCAACATCCCACCATTGTCCTCTGTAGGAAGTGTGGCCCATTAAGTCCTTGAACCCTCGTAAGAGCAACTTTAGAGTTGTAACTATAGAGACAAAAAACGGTATGACAGTTACAAAGAGCCAAGCAAATGTTCTCAAAATGTCTCGAAAGCCTGCACTTGGGACAGGCAAGGAGAATGAACAGAATTCAGAATTTAATCAGGCAGTGTAGAAATTTGTTTTAAAAAAAAAAAAAAAAAAAGCTGCAAACCTGAACTAGATGGTGCAGAACTGAAATGGAAAGAAGACGTGAAGGAATTTCATAAGGCTGTCAGGAAAAACATAAACCACCAACGTATGATATGGACACTGAATATCCTCTGACATTGCAAAGACCCTAAACTAGGTTCCCGGTGCCCAGGGGTGGCCTGGACAAATCACCCTGCACGTGTGCATCCCATAGGTCTCTTGGCCTGGATGAAAGTCTCTGGAGGCAGCTGCAGCCCATAGAGATGGTCAACATCTCATAGTCATATACTGTCCTGGAAACTCCAGACTACAGCACCAGCGCTTCCTCAGGATCCCCTTCCTCCAAGCACAGCACAAGTCAATGCAGAATGCTCATGCTCATTCTGGCTTTTTTGTTGTTGTTGTTTGTCTGAGACGGAGTCTTGCTCTGTCGCCCAGGCTGGAGTGCAGTGGTGCGATCTCGGCTCACTGCAAGCTTCGCCTTCCGGGTTCACGCCATTCTCCTGCCTCAGCCTCCCGAGTAGCTGGGACTACAGGCGCCCGCCACCACGCCCGCATTTTGGCCTTATTTTAAAGGTGGAAGTGGAAGGGTGGCACCATGGTTTTCATAATCAAGAGTGCCAGCTAGCCTACTTTTCTAGAAACTGAGATCACTGGGGATGGGGGGAAGCTCAGAGGCCATCAGCATCTTTCAGAGATGAAGAAAGCAAAGCCCAGGGAGGCAAACAGAGTTGGTTGTGGGTACACCAGAGGCAGCGGCAGAGCCAGAGCAAGAACCCAGTGCTCTCTCAGCTGGGCAGGGTGGTACATGCCTGTAATCACAGGAAGCCAACGTGGGCAGATCACCTGAGGTCAGGAGTTCAAGACCAGCCTGGCTAACATGGTAAAACCCTATCTCTACTAAAAATACAAAAATTTGTTGGGCATGGTACACCTGTAATCCCAGCTACTCTAGAGGCTGAGGCACAAGAATCCCTTGAACCCAGGAGGCAGAGGTTGCAGCGAGCTGAGATTGCGCCACTGCACTCCAGCCTGAGCAACAAAGCAAGACTCCATCTCAAAAAAAAAAAGAAAGAAAAAAAGAGCCAAGAACCCTGTGCTCTCTCTACAAATCTTCTATGGGTAAGGACGACCCAGTGGTTAATGTTGCTTTAGACTGTATTCTTAGGGAAACAAGCCAAACACTAAATGCTCCATGCAGAGGGGCTGCCATCCTATCTCATCAAATAACTTCAGACCTTTCCCCTCACTTTGGAAAGAAGGGCAAGAAGCATGTGTCAAAGTTCTGTGATGTTAACATGCCCAGGTCTCCAGTTATTGGAAAGCAATGGGCTGACCAAGGGAGCTGGAAATTTCTATCCCAGGGGTGACTTTTCCTCATGCAATCAAGCCAGCACCTGGCTCAGTTTCCATCAGGACGGTCCTGCCAGAGGCAGATGAAGGCAGCGAACTGGCAGAGAATTTATTCATAATAGAAGCCTCTAGTCAGTGTGAGGGAGATTCAGCCTCAGCCCGAAGTTCACTTAAAATCCAACACTGACCCCACCTGCAGGCTCTGCTCCCCCAGAACCCAGCTGGTGGAGGCAAGTGATGGGGTGGAAACAGACGTTTGTTGCTCCACATTTCTGCTCTCTCGTCTGGCCAGTTATTTCAAATCGCTGACCACGTTGCTTTTTTCCTCCTCCTTTTTCTTGCCTCCCCATTCCTTGGTAAACTCCCAGCATCTGGTGTTTAGAGAAAGATACAGCTGGGCCAGGCACGGTGACTCATGCCTGTAATCCCAGCACTTTGAGAGGCCAAGGCGGGCGGACCACCTGAGGTCAGGAGTTCCAGACCAGCCTGGCGAACATGGTGAAACCCCATCTCTAATAAAAATGAAAAAATTAGCCGGATATGATGGCGTGCCACCTGTAGTCCCAGCTACTTGGGAGACTGAGCCAGGAGAATTGCTTGAACCCAGAAGGCGGAGGTTGCAGTGAGCTGAGATGGTCCCATTGCACTCCAGACTGGGCTACAAGAGCAAAACTCCACCTCAAAAAAAAAAAAAAAAAAAAAAAAAGAGATAGAGAGAGAAAGATACAGCTATAGGGTCTAATGTGCATCCATTATCACCCATGTTAAATGCTTCCAGAAACACTATTTATTGAAAGATGTCCCTACAAAGCACAGGATAATTTCCTCACATCGGTGGAGTCTGAAGTACTAAATATGAAACATCATCATCCTCCAGGCTAAAAACCAAGGTAAAGAGACTGTGCCAGACAGGACAAATGAAGAACAGCAGAGGACGTAAAGGCCAGTCTCTGACCACCATCAGTTGTAGCTGGACTTCCTTTCTCTAAGTCTTTTTCCTCGGGCAACATGAAGAAGCGTCCCCCTCCCCAAGGCCAAGGCCTCCACCCGGGCTCAGGATCCCGCCCCTCCCGCCTTCTCAGGAACACTGCATTGCCAAATACGCAAACTTATTTAAATCCCTACCATTAAAAGAAAGAAAAAAAGAAAGAAAGGTCTCCCAGCCCCGTACCCTCTTCCAGCCGCTGACCTAGCTCTATTCTCCCCTTCATGGCCAAACTTGCAAAGTTTGCTGCCACCCACTGATTCCCCAGCCCACTCCAATCTGGTGTCCCCACCACTATTTTGCCAAAACGGCTCTTGTGAAGGTCACCAATGACCTGCGTGTCACCGAATCTGGCAGTCATTTCAGCAGCGACCTTCACTTCACTGCCTCCTCTGAAGCACTGTCTTCCCTTGCTGTCTTCCCTTGCTGTGCTCCCCCTGCTCTGCACAGCCTCCTCCTCCTCCTGTGCCCAACCTCAACAGGTCCCAAGTGGCCGCTCCTTCATGTTAGACATTTCCTTAGACGTCGCCACTACCTATAATAGATCTCTCTCTCTCTCTCTCTCTCTCCCCCGCCACCAACTCCCTGACCCCCCACTGCCTCCATCCATTCAACGTGGCAAACCAGGACCTAGGAGTCATTCCTGATGACCCCTTTAGCCCTTCCCATAAGCAGTCTAAGGACAGTCAGCTATGCCCTCTCCAAGATGGGCATCTACTTTTCTCCATCACGTTTGTCATTCCTGGTCCATAGCCCACCTGGATTTCCTCAACAGCCTCCCTCCTAATAATGCTCTCCCCCTACCACCCCGCCTTCTCCAATCAGCTCCTCACATGTAGCCAGAGTCATCATGTCAAAGCCCTTTTGTGACAGTGTTCTATCCCCTCATCCCATGGCTTCCTATTGCTCATCTCAAAGGCCTGCCTGGTCTACCTCCCAGTTCCTCAAAAGTGCCAGGAGGGAGGCTCCTCCTGGGAAGTGATCCGTCCTCCCCAACTTTACCTCGTTCACTCCTCCTCATTCTTCAGACCTCAGCTCCCCCAGGAAGCCTTCCCTGCCCTGTCACCCCCTGTCAGGTCAGACAGCTCCACTCCACTCTCCTACCTCTGTACGCTTTGCTTTCCTAGAGTTCATGGTAGCTCGAATTCTACATTTTCCATGTGATTTTTCAGGTTAATATCTTTGCCCATCCCCACTACGAGGGTAGCCTGGAGATACATATCCCAGGCTCCTATTCCAGGAAGGAAAATGGACTGAGAGCCCCGGATCCCTAAAAACATCCTTGTACATTTAATCCCTTTGCCTCTGCTTCCCTGAGGACCTAGAGCAACACAGCCCTCAAACTCTAAGTCCCACAAATACAAGGACCTTGTCTGTTGCCAGTTCATCTCCAAGACAGGCCTAGTGCCGTAATTCTGAACGCATATTTGTGGAATGAATGAATGAATCACTGAATCTATCATCTTTGAAGGCACCTGCAATACAAACATCCAGAATCTCTTGTTGATTTCGTGCCCTTTACTTAGTGCCATGTGCATCTGCATAAAATACTGAGTAAATGCTCAAGGCCGTCACTGAGTTAGGGCGAGTTCCCAAGTAATAGGAGGCAAGTCACAGCAGAGCCCAGTCACTTTGTTACACTGCAGTGTGACATAAGGAAGGGACTGGGTGATGCACTGAGAGAGACAGTGATACATTCACTTCTATGTGCAGTAAATAACCACAGAAAGAGGCTGGGTACAGTGGCCCACGCCTGTAATCCCAGCACTTTGGGAGGCCAAGATGGGTGGCTCAACTGAGGTCAGGAGTTCAAGACCAGCCTGGCCAACATGGCGAAACCCCGTCTCTACTAAAAATATAAAAAAAGTTATCCAGGTGTGGTGGCACACAACTGTAGTCCCAGCTACTCAGGAGGTTGAGGCAGGAGAATCACTTGAACCCAGGAGGCGGAGGTTGTGGTGAGCCGAAGGTGCACCATTGCACTCCAGTCTGGGCAACAAAGTAAGACTCTGTCTCAAGATCAAAAAAAAAAAAAAAAAAGCACAGAGACAAATGTGCTGGGTGACCTGCGACCTGCGCAGTGTCCTCCCAGCCTTTCCAGGGTGGAGGGAATACAGTGGCATTCAACAGACACCTTGTAACTCATCACAGATGTCCATGAGAAGCCACATGGATGGAACCTGAGTCCAGGCACACATTTTCCAGAGAAAGAAAAGAAGTTGCTGTGGGTAGAGAGGAGTTTTCAGGCTCCATGGAGACAGGCTTTAGACGGAAAAAAGACATTTTAGAAAATGCAGTGTAGAAAGCTCCCACACATCCAGCCCACTAAGTCTCTGAATGTGAGGAATTTTTGGCTGCCTTCTGACTTTAAAAAAAAAGAAAGGAAAGCTTTAAAACAGAGATACCTTTAAAAGAAAAAAAAAACTTTCTGAAAGAATATTATCTGCTATTTCAGGTAATTTTAAAACTATGAAATAAGAAATTCCCCTTCCTGAGGCAAACTAAGGCAGTGATGTCTTACCAGTGACTGTTGGTAACATGGAATCAGAGAAGCTGTAGCCACCCGTAAGATGCCAGGCGAGGAGACGAGAACAGCTGTTCATCAGCTCTCTCTCCATATGTAAATCTTCAGTGGCGTATCCTGAGCAAAACCTCCGTGTTTTCGAACTGTCCCCAGTTGTCTGCTGTGGTGAAGATTCAGCTTTGAGCTGAGAGGCAGAGAGAAGCAGGAGAACCATGGGCCCACCCCTCGACCCCCTGCAGGGCCTCACATCACCGCTTCTACAAACACCGAGTGCATGTCTACTCTATGCCAGGCACTGTTCTTGGCACTTTAGATGCTTCTATGGAAAGGGATTACACTTCCCACTTCCTCCCTCATTCACTGTCTCCCTCACTTCCAAGACTATTCCTGAAGTCTCCCTTCAATCTGCCGTTCAGTACTGTGAGCCGACCTCCTTTCACTTTGGCGCTGATGCCAAACAGCTAACCCCACGGGCTCTCTAAAACATATGTCCTTGAAAGCTGTTGTATCTGTAACTTATGGGCCAAAAAAATACAGATCCCACAGTCTTTCTTCTTTCCCATGGACCTGATTTCCCAACACTTTATCCTCACTGGTGCTCTCATGCAAACTTATTTCCAGAACTTCATGTCCACAATTTGACAAACGGTTTTGCTCTGATTCTGACGTGGGCATGGACCTACGTGGTCTCTCTGCTGTCCAAGCTAATTATGGTGCACTTGTGCTTATTACTCCTCACTCTCCAATTCTCCAAAGTACTTGAGTTATACCACCATTTCCACCTGAATTGTGAAGGTAATGACCACTCCAAGCTAAGACAATTCCCACTGCAAACTGCATTCTATTGGCCGGGCACGGTGGCTCACACCTGTAATCTCAGCACTTTGGGAGGCCAAGGTGAGTGGACTATTTGAGGTCAGGAGTTCAAGACCAGCCTGGCCAAGATGGTGAAACCCCATCCCTACTAAAAATACAAAAATTATTTGGCGGATGCCTGTAGTCCCAGCTAGTTGGGAGGCTGAGGCAGGAGAATCACTTGAACCTAGGAGGTAGAGGTTGTAGTGAGCCAAGATCGCGCCACTGCACTCCAGCCTGGGTGACAGAGCGAGACTCCGTCTCAAAAAGAAGAACTAAAATAAAAATATAGGTATATAGGAAGGAAAGCCCTTTTTACCATTTTTAAATAATTACAGACTCACAAGGAGCTCCAAAAATAGTGCAGAGAGTACTCAACCTTTTACCTTCTCTCTTTGTTTTCTTATTTTCCTTAACCTTAACCTTTTCTTCACATCTCTTACCTTCTATGTAAGAAAGTACCAGCACCCAACTTCCCCCAGGAGGGACATCTCACATAACTGGAGGTTGGCTGGCACGGGACAATGAGCTAGTCTACACACCCTACTCTGATGGCCAGAGTTTTTGCATGCATTTGTTTATTTGATATATCCTTATGTACAATTATATGACATTTTCTCACACAGATTTATCGAGATGCATTCTTGTCCCATCCACACAAGGGAGCTCTCCTTGCTGCCCTTATGGCCCCATCACCGACTCCCTCCTCCCTGGCAACCACTTGTCTGATCTCCATCTCTGTATGATGTCATTGTGAGAATGTTATATAAATGGCACCATAGAGTAACCCTTTGAGATTGGCTTTTCTTCATTCATTGAAAGCTTTTAATAAATAACATGTTCTGAGTTTCATCACTACTCCTACCACCTCACCGTAAGCCCTAGGATTCTGATTCAGTCGGTCTAAGGTGGGGTCCAGAAAATGGCATATTCAAAAGCTGCCCAAGGAATCCTTACCCACTGCAGCTTCTGAGCCACTGGCCTGGACCATCTCTCCTCCAGCTAACGGATGTCTGTGGTGTTAAAGATGGAATCAAGATTAGGCGCAGTGGCTCACGCCTGCAATCCCAGCACTTTGGGAGGCTGAAGCGGGTAGACCACAGGGTCAGGAGATCGAGACCATTCTGGCCAACATGGTGAAACCCTGTCTCTACTAAAAATACAAAAATTAGCTGGGTGGTGGCGCATGCCTGTAATCCCAGCTACTTGGGAGGCTGAGGCAGGAGAATCGCTTGAACCCAGGAGGCAGAAGTTGCAGTGAACCGAGATCATGCCACTGCACTCCAGCCTGGTGACAGAGTGAGACTCCACCTCAAAAAAAAAAAAAGAGATGAAATCAAATGTCTTGCTAAGGCAGGTAAGCTTACCTCTACCACCTCCTTCATCTGCCACAACCTTGGAGCTTCCAAGGAAACTGGATTAGCCTAAAGTGACTACTTCCTCATTAAACTGCACTAGCTTTTATCTTATAGCCTATTATTTCTAAGGTGCCAGATAACTGAGTTGGTAATGAGTTGTCCTTGTTGTTTTCAAAATTATTTCTAGCTGAAAGATCTGCAAGTCTTTATACATAAATTCTTACTTTTTCATTCAGAATCTTTTTTTAAATACAAAATGCACTGCAACAAATCCAGTCAATTTTATGTCTCCCCTGGACCCAAACAGCACTACCATGACATAGCACATTCCAGCCCTATTTATCTTTTCCACTTTCTGAGGAAGATGAATACAAAATAAGTACATTGCACATTTTGACTGCACCTTGGCTGACCAGAGAGAATCCATGAAAAAAAAAAAAAAAAAACACCACTAGGTACAGCAGGCTCCCGGCCATAGTCAGAAGCCACAAGGAAAGGACAGTCTGGGAAGTGCTGAGAAGCCAGCCTGTGAGCGTCTCTCCATGACCAACAGGTCCTGGAATGCCTCTTAGAACAGCTGCCAGCACGGGCAGATCACTTGAGGTCAGGAGTTCGAGACCAGCCTGGGCAACATGGTGATACTCCGTCTCTACTAAAAACACAAAAATTAGCCAAGTGTGATGGTGGCATGTGCCTGTAGACCCAGCTACTCGGGAGGCTGAGGCACAAGAATCGCTTGAACCCAGGAGGCAGAGGTTGCAGTGAGCCGAGATCATGCCACTGCACTCCAATCTGGGTGACAGAACAAGATTCTGTCTGAAAAAGAAAACAAACAAACAAAAAAAACCAGCTGCCAGTGAGGCCGAAGACCAACCTCTCGTCATGCCCTTGGAGGAGATGGGAAACCACACAGAATCACTTTCACGGGATGATGATGAAGGTGAAGAAGAGGAAGAAGGAATTGAAAGGGCTGGGTGCAATTCATGCATTCTCCCTTTCATCCAGTCAATATGACCTCCCCACTAGAACATCTGCTCCACGAAGGCAGAGGCCTGGCATAGTGTGTTCTGTTCCCTACTTTACTCAAGAGCTTGACTTACGGTTGGCACTCAGTAAATATCTATCGAGTAATATATTCACCCAGCACCTAGGGGAGCAGTCATGCCCTTGTCCAGCCCCTCAGCAAAGAGGTCACCTAAGAGAACACTACCTATATTGTTCTACTGAGAAGAGCCCGAGGGAAGGCATGCTAACTGCAGGAGCCACAAACATAGGTAACCCACTGCTCCCTCTGCTTCTGGAAAGCAGGATCCAACCAGAAGACCTGATGGGAGGTCACGTAAATGCCACAGAGGGCTCACCTGATGTCCCATCCAGCCCAGCCTCAGATGTCCACAGCCTTCGTGTGGATTCAACACACCCACTTCTCCCTGGGACATGGAAGCAGAAAGAGCTAGTTATTCCTGAATATCGACTGGCCTCTTCTCCCTCGGCAACAGAAGATGTTGAAAGGCACATGAAGTACAGGACAGACTCATTTCCCCAGTGTCCTTGCAGCTCGTTAGGGCACAGTGACTACGATCGAGCAAATGGGATGCAAGCGGGAATGCCACACAGTAGCTCTTAAGGAGCATCTGGGGGTTCCTCTTGCCCCTCCTTCTTTTCTTTTCCATCCTGGTATCTGGAACTCAGATGCAATCGCCAGAGATCCAGCTGCCATGTGAGGCCACAAGAACAAGGATCACATCCTAGGGAATAAGGAAATTTTAACTAGGGAGGAAGACAGTGCAGCAATTCTTCAAAGATCTAGAAGCAGAAATTTGACCCAGCAAACCCATTACTGGGTATATACTGAAAGGAATAGGAATCATTTTTTATCAAGATACATGCACATGTATGTTCAAGGCAGCACTATTCACAATAGCAAAGACATGAAATCAACCTAGATGCCTACCAATCATAGAATGGATAAAGAAAATGTGGGGGAATACTATAAAGAAAATGCCAGGGAATACTATACAGCCATAAAAAGGAATGAGATCATGTCCTTTGCAGGCACATGGATGGAGCTGGAAGCTGTTATCTTCAGCGAATTAATGCAGGAACAGAGAACCAAACACCACATGTTCTCACTTAGAAGTGGGAGCTGAACGATGAAAACACATGGACACAGGGAGGGGAACAACACACACTGGGGCCTGTCAAAGGGCAGGGAGGGAGAGCATCAGGAAGAATATGAATGCTGACCTTAATACCTAGGCGATGGGTTGACAGGTTCAGCAAACCACCATGGCACACGTTTACCTATGTAACAAGCCTGCACATCCTACACATGTACCCCGGAACGTATAAATTAAAAAAAAAAAAAAAAGCAGAAAGGAGCTCTGAAGATCTTGTGGACAAAGCCACCAGGCCAGCCTGTACTGCCCACCTCTGACATTTTATGTGAGAGAAAAATAAGCTTTTCTCTTGATTAAGCCTCTGTTATTTGGGCGGTTTCTATTATTTACAGCAAAGCCTAATCCTAGCTAAAACTGATGTATAAAACAGAGATATAGCCCACCTACCACAACTTGCCCACAAAATGACTTCTTAAAGATTCATCATCATTAATATAGCTAACTCCTTCTCGAGTCTACTTCTATATTTGGCCTTTATCATTTCTTGAGGACAAAGAGTTTCTTATTTCCTAGCAACACAGCAGCACTTAAAAGAGCATAGAGGACTCACATTTTAAAAACCTGTTTCCTGCTTATTTTACTTCTGAGAAGTTCATGGTAAGTTTACTTATCCAGGCGACCCATCCAAGCAAGATTTATTTAGTGCTAAGTTCACATGCCATCCTAATCAACCTGGAACAAATATGGAATATGAGGACAGGCAAACAAGTGTCTGTCCCATCAGACTTCGATGAAATGAACATATAAGCACTGAGTTCTGCCCTTTGAAGATGAAGGCACACCAATTTAATTGTAATCACATGGCCAAAGCACCAACAGGAATTTTCAAAGGAGAACACCTTTTTAAAATTCTCTTTTACTTTAGAGCTGAGACAACTGCTGTGTCTTCTCAGATGAAAAGTGCCTTGGTTTGGGCAGTCTACAAAAATGATTTGGGGAGTTTTATTTGCTAATGGGAAGACTACTGAGAGTTAGTTTTCCTTCTAGGGGACTGCTGGGAAGTTTTCTTGCATCCAGTAAATCTTGGCTTAACAGGAAAGCAAACTTTAAGAAGAGTATAAAACAGCCGGGACTTTCATCCCCAGTGAATCGTAGGAGGCAGAGGGTTCCCTACCCAGAGACACCTCTGCGCTGCTGCCTATACACAGCGGCCATGTAGGAAAGGGGACGGCAGGGTGCCACTCACTCCCTTCCCAGGGGCGGGGCTACAGGGTGGCCTGGTGTGGAAACCCACCAGGCACACGAGGAGCTCTGCAGCCCAGTAGCCTGAGTCCATATCCCGGTTCTGCTGCTTACTAGGTGGGTGGCTATGGACCCACCCTCTTTGAGCCACGAAACCACCTACATGATAGGGTCATTTGTTGTAAGGAATAGTGAGACGGATAAAATTCCTAGCCCATAATGTGTGCCCATTACATTTATGGAAATTCTATTATACATCCAGGCACTTCTAATCCAAGGTTGAGAACAGCAATGCTAAAATAAAAAGCCAGTGCATGTCTTAACGCCTTGTAGCTGGAGTCTGACAAGCAAGACTCTATCCCCCTTCTCACTGCCTCTCTGACCCGCAAAGACAGGCTCTTCCGCATGTCAGGCAATTAGCTCGGTGGGACTCAGCATTGCTGAAGAAATGGAGAAGAGAGGACTGGAGAAAAAGGAAGCAAGGCTGCATGTTCAGTTGCGCAGTTTGTACACTGAACAAGGGCTTTACAATTAGCGGCACCATTTACACTGTAAACCTCACGGAATTAGATCTTTATTTTGAAATTTTTCCAGCAGAGGGAAATGTCTTATTTTAACAAAAATATGTATATAATGATAATTTTCTGACAGCAGAAATAAACCATTTTGAAGGAGTGCTTTCTAACAATTACCTAAAGGTGCGACATAAGTTAGCAACGGGGCAGTGAGAACCCTGCTGGGGAACCCCTGGCTTAACCAGAAGATATTTCTTCTGAAGCTGGGAATACTCCATTAGCTCAGCAGGCCAAATTCCATCCAGCTCTCTGAGCTAATATTTTTCTGCAATCATATTCAACCAAAGGCACGATTCAATGTCCTAATCTGTCAACATCATAACGTCAACCTGAGAATTATGATCCCACTTATAGCAATACCTGAGGAGCCATCACATGTTCAAGAATAGCCAGACAGATACACGGATCCCTTCAACTTTCAAATCCTTTCAACCTTCTTTCTCTCTCCTGTGCACCTCTCAGCACCCGGTCCTCCACGATCCCAAGCTCTGAACCACCCCGCTCCCTCTCCAACTGCAGCTTCCTGTTCAGGGCCTCAGGCCTGGTGGGAAAGTGACGAGCTAATCCATGCTCTGGGGCTAATATGATACAAATTTCACACATTACCTCTCCCACTGGGAATTAATATTTTTTAAAGCATGCCTTCAAAAGGACAAGGTTTAACTCAAACAAATGATGGTCAAGGGTGACATTATCCTATTTAGAAGGGGCAACAGAGAGCGAAAAATTGGGGAGGTGGGGGATGGGGAATAACCATCCAGAATTCTCCATTTATAGCCCATCCATGATTTAATCTTCATGTTAGCACACCCGCTCCATCACACTAAGTCATTACAAATTCATGACAAAATGTCTTTGCTTGCATAGCACTTTATTTTTAAGGTCAGTCATTACATCAAAGCACTAACTAGAGCCTCACTTATAAAGTGACAAGCACAGTTAGGCAATTATAATAAAGAATCACTTATAATTGAGTAAATCATTGCTCAAAATACAGTTGCTTATGCAAAAATGCACCATGATTATTATTAACAGTACAACATATTTTCCACATCATCATTATTAATATCAACCCTTGGAGAGGTTTTCTGACCAAAATTTCCAGATTTTAAGAGGAAAGAATATTTTTTTAAAAAAATTTTGAGCTTGGCCAGGCACGGTTGGTCACGCCTGTAATCCCAGCACTTTGGGAAGCGGAGGCGGGTGGATCACGAGGTCAGGAGATCGAGACCATCCTGGCCAACACGGTGAAACCCCGTCTCTACTAAAAATACAAAAAAATAGCTAGGCATGGTGGCAGGTGCCTGCAATCCCAGCTACTCGGGAGGCTGAGGCAGGAGAACGGCACGAACCCGGGAGGTGGAGCTTGCAGTGAGTCGAGATAGGAGATAGTGCCATTGCACTCCAGCCTGGGCAAAAGAGCGAGACTCTGTCTCGAAAAAAAAAAAAAAAAAAAAAAAGAGCTCACCTGCGGAAGGTTTTGCGCTGGATCTTTTGGCGGTGCAAAAATGTTTCCAGACAGGTTGCTCTCCTTGTTTCACATTTCTGGATTTAGACCCTAACATAAAATATTCCTGAACTACTTAGAATGTACATTTTTTAATAAGCAGCAAAAATAAATAAAACAGGAGCTTCAGCCCTGTTTCTCTTTACCCACTGAGGTTGAAATCCGCCACTTCTGAAGGCATCCCTGTCAATGTTCTGAATGGGACCTGGGAGGGCTGCTTTTTTCACCATTACGTCTAATTTACTGATATATCCTTTTTCCTGCAATGTCAGTAGAGCAGAAGGAATCCAGTCATTAACCCTTAACTCCAAATAAGAAAATATGCCAATGGCTAAAGAGCATATGAGGAAGAAGAGCTGAAATATCAACAAGCAAACTAAAAAGTTTTGTAATACTGTTTTCAACATTTTTCTCTAAATCTAAAATATTCCAAAAAAAAATTATTTAAAAACAAGTTATCTAACCAAAGACAAGGACCCAGCTTCCATTTAGTGTCTATGAACCAAGCACAGTGCCACCTGCCCTAGGGACCTTCTGTCCTTGACTCATTGCTAGGAAACTGTCAACAGCTATTTTTATCCCCTCAAATGGGCACTTTAGAGAGAAGGAGAGACCTTCTCCCTAAAGCAACTCCCAAGTATCCACTAAGGCTTCTGTCACCACTGGGGAGTCTTATCAAAGCAAAGGATATTGAATAAAGGCCCTAGGAATTAGTTGAGGTGGACATAAATTATTTTTTAGAAAAGAGTCATTTTCCAGCTGGGAACGGTGGCTCACACCTGTAAATCCCAGCACTCTGAGAGGCCCAGGTGGGCGGATCACCTGAAGTCAGGGGTTTGAGACCAGTCTGGTCAACATGGTAAAGCCCCATCTCTACGAAAAATACAAAAATTAGCCAGGCATGGTGGCTTACAATTGTAGTCCCAGCTACTCAGGAGGCTGAGGCAGGAGAACCACTTGAACGCGGGAGGTAGAGGTTGCAGTGAGCCAAGATCACACCACTGCACTCCAGCCAGGTGACAGAGTGAGACTCTCTCAAAAATAAATAAATAGACAGAAAGCCACTTTCCATGCTCAACATATTCTATTTGTGTACAATAGACTCTAAAGATATATGACACTGAGTTTTCTCATCTGTAAAATGGAACTAATAACAGTACCTACTATGGGGGAAGTGTGTGGGTTAAGTAAGCTACCAGCCCTTACCAAGCAGCTGGCTTGTGCAGGCAGGCCCCGCCGGGAAAGGTCCTCCTGTTTGTGTGCCAGCCATGCTCAGCACCTGCCAAGGCACATGCTGGTGTTGGTTTAGCAGGAGCCCAGTAGGGGAGGTCCGACCTCCTGCAGGAGGGTCCATGAGGCCTGCCACTTCCGGACCGCCTTTCATGCTTCCCAACACTGGTGGGTGAGAGTGTCTATGTTATGGTGTCACATTAGCTAATGAGATCATACTTGCTAAACTAAGCTAAGCTAATGAGCTCTGCTCAGCTAATCAGCTCTACAGAAATCAGCTTTCTTTTTTAGTGAATAGGCGGCCCCTAAAGTTAATTTGTAGGTTGGTTGGTTGAAACTGGGAATGTGTTTTCCCAAAGAAACAACGTGACAAATGAAGACAGAGTTCTCAGGCCGGCCCTAAACCCTTTTTTAATGCTTAAGGCAGAGAACAAAAGGGCAGAGAATAATTGTACTGGAGTTTAGGGGCTGTGGGTCCATGGTAGGGTACAGGAAGAGAGCAACTGGCAGCCTTCCCCTTTCCCAGGTGCATAGGTTGAGTAAGGGTAAAACATTGAAGAAAATAATAAAGAAAATAAACATCAGTGACTATTTTCTTCAATGTTTTACCCTTACTCAACCTATATAGAGTTCCAACCCAACTAAATGACCACAAATTTCACAAAATACATGCTTTCATTCATAACCTAGCAGGTTATTTGGTAGGTTATTGTTCCAGCTTGTGGAGCTTGACAATAGTATTTGTTGAAAGGGACAAAACAAAGAAATTCTGTTTTAAACCCCTTTCCCATCCAAGAGAGCTTGTTAGAAATTCAATTTACATTTTCTTTGATGTGCTAACATCTTTAATGAGAGCAGGTGCTCTAAAATAAAGCCAAATCCACGAACTCTGGTGAAAATTAGCATAATTTTTTATTGTACAATGCAGCAAGTCCAGTTTAGAAGGCAACAGAAGGTATATCGCCTTCTATATACCTTCGAAGATATTTCAGCTCTTCTTTCTCATATGCTCTTTAACCATTGGCATATTTTCTTATTCGGAGTTAAGAGTTAATGACTGTATAGGCTGGGCATGGTGGCTCATACCTGTAATCCCAGCACTTTGGGAGGCCGATGGGGGTGGATCACCAGAGGTCAGCAGTTCGAGACCAGCCTGGCCAGAATGGGGAAA
>NW_012101654.1:2195081-2214663 GCF_000951045.1 Mandrillus leucophaeus | reverse complement strand
GTGACCTCAGCAGGTGTGCATCTTGCTGTGACCTCAGCAGGTGTGCATTTCTCACTACAGTTGTGGCCTTGAGTAAGTCATCCAGCCTCATGGGCCTCAGTTTCTTCTTCTATAAAATGAGGGCATTTTTAACCACTTCTACCCTTGTATGATCAGAAATAAAGAAAAACGGTGCCTGTATATATACCCAGTAACATTCTAGATACAGTGTACCAAGAGATGGATGATAGTTAACAACAAGAAAAAAGTATTATTTTGAAAAGTGCCTATTTTGACATATTTTTATGCTTCTAAAAAAAAGCTTTTTTTAGAGCCCATTATTTGAAACAATAATGTTTCTATTATCTTTGAACTCTACATCTCAACATTGGGTTACTGATAAGTTACATCAATGCTTCTTGTGGCAAGGCTTTAGCATCTGATAAATAAATAATGAAGGCGGCTAATGCAAACACTCCATACGTGGAAACCTTGAAATGGATGCACCTAGGTTTAACGGCAAGTTTGGGCTGTCTCCTCCACTCAAGGGCATATTGTTTTTAATGCAGTGCTAGAAAGATTGATCTAGTGCCTACTGTGACCCACACACTAGTACCAGAGGCACAGGAGACAACAATCAATAAGACAGGGTTCTGGGCTCTGTGAGTGCACAGGCCAGGGGATGAGAAAGGCGCACACAGCTGAAGAGGGAACCCGGCCTTCGCTGGTGAGAGGCAGAGCCAAAGGAAGAAAGCAGGACCTGGGGGAACGCTGCAGGGTTACTGCCAGGGGCATCCGGAAGGCGTCCGCTGTTTGCATTTCACAGATTCGTGGCTGGAATGGGGCAGGAGTTCTGAGCAAAAGGCACAGCAGGGTGAACACAAGAGTACGAGGCATCCTGACATCCATGGGCAGCAGCGAGGGACTCAGGGAACTGGGGTACAGAGTAGTGTTTTCCAAGTTGCAGGTTGTGTGTCATGAAATCAAGTTGGTGGGTCAAGAAGCATCATTTAAGTGAAATATTCTAGAATAAACAATAGAGTAGAATAGAATAGAGTTCACTACACGTGGTCAGAATAAGTACTGTTTCATGAAATTTTCCTTTCTCTGTGTGTGTGTGTCCTGGATCTCCATGATGTGTTGCTGGATGTAGAGGGTGCAGGTCACCCTTTAAAAGTTTGAAGGTCACTGTTTGGGGGTATAGGGTGCAGCAGGGGCTATCCAGTCATCAACCCCACTGCTGCCTTCCCAGGAACAGAGCACAGTGCTGGGAGCAGCTCTCAAGATGAAGGTGACAGCAGCCTTTCTCACACGGGGAGAGGACCATTCAAGAGGGTCACCAAAAAAGGCCTGCAGAGCCGTGGCTAGTGGTGTGGCTCTATCCCTCTATCCCACTGTCTGCGAGTGGGACCTCCACTGAGCTGCCCAAGGGCGGACCACACCATGGTCTAGGGAGGCAGCAAGGAAGGGGCAAGAAAAAAATGAAAAAAAGTTCAGCTTCAATGAATTTATTCAGAATTTTGCAATTGGGAAAAGTTAAATGTTATGGTTCACAGTGTATTTCAGTATATAAATTACACGTGGTGATGGAGAAGGAGGTTACCATATACTTCTCAGTGTTGATGGCTTTTGAAAGGTTTTAATCCAATCCCGATGGTGACAACACGAATGGTTCTGCGTAAAACTCTCCTTGCCCCAAATGTCATCCTCCCTGCCCCCTTTCAAAGTAATCTGACCAGTGTTTGCCACAGACCCACCTGGGACCTGCACCTGCAGAAAGTGCCGTGTGGGGCATCAGGATCAGGGACACTCCACAGCCTGGTCTGTGGAAAGGGGCCATGGAGAATGGTGAGATCACGCCCCGTCTCCTGATAGTTGCAATGTGCAAAGGAATGTGTGCCTGGGAGAGCCCTTGCCGGGGTCAGGCCTGGCCCGGCAGGGAAGCCGCTCCAGTGGTGGGAAGTCCACCAAGATGAGGGATCCTGGTTCCAGAGCTTTCTTCTTCATGAACTCGTCAACCTTCTAGGAGTTCTGTATTCTTCATATAAGTGACAATAACAACAACTGTTTTTGTACCTTTGAAACCAGACTATTATGAGGGGAAAGGCACAAATTATGAGAAGAGACCCAAGCCCGTTTGAAGACAGGGCATATATACACAACTACAGATGACAGATGAGGCAAACACTTTTATTTCTTATCCCATGGCATGTGCTTATTCGAAGACTTACAAAATATCAACTTTGGCCCTGGCAACAGACAACGGCACCCGGATCTACCCAGCACTGTGCTGTCTTACAGGTATCGTATCTCTAACGCACGCTACTTATGCATGCAATCATACTCAGTAAATATTTCTTGACTCAAGAGACCAAGAAATACTAACAAAAGAAGAGTGAAACATTTATGAAGATATGGGAAAAACAGTTGGAAAAGATAAGTGGCCTGAAAGAAATGGAAATGAGACTCTGTTCTGAAGGGGTGCTTTGATCCAGCCCCCTAACTGCTGCTAATCAGGAAAGCAAGGTCTGACAACCTGCCTGGAAAATAGTCATGCAGGTAGGTCCCCTCTGGAAAACTGCAGAGCTTCGTAAACGTCTTAATTATTTTGATCCATGTATACAACCAGACATTTCAAGTAAACCCATTTTTCTTTGGAGACTGAGTTAACCTAACTGTGGATGCTGAGGAAATGAGCAAGCTAAATCCCCACTTAAATGTTTACTGTCAGACACACAGAGCTTTTTCTCTTCTTTTGTACCAGTCAGTGGAGACGCAATGAGCCATCGTTTCAGAGGAGTCATTATAACAACAGAATTCCTTTCTCTAAGCAAAAAATGGAGAATAAGTAAGAACGGCAAAATGTATTACAAAATAAGAAACATTTTAATTTGATACAATTGTGTTCCTATAAAACATCTCTACAGTCCTCCTGGCCCAGAAGAAGGAGTACTTATTCAAGCTGTTTCTGGAGCAACAGTAATTATTCCCATTATTCTGTCTTGGTGGGGGCAGCAGGACACTCATGTACTTTAAAATCTTCTTTGGAGGAGACAGGACTATCCCACACTGAGAAGGAAATTGAGTTAGATGTCAGATTCAGCCTGGCCTCCAGCCTCCGCTTCCCTTTCTTCCCCCCAGATGAAGGACGGCTCAGCAGGCCCTCAATTTAGCCCCATAGGGGATGGAGCAGCAACTGCCCCAGCTGGCATTAGAGACTCTTCCCCCTGCCGACAGGCCGCCCCTCCATCCTGACATGACGCCAGTGGAAGTAACCACATCCCTGCCCTGACCCTGCCAGGTTCCCTCGAGGACTGCAGCCTGGCCTGGCGCTTTAGGGTCCACCCAGCCTGCTGGGCAAAAGCTTCTAGCGGTCCATCAGACTTGGGACAGGGACCCTGCTCCCTAGGGACACACGTCCCTGTTTCCACACTCTACCGAATCCAGTCACTGTCCACTCTGTCTCCTCTGCCCCAGTCTCTGCCTACCTGGGGCCATCTGGGGAGCTGTGAGGCTGGGGCACTGGGGAGCTGGGGGCTGGGGAGCTGGGGAGCTGGGGAGCTGGGGAGCTGGTGGGGCTGGGGAGCTAACCCCATGCTGCCTGCCAGGCTGGACTCCCTCTCTCTCCCCTGGCAGTTGGGTTTGTCTCCCCAAAGCCTGTGTCTCTGCACTGGATGGCAGACCCATCTGCAAAAGGCAAGTGTCATTAACCATAATAGACACTGTGGTCAGCCAGACAAATAATCCCCTCCTACCTCCTACTGTCTCGGGACTGCCCCCCTCAGAGGGATGCAGAAAAGTCTTCAGAAGTTCAAGTCCAGCTTCGTACAGGGAACAATAAGAATCTGGGTGTGGAAGGGAGAATAACGTTCCCCCAAAAACATCCACATGCTAATCCCCAGAACCTGTGAACACATTACCTTACAGTACCAAAGGGAATCTGCAGCTGTGATACATTAAGGGCCTTGAGCTGAAATTCCCGGGTCATCCAGGTGGGCCCAGAGCAATCCCATGGGTTCTTAAAAGCAGAAAGCCCTTCCTGGCTGCACGCAGAGGGGCGTGTGATGATGGAAGGAAGACACGGAGCCTTGCTGGCTTTGAGGATGGAGGGAGGGGGCTGCAAGATAGCTCCAGAAGCCGAAAAAGGCAAGGAAAGAGAATTTCCCCTACAGCTGTCAGAAGGAACACAGCCCTGCTGACACCCTGATTGTAGCCCAGGAAGAGCAGGATTAGACTAGACTTCTGATGTACAGACTGTAAGATAATCAATCTGTGTTGTTTCAAGCCACTCAGTTTGTAACAATTCATTACAGCAGCAAAAGAAAACTAATTCTGGGGGAAGAGAGAATGGGCAGTAAGGAGAACGACTCTCCATTTATTTCCAAACTTAAGTCTCCCCCTTTACGCTTGACTGGGGCTCCCATTCAGGGAAACCTGAGATCTTTCTTGACAATACCAACTACGGTCCACAAATCCACACAACCTTCCAAAATCAACAATTTCACATAAGACTCAAGAATAATCTTTATCTCAGGTTCAAGGGGATGACATTGTCCTGGTAGATCATTCCTTGTCTCACCATCCGAAGCCAAGAGGCAGAAAACTTAGATAGAAATAAGTGGAACTCTACTTCATTGCCACTTCAACTTCTAAATTAAAAAATAGAATGTTAGTAGTTTCCTAGCTCAATAAAGGCATACAGCTTAAAAGCAATGCTTCCTACCTTTATTTTTTTGAGCCAAAGAAGAAATACAGTTTCTATATAAAACACTGTTAATCCTAAGTAGTAATTTTATGATGGGAAGAGTGGGCTTCTCCAACATTCAGTATCTAGCTACCTTTAAGCAGACAAGAGCATACCTCTTGAAATATCTGTGCAAAATATGCTTATAGCTAATAGAATAAGAACACAAACACAAACTCAGTGTGTTTCCTAAATAGAGCCATCATCACCGTTTGACTGTGTATGTTAGGGCCATGCTGAAATTTAATTTGAATGGGTTTCAATCTTAAAGAGAGGCAGGAAAATCTGTACCAAGTTTGTAAGTGTGAGATAATTTAAGTAAAGAATTCTTCTTCCTGCTTAAAAAGACAAATAGACCATATATAGCTGCAGAATTTAACTTGACTTTGGATTTTATGTTCAAAAATGCCCTTATCTGCCATCAAGAATGTGAGTATGGGAAACTCATGGCATTAAAAGACCCCTAAATAGGAGCATTCAAGATGATAAATTGCTTTGATTATATAAATCTGAGGCTTGCTGGAAAGATCAGCTTGCTAGGAGTCATTACTTGCCTAGCTGTCCCCTTGTGGGACAGCAAGGCTCTGCAGACCACAAGGCCACCATAGGCTATTTCTGGAAAGGCCTTGGTGTGTCAACAGCATGGCAGGCAGGTGAAACAGGCCCCTGGCCTTCTCACTAACCCAGAGAGGGGTGAACATCCTGGTACATGACAGTGTCAAAAAGATGTCCCTAAGAGAGCTGTGTTTCTATGTCTAGAGGGAGACAGGGAGGTCTACTCTAATGGTATGTTAGCTCCAGCTATAAAGGGGCAAGGAGGTAAAGGCAAAAACAGACCTACATCAACAGGACTGCTATACGCTGAGATCTTAGGGAACAGAGACTCTCATCTGTTGCTCTTAATAAATTATGAGAAAAATAGAAAGGCCTCAAGTACTGATTTTATACAGTTTTGCACACATTTAGTTTCCCAATAGGTGTATGAGTATATCACTATATATGTAACAGACACAGTATAGTAAGAAACTTGGGATTTTTTTTATTTATTTTATTTTATTTTATTTTATTTATTTATTTTTTTTACAGAGTCTTGCTCTGTCACCAGGCTGGAGTGCAGCGGTGTAATCTCGGCTCACTGAAACCTCCACCTCCTGGGTTCAAGTGATTCCCCTGCCTCAGCCTCCCAAGTATCTGGGAATACAGGCACGTGCCACCATGTCCAGCTAACTTTTTGTATTTTAGTAGAGACGGGGTTTCACCATGTTGGCCAGGATGGTCTCAATCTTCTGACCTCGTGATCTGCCGGCCTCAGCCTCCCAAAGTGCTGGGATTACAGGCATGAGTTACCACGCCCGGTGGAACTTGGGATTTTTAAGGCCAGAGTGAAGGAATAATACAGACAGAGAGGCTAGGTGTGGTGGCTCACACCTGTAATCCCAGCACTTTGGGAGGCCGAGGTGGGAGGATCACTTGAGCTCAGGAATTCAAGACCAGCCTAGGCAACATAGTGAGACCCCATCTCTACTAAAAAAAAAAAAAAAAAATTAGCTAGGTGTGGTGGTATATGCCTGTAGTTCCAGCTACTCCAGAGGCTGAGATGGGAGGATTGCTTGAGCCCAGCATGTCAAGGCCGTGGTAAGCTATGATCATGCCACTACATTCTAGCCTTGGTAACAGAGCAAGACCTTATCTCAAAAAAAATAAACAAATAAAAAGAAAAATAGAGACAGGGAGTGAGGAAGAAAGCTGGCAACACCATCCAGGCGTGGGGTGGTGAAGGCCTAAACTGTCAGTACTCACTACTTTCCCACCAGGGCACATGAGATGAAGGGCAGCTTCTGCCAAGCAAGTGCTGGGACTGGGCAAAATCATGGGTGCATGAATTGGTCGCAACCCCTGTCTCTCCTGCTCAAAGCAGCATTCTGGAATGGAAGGGAGTGGGAAGAGCTGACCCTGGATTTACCATTTATTTTTTAAATTCTCAAACTTCAGCACTGTAACTTCAGTGTTGTTGGTCATACATGAATCACTGCATGCCCTAAACCAGTCCCAACACTTCATTTGAAACATTGTGGCAGTTCAGTTTTCTAGTTACTGTGGCTGTATAATAAAGTGTCCCAAGATATAGTGAGTTAAAGCAACGATGATGTTATTTTGTTCATCACTGTACAATTTAGGCAGAGCTCAGCAGGAACTCTTCATATCTGCTCCATTTGGCTTTCACTGGGATGACTCAAAAAAGTGGGAGTGGGGTGGGGTCATGGAGGTGGGGGATTCAAATTATGTGAAGGTTCATTTACTCAGCTGGGGTTCCACTGTCACCTCTATTGCTATGTGGTCTAAACCCCTCTACACGGCCTCTGTATGACAGAGGTGTCCAGGGAGCTAGACTTCTTGTGTGGCAGCTCAGGGCTCCAAAGGTGCATGTCCCAAGTGACAGAGAGAGAGAGAGAGAGAGAGAGAGAGAGGCAGGTGGAAACCTTGCCATGTTTTCTAACCTCGCCTTGGAAATCACACCGCATCATTTCTGCCACATTCTGTCCTTCATATGTGGGCTGGCCCATATTCCAGAGGAGAGGAATCAGACTCCACCTATTTATGGGAAAACTGTCAAAGAATCTGTGAAATGATTGTGAACCAGAACCTTAAGTATAGACACAGAGAGGAAGAATGCAGTTTAAGAGACACGGAAGGAAAGGAGGCGCAGAGCCTGATGGCTACCGGTAGGCGGGAAGGGTGGAAGTGAGAATGTTCCCAGGCCACAGTTCTGCAACCCAGGAAATGTTCTTTCCTGAGAGCGGTGGGGCCCTGAGACTCTCTATTGAGAAGAAACTGCAGGCCATTCAGCTTTCAATGACTTGCTTTCTGGAAATCAGAGGACACCTCAGCAAAGATCTCTACAGGCAAGAGGAAATGCCAGGTCGGGGGCAGGTGCTTTAAGCAGGGGACAGAGACACAGAGATGAAGGTCACATTTGAAAAGGCCAGAGCAACCACCATGACCGTGCAAACTTGCTTAGGAAAGTAAGACAGGCCGGAGAAAGAGGAACAAAGTTAATTAAAAGCAAGCAAGAAAGAAGAGATACGTGATGCAGGGGAAAAGGAAATTAACTAAAGGTAAGTGGGAGAGGAACATCCTAGAAGTTACAGAAAAAGTTTCAAAGAAAGAAAAAGTAGTCACAGTATCTCATACCACGAGAGATGGTACACTTACGAGAGATCTTATGAGAGAAAGGGAAAAGTGAAAACTGAGAAAAATACCAGATTATGTCAAGGAAGTAGCCAGGAACACACATTTTAGAGGCTTATTTTATTTCTATGATCAGTACAAGGAGGGCAATCATTTATCAGCAAGTAGAAGTAACATCTCAAATAGACTCTGGTATTTAGAGTTAAAATAAGCTGTTGCCTTGTATTCATGAGCCATGCCTGAAAACCACCAAAAGATAGCAGACTTATAGAGCTCAAATTCCTTCCCAAGTGGGTTAGATCGCCATTCCTCCACTGATAAGATTATCTCAGGGCAAGTCACAGGCAGGGCCGTTGGCTACACCCTCCTCTATCAGCTGCCTTGCTGTGCCCCGCCTCATTCCCATGGCTCTCAACAGCATGGAAGTCAGCAGTTTTTAAAATCTAGTTTGAAGATGTACAGAAATGATTATACTGCTGTTTTTAAATGGTGCACTAAAGTGTGCTTAAGTTGTTCTAAAATAGGCTGGGCGCGGTGGCTCACGTCTGTAATTCCAGCACTTTGAGAGGCAGAGGCAGGCGAATCACCTGAGGTCGGGAGTTCAAAACCAGCCTGACCAACATGGAGAAATCCCATCTCTGCTAAAAATACAAAATTAGCTGGGTGTGATGGTGCATGCCTATCACCCCAGCTACTCGAGAGGCTGAGGCAGGAGAATTGCTTGAACTCAGGAGGCAGAGGTTGCAGTGAGCTGAGATGGCACCACTCACTCCAGCCTGGGCAACAACAGCCTGGGTAACTCCATCTCAAAAAAAAATTTTTTAATTGTTATAAAATAAAAAAGTGCCATTGCAGTTGAAATCAAGTCTATGTCCAAAGTCTCTAGAAGAGGACAGGGAGGTCTACCCTAATGGTATGTTAGCTCCAGCTATGAAGGGAAAAGGAGGTAAAGGCAAAAACAGACCTAAATTAAAGATCATCTAACTTCTACAGATAGGAGGATTGGAGTCAAGGGGGATCAGCACACACACACACACACACACACACACACACACAAATCTTTCTCTTCATTCTGGGTCCAGTCGTGGCAGAGAAAACAATTTTTTTCTCTCAGGTAAGCACCAAAGACTAGAAAGTCTACAAGAGCAGAGGCCTGGCTGGTTCAATCAGAAACCCTTGCTGTCAAGGCTTCCAAAGAAAGCTGGCTACATGAGAAGTCCCCACACACACACAGGGGACTGTACACACATTAGGTATGAGATCAGAGAAGAGCTTCAAGGCACAAAATATCATAAGGGACAAAGAAAAGAAAAAAAAATTAGCTTTCTTTTAAAATCAAGAAAAATTGGCATCAAATTAAGCTAGGAGATGAAGATCTGTGATAAAGTACCTCACTCATCATAAGAATATACATTTCTATAAACCATGCTCTTAATTGTATACAACTTCAATGATCAGTTGATAGCTAGGACTTATCATTGTAATAAATATTTTAATATCACGTAAAAGCCAATGAATCCCATGCTAAGTTCTCTCTCACTTATCCAGGCCTAAGCATTTGGGTCTAGATGTCATAGTCACTGGCAGGACACATTTAAGAGGATCAAAATCTGTAAAACAGAGTCTTGCAGATTCTGCATTACATACAAAATGACGGCAAAGGCCAAGAATCAGTAAGAAGTCAAAGAAAGAAAGATTAAAAAGCATATGAGGAATAAACCGGGCATATTTACACAAATCAAATCCTACAGCAGTAAAAATGAATTACATATATATGCAACAACATAAATGAATCTGAGAAATACAGTATTAAGTTTTCAACAATCACAAGTTGAAAGTTGTGAGAGCAATCACTCCCACTCTAACAATGAGAACAAGCCAGATTAGCTACAAAAGCATAGTCTGAAAAAAATCTGTCAGGGAGCTTAGAATGCAAAGAAGCCTAAATGTGTCAAGTCCTTCCCAAGAGAAAAAAGGCCAACAGCTGCTTCCTTCCCCAGCAAAGCAGCAGGAAGAACAGGAATCCACCATAAACAGGAGTGAGGAGAAATCAGCTAAATTTTTAACCCACATTAATGGCCATATGTGGACTGCCATATGAATTATAATTCCAAGGAGGCCTAGCCACCAGCCACTCTTTCTTTACCAAATGATCTTTACCAAAAACACAACAAAACTACACCAAAGGCTTGGGGTAGGGCAGGAGACTAGAGAGACATCTTCTCTGAAGCCTACAGGACCTTGCTTCAGGGTATGGTATAAAGGGTCAGAATGTAAAAACTGAGAAAGTCACTCTGAGGTACTCCAGGCCTTCACTCAGACCACTGCAACAGCCCTCCAAAAGCTGCAGCACAGCAACTGTGCAGATTTCTTGAGGTACAGAAACTTGGTGCAAGACTGAACACAAAGACAACTTCCCAGTGACCCAAAAAGCCAGCAGTCAGGCTGAAAAACAGAAATCTCCCACTGTTTCGTAAGCTGCTCTTAGGCTGTAAAGCATTTAAAAACCTCCAGAGTTTTTCCAGGGCTCAGATCTCAAGCCCTGCTAAGGGGGAAGTCCTGATTCTGCCCTCAAAACATTTGAAGCCAGTGATAAAATGAATCTAACTGAAACTTCCCCAAGGCCCAAACCTGTTTCCATTACAAACTAGATTGACTCACGCACACTAGTGGCCTGAAAAAAATAATTTAACTTACTATAGACTTTATAATTCTCTTACATACAATGTCTGGCATGCAATAAAAAAATTACAAGCTTGAAGGAAGAAAGAAAATATAACCCATAATCAAGAGAAGAAACAGTCCAAAGAAACAGATTCAGAAATGATGTAGATGTTGGAATTATTAAAGGATGATTAATAAACATGTTAAAGGATCTAGCAGAAAATATTAACCCAACCATGAACAGATGGAGGATTTCAGCAGAATAATGGAGACTCCTTAAAAACTATTTTTTAAGTGTAGAAGTGCTCAAAATAAAAGAATAAGATATCAAAATTGACTTAACATAGAAATATTAAACTTGAAGACAACCTGACAGGAATTATCCAAACTAAAACACAAAGAGGAAAAGAAAATAATTGACAAAAACATGGAATAAAGCATCTAAAAAGCATGGGACTATATAAAATGATATCATATATAATTAAAGAGGTACTAAAGAAATATTTGAAAAAAGAATGAAAAAATTTCCCAAACTGATGAAAGATATCAATCCACAGATCCAAGAAGTTCAGCAAACCCCAAGTGGGATAAATGTACAGAAAACCATACATAGGCATGTTATCATATTCCAACCACTGAAAAAAAAGATAAAGAGAAAATCAGCTGGAGAAATATCACACATGACATATGGGGAGAAATGCTAAAAAAAATAACAACTAAGTTCTCATCAGAAACAAGAGATCAGAAGACAATGGGCTAATATCATCAAAGGTCTGATAGGAAAAAGACTATCAACCTAGAATTCTATATCTAGTAAAAATATGCTCTTAAAATTAAGGCAAAAATAAACTTTTTCAGAAAAAGCAAAAACCAAGATAATTTGTCACCAGCAGACTTGCATATAAGAAATGCTGAAAGTACTTTAAGCCAAAGGAAAGTGATATAATTAGAAGAAATGAAGAGTACCAGAAATGGTAAATACATGAGGATAAATATAAAAGTCCATTTAAAATTATCTCTATTTAATATATGTACATATGTATATATGTGTTATATCTTATACATGTATATATGTGTTTTAAAATATATTTATTTTACATAAATTTATTTTTATTTTAAATACTACTGATTGTTTAAAAATAATAACATTTACTGGCTTTATAGCATATATGGATGTAAAATATATGACAATGGGTACAAAGGGTGGAATGAGTAAGAGGAATTATAATGTTTTCTATTTCTTGCATTATTTGTGAATAATAATACTATTATTTGGAGATAGACTGTAATAGGTTAAAAATGCACATTGTAATCTCTTAAAACTAATAAAAATAGCACAAAGAAATGTAGCCTAAAATTTTGTTAAAGATAAAATGAAATACTAAAAATGTGCAATTCATCTAAAAGAAGTCAAAAGGTGGAAAAGAGAAACAAAATACACATTAGTTAAATAGAAAACAAATATCATGATGATAAACCCAACAATATTGGGACAAATGGCAAAATCTCAGTGTGGACTGTTGTATCCATGTTAGATTTCCTAAAACTGATACCATTACTGTATTTATGTGGGAACATCCTTTTTCTTAAAAATTACATGCAGAAGTATTTGGATGTAAAGGAACATAATATCTGCAACTTACTCTTCAACGGTCTGAGGGGGAAACTGTTAATAGCAAGATTGAGGGAGACAGGGAAAAAGACAGAAATAGTTGCAGAAATATGTTAACAATTGATGAATCTGAATGGAGAGTATACAGAGTTCTTTAGTCTTGCAACCTTTCTGGAAGTTTGAAATCATTTCAAAATAAAAGTTATGCCATCTGCAGAATTACATGGATTCATGAACAGACTGCCTTAAATCCTATGCTGTGATGCTATCTTATGTTAAATCCATATTAAATCAATGTTAGCATTTTTAAAAGACTACATATGGCATGATACCATATTTGTAAAGAAAAATAAACCAAACCAAACAACCTATTGTTTGGGAATACACACACTCAAAGTCTCTGAGAGAAGACAAAGCAAGGTGCTGATAATTACCAAGCTCAGACTGTGACGACCTCAAGGAGGGGCAGGTAGATGTGACTGGGCCAAGACAGAGGACCGAGTAGACTCAAAGCATTGGTGTTGATGAGCTTCTTGGGTTGGGTGGTAGTTTCATGGCTGCTCTTTACAGTATTTTACTTCAAAACTTGTAAGTGTTATATATCATCTTCTGTATCAATCTCACATTACATTTTTTAAAAGATGGAAATTGGGGAGGTAGAAGATCATCCAGTTTATAAAAATAAGTTTGAAATGGGACCAACCTTCATATTTAGTGATGAACTGAACAAAAGCATTAGGTTAGTCCCCAACGCTTATCTGAATCAACTGACATTTTATTAGATCCAAATTCCTGGATGTAACTAATTAAGTATCTATTGATCACCACTGTTTTTCACTTTCCTAACAACCTCAGCTATAAAATAACAAATGCACTTCCTTGCAACTTTTAATTTAAATTTTCTTGCTAAGACATAATAACTCTGCCATGAATAAATTATGTGCAACACTGTACTGAAAAAGAAAAAAAATCCAGGATATGCAGATATGGCCCATTAAATAATTAACCATCATTATCTTATTATAGGAACCTAGAGGAGTCCTTTCTGCACAATTTAGTATCACTTCCCACTAGCTAAAAGGGAACACAATAAAACATGTGTAGTCAATAGTATCCTTAAGAGTTTTATTAGATAAATTCAAGTGTCCAAAGTGAAGAGCCTATAAAATGAGAAATTATTCTAGGTGCTGGTGGTTGTTAGGTAACATTCAAATATATCCCAGAGTGCTTTATTTGCTTAAAGCATTTAGTTCAAAAATAAATACTAGAAAGAAGTCTTGGTTAGCCAAGATAACATCCCAGTGTTATCACTAGTTTTCTAAATAACTAAGAAAAGCTTTTCCTTCTGCTTTAATTAACACACTTAAATTCAGAAGAATTACATCAAATAATCAAAGTTTCTGAGGCAAATGTGTTCTACAAGACATTATTAATTATAAACTTTATTAATGTACAGAGCTTTACAAAACGCAAAAACTAAAGCACAAGAAAGGTATTTTCTGAAGTGTTTCAATATTACCATTACTTCATTAAACAGTAGATATTTACTGGGAGCTTGCTATTATAGACCAGGTACTATTCTAAGCCCTGGGGATACAGCAGTGAACAAGGCCAGTCCCTATCCTCAAGGAACTGACATGTGTTGATCACGTACACAAATGAATGGGTTAGTGCTTTCATGTCAATGGATCATAAGGTTTTGAAGTCACCTAAAGTTCTTGTGGAACCACAGTGGATTATAAATGTCCTTGGCTCCATGTACTATGTTCCTAGGAACTGTCCTGTGGTAAGGTCCTGAGGGTCATGTATTGTCTGTATCAACCCCATGGTGTTCTATGATGCACAGCATGGCCAGCACTTGGAAAAAACAGATGAGACCCTATGCAGATGTTTTCTGAGATGGTGGAGAGGTTGATGCAGTTCTGCATGGTCAGGGTGTGGTAAGAAAATATGGGGTCATTATATGTTATAAAGGCAGCACCCTCTACTAGAAAATAAAAGTTACCCGTCTATAACAGAGACGTTCTTGGAAATGACACTTTTATTTTCAGGGGAGAGCCCCAAGTTCCATCTTCAAAGCAAACATGATCCCAGTTCTACTGACTCCCCAATTATTCATCATTTGTTTCAGAGGAATTAGCTAAATGTAAAAAGAAGAAGGGAAGGAAGGAGGGAGGAAAAGAGAGAAAGAAAGGTTTTTTAAACAAAACATCAATAGACTTCTAGTGATGAGAAATTTGAGAATGTCCCCACATTCTCAAGTGTCTGAGCCCCAGGAACACGTCCAAACTTGTCTGTGGTGACAGTGTAGAATGGGGAGACCCAGTCAAGCCCCAGATCTAAGCAGACCTTCCTCACCTCATATGATGCTGCTGAAAACACAAACCTCACTCAACCTCCTAGTTTCCTTTCTTCCTTCTACCCCAGTAAGCAAGACTATGACAGTTTAATATTTCAGGACCAAAGACTTTTTATTTTAAAAATTATAACTATAAACAAAAGCAGGCTGTATGTGTGCATATGTCAGGGAGAAGAAGAAATTGTTAATGTTCACTGATCTTTTCAAATTCTACTTCTGGGAATGTGAGAATGACGACATTGCATAGACAGCCTTGATGAGACTCTTAATAGCTGCAAAGAGGGTGAGCTGTCTGGATAGCACTGCAGTCGACTCCCCACCTCCCCTAAACACAGCTATGAAATGCTGTCACTTCTCATCAGTACTCCACACGGTGCATAAAGACGCCAACAGACAAGCAGTCCCTCCTTGCTTGAGAAAGAGTACAGTATTGCATCTGGTTGCTTCTAGTAGCTTTCTGTACTGTCTTCACTGTTCTGGGATGGTGGCTTCAAATACAAAAATGAAATCCAGTCTGGATAAGGACAGGTCCCCAGACATCCCTGAAGGACTCCCATTCTGAATGGGTAACAGCAAAGCCACAGTTTCACAGAGGCTCCTTGGACTCACACAAAGGAGCTTATTTTATTTTTATATTTTTAAATTTTTATTTAAAAACTTAGAGATGGGGTCTCACTATGTTGCCCAGGCTGGTCTCGAACTCTTGGGCTCAAGTAATCCTCCTGCTTCAGCCTCCCAATGTGCTAGGATTAAAGGCATAAACCACTGTGCCCGGCCAGGTCTTTACTTTAATAGCAGACTGCACAGTTCTGAGTTTTTCACAGTCACAGTTGCTTATTAACCTACATGTTCCCTTCCTCAAAATGCTCTCAAAAAAAGGTGACCAGAGTCCTTGCGGGGGCTACTTCTAAGGTTTACTCTAACAATATGAACCATTTATTGAGCCCTTGCTATGTACCAAACACTGGTACACAGTATAGCATATACGGTACTATATATACTATACCGTATACTATGCAGAGTATACGTTCTCCATTTAATCTTCCCATCATTTAAAGGTAGATTATTATTAATCGCAGTTTACAGACTGGGAAACTAAGGCTTAAAAAAGACCAATCATTTGCCCAGGGTTATACTGCTAGTAATAAGCTTAGGGTCTGTCCTTCCAAAATCCATGCCTTTAACCAGTACTCTAGACTTGAACGAGGAGCAGCACAATTAGTCAGAAACAGCACTGGCTTTGCAGCCAGAAGCCTTCCCACTAATTAGCTGTGCGACCCTAGGTGACTAACCTCACCAAGCCTCTGTCACTTCGTCTTAGATGTGGGAATAATCATTCCTACCCTGCCTTTCTCCAGGGGTTGAAGACTGTATCAATACCTGTTGCTGAGTTCTAGTAAGTTCATTTCTCTTGGACAAACTTTCTTGTCCATCTGTTCAAGATCAGGAATGAGAGCTGGGATGAGAGAAGAATTGCAGACAAGGGAGGGCTAAAACTAAATGACTAAGTTATTCGTTCTTCTTGTCACACATTTTATTTGCTTTTGTGTAACTGGCGAAACACAATTCTAATGTTTGACAATGAATTTTACTAACATTAAAAGCTATCTAGACATGATAGCCAGGTGTGGTGGTTCACGCCTATACTCAGCACTTTGGGAGGCCAAGGTAGGAGGATCACTTGAGCCCAGGAGTTTGAGACCAGCCTGAGCAACAGAGTGAGACCCCTATGTCTCTGCAAAAAATACAAAACTTGGCTGGGCGTGGTGGTGCACGCCTACAGTTCCAGTTACTAAGAAGACTGAGAAGAGAAAATCGTTTGAGCCTGGGAGGCCGAGGCTACAGTGAGCCATGATTGTGCCACTGCACTCCAGCCTGGACAACACAGTGAGACTCTGTCTCCAATAAAAAACTATCTGGACCTGATGGTCAGATTCAGTGGTTTACACCTATAATCCCAGAACTTTGGGAGGCCAAGGCAGGAGGATCACTTGAAGCCAGAAGTTCAAGACCAGCCTGGGGAATATAGGCAGACTCCATCTCTATAAAAAATTAAAAATAAATTTTAAAAAAGCTATATAGACATGAAATTAAACAATCAAAATAGGGGACCACATAGTATGTGTTCAATAAATAACTAGAGGAAGGCAGGAGAAGGGCAGGCCAGGGGCAGGCAGTACTGGCATTTCTTCTGGATCTCGCTTAGGGATTGGCCTGTTGGTATTTTCTTTCTCTGCATGGGGTTAACTTGTTCTTTGGTCTCTAGCAAATTAATTTGGTCAAATTGGTTATTTAACTTAAGAATAAAGAACTTGAAAGCAATGCAGTGACAAATATTCTCAGCTAAACCATAATATTCTATAGCTTGAACAGCCTCTGATTTTTCTGAACAGAGGCATCATACTAGGATGGGCCTCTTGCTTTCTTGAAATGTCAAATTGCCTAGTTGAAGCAACACCCATGGAGACCAAACACACACACATATACACACATACACTCCCACAGAGCTGATATAAAAAAAGATGCTGCAAACAGTAGCTAATAAAATCCCAGCGCACACATTTATTCCTACAGTCATCAGTTAACACAACACTGACGCAGAGAAAGATCCCTAACAACCTGCTAGTGAGGACTTTTGGGAACTCTTGGAAAAATACACGCAGAGATCAAGAAACGAAAATGAATTTATGATGGTTTGGTTAGAAGCTACGTTTGAACGAACAAAATAAAAGATGTTAAGGAATAACTGGGGGAATCCCTAACCATACAGTGGGGATTTGGGTATATACAGAATATGAAATATTCATCACTCTCCGTGGAGCACACTTGTGGCTGGAGCTCTGCAACAGAACCACAAAATTAACCCATTTTCTCCACAGTTAAAATCGCTAAAAGAGCAAAAGTGCCGATTTGGATCTGTTCAAGATTTAAAAAAAAAAAAAAAAAAAACATTAGGAACACAGTGAATACTCTGCAACTAGAGGAGCACCTGTAACTGAATCTGCCATTAAAGAGATGGCATTTCTGTTAAACCACACGGCATCATGGCTCCAGTGCCGGTGTTTATCCTAACACATAACATAAACTTATGGGGAACCTCTGTGCCCCTTCTTCCAGTTTCCAGGGTCTGTAAGGACAAGAGGCTGCTCTCAGTGGGGGCCCATGGGAGCAACAGCAGCATAAGTAGAGTGAGTCTCCCTGCCACTCTGAATGACTGTTCACACCCTTCCCCTCCCGTCCACAGGTCCCCCACTGACTCTACTTACTAGTGTCAAACAGATACAGAACCTAAACATCAAAGGGGGACCCGGGGAAGTGCACACACCATCGGAAATGGGGGAGAGGAGTTGTGTGTGAGAACTGGGGAAGGGGAATTTGCTTAAATCTGACATCCTTCTCATTGCCTGGTCTAACTCAGTCCTGTTAAAACTGCTCATCAGAGCAGTGTCCAGATACAAAACATTTCTCCTGAGAGTCAGAGGGTTTTGAGTGACAAGTATTACATTGTCAAGAGATCATTCATTTCCAATTGAGACAGCATTTGGAAGAGCAAAAGCCCGGCACGAAATTAGAGCCTATTAATCCTACTCAGAAACAAAAGTAAATAAATTCAAAAGGTTTTAATTAAGCCTACCCAACAGGAGGAGGCGGAGACTGAAGGAGTATCATGCCCAATAAAACCCAGGATTTGGGAAGCCCAAAGAACTCCCTATAAATATATTGCTTTTTTTAAATTCTGGGGGGAAAAAAGTAACTCCACCTTTCATTGAACATAGGATACCAGAAATTACATAAGGAGTTGCATTCCAAATGTTGCATGCAAAGAGAGCAACTGAAATTGATTGGAATGCTTTATCTAATCACTGTTAATAAATAAGAAGACCTTTCATTAGTTGGCAGAAGGACAGTTGCTACTGGTCAATTTGATTTTCCTGAAAACGGTGAAGACTTGCATGCACTTTTCTTTTTCCCCAGATATAATCCCTAAAGTCCAGACTCTTTCTGGAATCAGAAGTTGTCATGTAGTGTCATCCTCTTCCTTAACAGACCTAAAGTCTCCTTTCACGTGTTCCCAAATTGTTTGTTTTGGACATTTTATTGCAACCTTTTTGAAAGTGAAGAGTTTAGAAACCTTATGGCAAATAAGAAATTGAGAATCCAGAGTGAGCATGTTAAGAGGCTGGAGAATGAAAGGATCTATCCAGGGCACACTAGGTAGCCGATACTTTGAAACCTGAAATAACCAAGATTCCTCAATTATTCGTCGAAGTTACATGGGAGATGTAGTCAACTGAGCGTAAGAAGATGCCCTATATGTTGTCAGCAAGGGGGGAAAAGTCAGTTCTATGTATCCCTGGCTTAGGAATCTATCGCACCCCACCTTCCCACGGCAGGCTACATCTGGGTTGATTTTCTGGGTTCCCAAACTCGATAGAGAGCGCCCCAGGGATAAAGGACCGGCGGCCCCACCTGCTGGGTCCCATCCGCCACCTGGAGCAGGAAGGCCTGGCCCCCCTTCCAAGTGGACCCCTTCCCTCCCTGCTCCCAGAAGCCCGGCCCAGAACGGCATTCTCTCTGGGGACCCAAAAGCAATCAGACATTTAAAAGAAAAAAGAGGGAGCCCGGGCTGGCATTATATAACAATTTACAGTAGATAAGGCTTCTAGAAAACGAAAGCAGCCCGAGGAGGGGCGGGGGACAGGGAACGCGAGGGGAGCGCGGCGTCGGGGGAGCGGCCGCCGCCACTTACTCGAAGGCGAAGAAGAGTCCGCTAGTGACCAGGATGAGGACGAGCGTCAGGTAGAAGACGCCCGTCTGCCGGGCCATCATGATCCTCCCGTTGCAGAAGAACTTGTTTCTTCCCGGGAACACCTCCCATTTCCTCCGGGCCGCGATTTTCTTCTTCTTGTGGGGCGACTCCATGGGGGAGGAGCTGTGGGTGCTGATCTGGCTGTACTCGCAGTCTTTCATGGGCCCGCCGCCGCCGGGAGGCATCCACGAGGGCAGCCGGCTGGGGGCGCACACCCCCAGGAGC